>NC_141141.1:35995964-36301519 GCF_053477565.2 Lygodium microphyllum
TCATGCTTGCTCGTTGAAAATCGTACCCGAAAGACTACCTACATGGCCTTGAAGTGACATACAAAGGTTGTACGTGCTTTGATCCACAAGAAAGGGATCGCTAAAGTTGAGACTAAGGCTCAAGTTGAAAGTGAAGTGCAACTTGAAGAATCCATGGAACTTGTGCAATTCAAAGATACTATAGCTGCACACCAACTCAAGATTGTGGTCATACACACTAATAACAATAGATAGATGGATGCTACTAATAAAAATAGGTTTAATAATTAAGTGTTATTTCTAAGATTTTAGAAATTTTCTCATACTTTCATAAATTTCTTAATTATGTTTATAGGTTTTTATGTATATTTGATTATAATTGAAAAAATAACCTTGAAATAGTAGGAAAAGGATGTAGAATGAGCCGTTTACTTCTTAAAATTGAATACGCCTGAAATTACTTGCAAATATAGTTAGGAATGTTGAAACATCTTAGAATCTCTTATTTATTTTTTAGGAAAAGAACATGTGATTAAAAAGGGATACCTTTTATGAATTGGATATGTTAAAAGTTCCCTAAAAGAAATGTTTTATGGTTATGGCTACTTTGCTTTTCAGAACTGTTGAAAATATACTGTCTTACGGTTTCATACTTGTAAAAGTTGGATGGATTGAGGATCATGGTGGTTTAAGATATTGTGATCCCCAAACCAATGCTTCTTGGGATTCTAGGGAATGTTGGAAAACTCATAAGTTGATATGGGTCCTACACTCTCAAGGGGGAGGTAGGTGTTTTCACTTTTTTGATCGAGTGCTTGAGAGGCCAAAGGGCCAAATGATAAGTATCCTTATTATGTAGGATACTCTAGAGGTGCAAGGAATCTTAGAGGAGCTTTGAGCTAGTAAATTCTCTATTGTCTACAAAAGGAGTGCAATCACATACATCCCAATCTTGTAGGATCAGAAGGTCCAATCCTAGGCTTGACAATGTTTTCTCTATGAAGAGAGTTTTTATACCACTCTATGGAGTGATGGTCTTTGAGACTAGGCGATGTCCATCTCATGGGCAGTGAAAAGTTGATCGGTTGGGGTGAGGAGAGTAGGTGAGGAAAAGAGAAAAGTAACTTGCTGGCCACGCCCTATCTTCATGGTTTTTGTGCTGGCCATTCTATGAGATAGGTGTTTCACCTCGACAAAGAGGTGGTCTCGAAAGACATTGGCCCCATTTGATAGGAAGAGCCAAAGGTGAGAAGAAGAGAGAAGTGACCTTTTTGGATGTGTTGAATGCCTTGGCCTGCAGGTGCTAAGCTTTGACAAGAAAATTTAAGGCATATTACTTCAATTGGTGGGTTTTAAGAAGACCTCTCAGCTAGTATTCTTTGTGAAGAATCAAGCTGAAGACCTCTTTGATGGGGTTGAGGTGGAGAGTAGTGGAGGGTCAGGGTCACCATGGTTGGGTAGACACAACTTCTCATAGACTCACTTGGTGGACAAGGTGTACTTATGACTCTAGATATGGATGGTGGAGCCTAAAACAAGCTAGTTTAGGATGGACAGGGTGTTTGGGTGAATTGGGGTAATGCTCCATGACAGGCTAATGAAGTGGTTGAGTTGTAGGGAGTAGATCCAAGGCTATACTTTGGTAAGAGTTTCTGGGCTAGGAGAGCAAACTTCCTTGGTTGTGAGTTGGAAGGTAGTTATGGAAGTAAGGACCAAGAAGGTGGATACACAGAGAATGTAGAAGAAGTGAAAGAGAAGTGTCAAAACAAGTTGCTAATCACAAGTGCAAGATGGTAAATAAGGGTGATAAGAGGAAGAATATTTCTTAAGAAGCCATTGAATTAATGCGAATGTGCTGTGACCAATGTATATTCACCACATCAACAAAATAGGGCATAAAAGGGAATGATGAAGATGCAGTTCGAGAGATACCATGCCGTCATTGGGGTTATCATCAAATGAGTGGGCCTCATAAATGAATGCCATGCCATTGTGATTGGCAATGATTATTGGATCCAATTCAAAGGGAAAGCAAAGGCGTGAAGTGCCGGGAATGCGATAGTGAAGGTGGAGGGGACTCTAGGTTGATGGAGAGTGGACACTAGAAGCCATTGGCATGATAATGGTGCAACAAGAATCCATTGACAAGATCTAGTAGTAGATTTCCCTACAAGTAAGTCAGGTGTAGAAAGAGTTAGTACACTAGAATCATGGAACAACTAGAAGGGACCGCTGCATCAAAATTTCAGCTTGGTCAGGATCTTGCCCACATCCGGGTCTTGAATACCACCCTTCTAAAATACTTTTTTTTTGGAAATTCTATCAACTTGATGGTTTTGTTAGGCTTGCACTTTGGATAAGATGTAGGCACTTTGGATTTGGTCTTCTTCCACCAGCTAGTTGGCAAGGGCTTCCATCTAGAAGGGAAGAGATTCCTCCGAGAGGAGCCATCCTCGCATTGTGATCCATAGATTGGGTACTACATACTCCAAAGGTGTGATGGCTTCCAGGAAAAATTCCAATTTATAAGGTGTCATTCCGGTAGCTACCTTGAAGAAAGTGCGGTAGGCCCATAATGCGGCTAGAAGCTTGGTATCCCAATCTTTGTAAATTTGATATTCCAATTTAGTTAGAATTTTACAGAGTGCTCTATTTATGGACTCTACTAAGCCATTAGCTTGCATGTAATAGGGTGATGACTTGTGCATGATGAGGAAAAATGAAGTAAGTTCCTTGATGACATTATAAAAAAACCTCAATCATTGACCAACTCAATGGGAGTACCATACTGGGTGAAGATGCCTTTAACTAAGAATTTGGCAACCAATTTGGTTGTGTTATCCGAGAGAGCCCATGCTTCTACCCATTTGGTATGGTAGTGTGTTTGTCAAGATGCACTTGATTTGAATGTATATGGCTATTGGGGAGATGGGACCAACAAAGTCGAGATCCCATTTTTGAAAGGGTTCCAAAGGGAGGATTGACTGAAGTGGCAAGTGATCTATGATGCTAGGTTGACCCAACCTTTGGCAAGACTCGCATTGTTGGACCCACTTGTGTGCATCGCCATGCATGGTCAGGCAACACAATCCGGCTTGCTAGATTTTTTTGATGGTCACCTCGATAGCAAAATGGCCGCTAGAATTCCCTTGGTGAGCTTCCTCTAGAATTGTACACTACTCCATTGGTAGAACTAATTTTTGTGGCGCTTTAGATAGGATATGATGATATAGCTAGCCCATAATGGTCTTAAAACACAGACTCCAAAGAGCTAGTCATTTTCAATGATCCTTCTAGAGATGGGCTGGAGGCACTTTGGTCTCCAAGAAGGTTAGTATTTCCTCATACCACATCCATGGTGGATCAGGTAGTTTATCCATTGTTGCTACAAATAAGTGTGCATCTAAGAATTCATCATCAACACTGGTTGGTGCTTCTCCAAAATTTTTTCTAGCAAGATACACCTTGCTAATCTTCCCATCACATTTTGTTACTTAACTAGATAAACCATGGCAAAGTAATCCACATGGAAAATAAAAGTATTGAGGGTTGAATTGACTTACTTTTTAGCTTATTTTGTTTGTTTTTGTGAGATGAATGGTTATTTTAAGGGTTTATTGATTAATTTTAGATGTGTTGAAAGTGTTTTGGAATGAGTTGGGATGGGTTGAGTATGTTTGAGAAGCTCATAATAGTTTTTGGTTGAGATATGATATTTTGATAGGTTCTATAATGAGTCTGTTTGGTTTTGATAATGTCTCTTTTGCCCTTGTTTTGATCTGAGTTCTTTCTGTTTGAGAGACTGGGGTTGTGAGTAAGTATTTTAAGGAGTGTTTAATAGGCTCTATAATGAGTCTATTTGTATTTAATAGGGTCTATTTTACCTTTGTTTTGATCTGATTTCATTCTATTTGAATGGTTGGGGTTGTTAGTAAGTATTTTAAGCAGTGAGACTGAGAGTGTGCTGAATGGTTTTGGATGGTTTGAAGTGCTTGTGGTTTAAGTTGTATGGTTTTTATGCCTTATGTAGACCTTTTGAAGTGTTCTATAGAGTTTGTGTCTCTATTTTGTAAGTCTCTGTTTACTTTTGTATCTGTTCTGATGGATGTATGTTTAGCTACTCGGGTAATGTTTTGCAATCTTGGAAGAGAAAGAATACAATCTCAAAATAGCTTGAAGAAGAAAAAGAAGTAGTTGAAGAAGACTTAGAGTGAAGATTGCAGTGATAGTGATAGTAGTGAGCTCTCAAGGGAAACTGTAGTGGCTCTCGTGACTCCTCATATTAGACATACCTCTTGGGAGGGGTATCCAAAATCAAGAGAGGATTATTGAGAGTAATGCATTGTAATTCCAATGTACTATTGAGAGAGAGCATATGTGAGAGAGATAGACTATGAGAGAGAGCCAATTATCTATGAGAAACATTATATCTACATGAGAAAGACTATAAAGACTATGAAGATGATGAAAGATGCATACTATGTGATGAATTCCATTCAAATTTATATTTCCTTTATGTGATTGTGGTTCTTTGATGGTTTGTATGAAGAATATAAAGAATACGTTGAAGATTTGTTGTGATAAATATGTGGGAGAATTGATTTATGATGTTGCATGAAGATTTGTGAAGATTGGTATTCATTTTTTTTTGTGGTTGATTAAAATATGAAGAATATGCTTGTTAATGTGACAAGATAGATTTTCTTGCAGTGAATTTTCCATTTTCTTGGTGTTCCTTTGGGAACTCCATGTTTTTGGTGCACGGCTGAGGAAAGCTGTCATCAACAAGCACCAATTGAGGCCAAAAATGGAAGAAGTAGCATTGTTAAAGGGGAAGAAAAGCAATGGAAAATTATAGAATTCTCACTACAGTTGAAGAATTGGAGATCTTCATTGCCAAAGCCACTTTCTACAAGAAGTTCATCCCTTAATGGCAAAAGCATGTCACTATACTAATGTGGGCTCTATGTGACAGACAGATCCCACTCTCTTTTGAAGCTATAGAAAGTTATTTCACAATTGCCAATCGTTTTCCACAAAAATGAAGAGCAAGGCAGAAACAGAGAGGATTATGATCCATGGGAAATTTGGCCTTCATTGAAGAATTTCCAAATATCATCAAGTGGGAGATTATGAAGAAGCTTCAAGAGTCATGATAATTTGAAGTTCACAAGGATAAGAAGGAAAAGAGTTGGAATTTGTTTATGGATACTCAACAACAAGATATGTGGGATACTTGGTGTATTGAGAACCTTCTGTTTATCCAATTGGCAACTCATTGGAAGCTACTAGATAGAGTGTTCTTCATAACCTATGCTATTGAAACCATTCGAAGTTGGTATTATCAAGATAATGGCATTATGGCGATCCTTAGAAGAATGAGTTTTGATATCTTCAAAACTGAATATCTTTCCCTTTTGTATTGGAATGAAAGCCAAATTCAGAGATGTTGAAAAGAAGAAAGTAGAAGAAATGTTGGCAAGAGATTCCTCTAGAGATTGTATCCCTTCTGATTCTGTTCTATTGAATACAAAAAACAAATTGGGTGGAGCCAACTCCTTGATGAATGATGTGATCAAGAGGCAAGAACCAGAACAAATTTGGAAGTATGTGAGAAGAGAGAATGCAAAAATTAAAGCCAAGAAAATGCTAGCAAAAGAAGCCTCCTTTGACACTCTTGCATTACTCTTTATAGAAGTCCCCATGGAGAATTAAGGTCCCCTTCCTAGCCAAATCTGTCTTGGAAAATATTGATGTGACGGGCCAACGAATGTAGTCCCATACCAATCTTTAAGGGAGCGTATAATGAAGATCTTGATCTTCATGTACTTGAGTTCATGGTAGCATGTGCAGCCAACAATCCTAGAACCCCCGAGCATTGGTTGGTGATATTCCTTGCCACTTTCAAAGGTGCAATATTTCAGTGGTATGAGAGAAAAGAAACATGAAATTTTGGCACATGGCACGACTTGAAGATGGCCTTCCTAGGCTAAATTCAAGCATGAAGGTTTTGAAGAGTAGATGTGAGAGGAGTTCATGAACTCAAGTCAATCCTTTGGTGAATGGGTGGAAGCATATGTCTCTAGAATGGAATCCATACTAAAGAGATGGAACAATCATCACTTGGATCAAGACATCCAAAAGGGAGTTTTTCTTAGAGGTCTACAACTAGAAGTTTATAAGTTTGTGGAGCTGAGAAGACTAATTAACTTGCAAGCTATAGTGGAAGCTGCAAGACTATATGATGAAGTATAAGCAAGGCTATTGATGACCTCAATAAGAGGAGTCTTACCTCCTCCCATGCCAGGAATGGTATACCCACTAAATGTAGTGGGTAGGACTATTCCCTATCCCTACCCTTAGATGAAAACAGTGTTGCAGTATAGTATATCGAATCCACAATGATTGCAAATAACAATACCTCAAATGATGGTTCAACCACAACAATAGTGGCCTCAAATAGTTCCCACAATGGCAACTCAACAACAACAGTGGAACCTTACCAACTGGAATAACACAACTGCCAGTCTCAACAGGAGCTCTGAATAAAAAACAAAACAAAGGATCTTCTGGACCCCAAGCCAACTAGTCTATGCAATGATTATAGAGACTTTCCAAAACCCTATTGCGAGTACTCTAGGAGGGAAAATTTTGAAGGAATATTTGTCCAATTTAGTTGCAAGTATCAATAAAAAGTTGATGAATGTGATTAGAGAACAACTATAGACATTGAAGGTGAATACCACCAACATATCTAGTACTACAAGAGGTGGAAGAGATGCGATGCGATTGAATACATGGTGCAGAAAGTGCCATCAAGTGGGAAATTTAGCCATTGAATGTACCCAAAAACCACCTATCCTTGGAGCCTTCTATTTGCATTGATTAAGAAAAAAATCATATAGAAGACAATGCTCTTTGAAAGAGACGCATGAACAAAGTGATAGCAACCCTCCCATGAACATAATCAACCACAAAACCAAGGACAAAGCACACAAAATCTATGTGTATGGCTTTGTCATTAATCTCAAAACTGAAAAGAAACCATAAATCTCTCTTTTAATGAACCAATTTGTCATCTTCATCATCTTCATCCATAGCTTCAACCATTATGCACAAAAGAAAGAGCAAAAGGGAAAATAAGAATTTTTGCACAAGAGGCAGAGAAGAGAGGAGAGAGAAAGATTGTGCCATAAAGGGAGAATGTGTGTCTCTTGGAAGAAAGGAGAGAAAGAAGCACATAATTAGTCGTACACTCTACCCCACCTTTTCCCCCAAAGACACAAAATCATTCATATTTTTATTATTTATCTGATTTTATTTTTGATACATTTGTATTCGTAAGGCTTCAACCACATTTCAATTCTTTCTAACCTTTTTCAAATGCATGCGTGTACACTTTTATGTATACCATTTATTAATGATGGATGTGGATGTGGCCCCCCTCATGTGTAAGGGTGTATTTTAGTGATTTTGGAACAATGTAAATATTATTCCCTTTACAAAAGATGAAATTATGATATATGCATGGATATTTTTGTGCCTTGTTTTTATGCTTCTTTTGGGTGTCGTCATATTCCTCCCACATTGAAACATGAAGCGTCCTTGCAAACCTTGTCAAAGAAGAACCACCGTCTAACACAAAACAACTTCCAAAATTGTTAGTAAAATAACTTCGATCACAAGGCCTAGCCATGGTAGGGTATGGGACTCCAAATCCATGGCCACCAGAGTAAGGGAACTCTTGCCTCCATCACACTCCCACACTAAAAAACTTGTATACTCTTCAAAGGATAGGGTTTTGTCTTCAACATGGCCTCACGAGAATAACTTCTCCATCCCAATAGAGGAAAGCATAATGATCCCCTCCATTATGTAGCTCCAAAGGCACTTGGAACAATAGGTTGAGGTTGTAGATATTACTTTACGGATTTCTCCTTATATGGAGTGGGGTTTGTTAGTGTTATGAGACATGAGGATGAAGATTTTTAGATTAACATCGTTAGGGTTTTCATTTCAAAGCTTACTTATAAGTTTTAAGGGCCATGAAGTTTTAACTTGTCTCATTAGGTCATTGCAAGGATTGCATAGGAAAGAACAAAGGAAAGTGAGGAATTGAGGAAAAAGAGGAGGTGGGCTAGGAATACCAAGCTTGAAGGAATAAAGGGAATTTTGAAAGGGGACTCCCTTGACCACACAATGAAAAAGTTCTTATCTCTCCTCCTTTCCTTTCATGGGTGTCTTTGGCTGCCCATGATTAGGGGCATGGTTTTTGGTGGAGAAGAGGGAAAGAAAGGGCAAAGGGCGGGTCAAGGAGGGAGAAAGGAAAGCACAACCATTGGATCCATTGGAGAGGGAGAAACCTCTCTCTCTCTCTCTCTCTCTCTTGCACAGCAAGGAGGAGACACCAAGAACCGATGCTCTCGTGCTCTCTCTGCCTTCTAATACAAGTTCTTCTTCTTCTCCTTCCTGGTCTCTCCAATGGATGTGAGATTGCGTTTCAAAATTTATAGATCCTCTGCCTTCTTTGAAAACTTCTTTGCTTGCCTCTCCACCCTTATATGCTTGATTTTTCACTCATTGTACTTGTGCTTCCTCTCATTGCTTCTCTTTAGGATGGTATCATTCTCCACCTCCACCTTTACATCATTGCAATTCTATGCACTTTCTTCTTTGCATGGACGAGAGGGGTAGCAGTGGGCAGCTAGGAGTATAAGTGACCAAAGAGGGGGCCATGAGAGAAGGAGGTGGAGGAGTAGGGGGTTGAGTAGGAGTAGGTGGAATATTAGAGGCTCTCACAGCGGACATAGTAGTCAAAGCAAGCAGGGGAAAGAGGCCTCAGGAAGTGGTGGTAGTCCATGAAGCACATAAATAGGTACACTTGCAAGTTTGGCTTTTGCCTCCTGTATGGTTGAATGACTTGCTGCTACTATTGATGCACTTGCTTCTCAATGGATGGGATAGATTTGCAAAAGAGATCTATCCAAAGAAGCTCCGTGTGGGGATGGCTTGATAGGGAGGATTAGAAGGGAAATGGTAAGGGATAGTGCAAGGCCTATAAGTATTGCTGGCCCAGGTCGCGAGGAGGAAAGGCACTAGCACATATCAAGAATCGCATGGTGGGGGGACTTGCTCAAGATGCTGCGCCAAACACACACAGAATGCACAAGGAGAAGCTCACTCAAGAGACAAGAAGAGAGATGGAGGCCAAAACGTTTTCTTGCTGGTTTCTTCTTCTTCTTCGACACACTTTACAATGTACACAAAGTATAGATAAGATACAACATAAAGGAAAGTGGCCTACTAAGTCAAACAATGCATAACCGACTACACTAGTCGACTGGCGCTATAACTATGCCAGCTGTAAATAGGTGTAACAACCTGAATATAATAAGTAATGAGTTAGTGGCCATGTGAGAGTCATAATGACCACCGATGTGCTAAGTGTAGACGTGTGGACCCATCTAACCAGGCGGTCCATCATTAATGTCCGCATGTGTTGAGCTTGCCATCTCAACACTCCCCCTCAAGCTCAATTGCATCTCTGCAACTCCAAGTAAGCTTCGAAACTTTTGAAGCTTCTCTGTACCCAATGCCTTCGTGAAGATGTCAGCTATCTGATCCTGTGTGTTGACATACACCAAGTCAATCTCACCTGCTAATACCTTCTCTCTCACAAAGTGGTAGTGTACCTCAATATGTTTTGTCCTGGCATGAAACACAGGGTTCCTAGCCAACTGTATACTGCTCATGTTGTCACAATAAATGACAACTGGACCTTCCACCTGCACATCTAAATCAGCCAATAACTTTTGCAGCCATACTACCTCACATGCTGCAACAGCAGCACCTCTATACTCAGCCTCTGTACTCGACAAAGCAACTGTAGATTGCTTTTTACTACTCCAAGTAACTGCTACACTACCAAGAGAGAACATGTATCCGCTGGTAGATCTTCTATCAGACATACTACCAGCCCAATCTACATCTATGTATCCAAACACCTGTACATCTGTACCTGCCTCATAGAAAAGTCCATAATGTAATGTGGACTTCATATATCTCAATATGCATCTGATTGCATCCAAATGTGGCTTTCTAGATACTTGCATAAACTGACTCACAAGACCAACAGCATAGCTCAAGTCTGGCCTTGTAATGGTCATGTAGATCAAACTCCCCACTATCCTCCTAAACATAGTAGGGTCTTCTATCTCATCCCCAACATCAGCACTCAACTTTACATTCTGCTCCAATGGGACTGAAAGTGGTTTGCATGCTGTCATACCATACTTGGACAACATATCCAAGCCATACTGTCTTTGGGACAGCCATATACCATCATCACATTTGATCACCTCAATGCCAAGGAAGTACCTTAATCAAGTCATCCAGATAGATGACTATGATGACCAAACCTGCATCTCCCTTTCTCACATAAAGTGAATGATCAGCATCAGAAACATAAAAGCCAATATTGACAAGATATTCTCTGATCTTGTCAGACCATGCTCTAGGTGCTTGCTTGAGCCCATAGAGTGCCTTCTTCAACCTGCACACATATGTGGGATGCTCTAAATCTTCATAACCTGCTGGTTGATCCATATACACTTCTTTCGAAAAATCATCATGCAAGAAGGCATTCTTCACATCCATTTGCTGCAACCTCCAACCTTTGACTACTGCAAAAGCAAACACACATCTGACAGTTGCTATCCTAGCAACTAGACTGAAGGTTTCTTCATAATCTATGCCATATGTCTAGGTATAGCCTTTTGCAACCAGCCTAGCTTTGTACCTACTAATAGAACCATCTGCATTGTGCTTAATCTTATAAAGCCACTTACATCCAATAGCCTTCTTGCCCTTTGGCAATGATACTAGATCCCAAGTCTTATTGGCCTCTAATGCAGCCATCTCCTCATCCATTGCTGCATCCCAATAAGTATGACCAACAACATCCTCAAAACAAGTGGGCTCAACATCCTCAACTAGTTTCACCATATAAGCATAACGGTGAGCTACATGACCTTCAAGACCGCATACCACTGGATCACTCAATGGAGTCTTTACATTGACGTGTGCTCTCTACACACCTGGAGTCCTCACTGAAGGAATGCCAAGCTCATCATCCAAGCTCTCTGAGCCACTGGAGTCTCCACCAAGAACTGCATCAATGCCATTTGACACTTTATTCTTTCCTTTGTCTTTACCTGTAGTGCTACTAGATGCACCTGAAGATGTAGAGCTACTCCTTAGTCTCCCAGACCAAGGACTACCAGATGATGTCTTTGGTCCACTAAGAGTCCGTGATTCTTGCTTTTCAGTCTGTACATGAGTGTCACGATCATCATCATCATCCAATGCATCACCACTATATGCATACCAACTACTCATTTCATCAAAGATAATATCCCTGCTCACTCTGAACTTACATGTGACAGGGTTATAACAACGATACCCTTTCTATTCTAAAGAGTATCCAATAAAAACACATTTTTTTGCCTTTGGATCAAGCTTCTTTCGTAGCTCATCTGGCAGATGAACGTATGCAACACAACCAAATACCTTCAAGTGCGATACATCAGGCTTCTTGCCAGCAAAGTATTCTTTAGGAGTCATACCATGAACTGCAGCTGTGGGAGTTCTGTTCATAATCTAAACAGTAGTATGAACAGCCTCAGACCAAAAATGCTTAGGCATATTCTTTCCAGCCATCAAGGCACGTGCAACTTCTGCAATATGCCTGTTTTTCCTTTCTGCAACCCCATTTTGCTGTGTGGTATACCTGCATGTGAATTGTCTCTTTATCCCATGAGACCTCAGAAAATCACTGAACTCATTTGAGAGGTACTCTCCCCCTCCATCTAACCTCAAGCACTTTACTTTCAAGCCTGTTTCTCTTTCAACTGTAGCCTTGAAAGTTCTAAAGTGCTAAAACTCTTCACTCTTTTTCTTCATAAAATATACCCATAGCTTTCGAGAACAATCATCAATGAATGTGACAAAATATGAACTGCCTCCAAGAGATACATTTTGTGTAGGCCCCCAAATATCTGTATGCACAACATCAAGGATATTTCTGCTTACATCTCTATCATGTGAAAAGGGTTATCTTGCAACCTGCTTACCAAACTGACATGCTTCGCATACCTTATGAAATTCTGGAATTCTAAATGTAGGCAAATCTGTAACCAACCCTTTGGACTGCATTAATTTCAGCCTTTGTACATTTGCATGTCCAATGCGTTTGTGCCAAATTTCAATATCTGCAACAACATCTTTTCCTTTAGTATACATACCAGCATTCATAGTAGGAATTCTAGCATCCAGAGTAAACATATGTCCAACTCTACTTCCCTTTGCAACCAACCTGCACTTGTCATTGAAGTCTTCTACAAAGTAGCCCTTTGCATTAAATCTGACTTGTAGCCCTTGCTCTACCATCTGACCGACTGACACTAAGTTCTTTGTAATAGATGGCACATGTAATACATGTGAAAGACTCTTTGTCTTACCATCATGCAAGGACAAGGGAACTTTTCCAATGTGTGAAATTGGGTGGCATGAATCATCACCCGTCTGCACATAACCTGTATTTTGCAAATCTTGCATCTCTCCAAACCATTCTGCATGGCTGGTCATATGATTGGATGCACTTGAATCAACATACCAAACATCATCATGTTTTCCATTTCCTGTAACAGCATTCAACATATGCTGCATAACAAACAGATGCTCATTTTTGTCTTCATTCTGTCATGAAGATGATGATAGTTCCCTTGCTGCAATTTACCACTATGAATATCATCCTTCTTTGCATAGCAATGGGCTACAATATGGCCTGTTTTGCCACAATAATGGTAAACAATAGCAAAATTTCCAGAACCTCTATTCTGCCATCCACCTCTTCCTCTAGAGCTCCCCTCGCCTCTAAAGTATCCTCTGCCTCCAGATACCTGCATTTCACCAAACTGTTGATTGAACGTGTTTTGCTGGTTATCGCTAGCACGTCCCATACCACGACCTCTCGAAGAGGAGCTACCATGTCTCCTTCCTGAACTCGAGTAAAATGCTTGGGCCTGTTCACCATTTATTTCAGATGAATCACCCTGCATATTGATCTCTTCAGTAATCATGAGAGAGATCAGCTCATCAAAATCTGAAAATGGCTTCTGTACATATACTGAAGTAACAAATGATTTCCATGACTTCTCATTGTTAAGGCCACTCAGACTGGATGAAACCAAATCATCATCATCATCCGGCATTGCATCAATCGCTACTAAAGCATTTGCAATGCTCCTCACTTTCAACACATACTCATTGATAGACATTTTCTCTTTCTTCAAGGCATTTAACTCTTGCTTGAGTTGAATCTTTCGTGCCTTTGTGTTTACTGAAAATATGCTCTCAAAAATTGTCCAAGTTGCATGTGAAGTTTCTGCATTCCTGATATGTCCCAGCATAGTATTATCAATTACTGCAGATAGCCAGTACATCACCTTTTTGTCTTTCGCATTCCACTCTTTCCATGCTTTTAACTCATCTGCAGTCAGAGGGATACCCAGCTCTGGCTCCTTTTCTTCACCTGAAACAAATTCATAAAGGCCCTTTCTAATAAGGAAGTTCGTCACATGGAACTTCCATGAAGGGTAGTTGTTCTTGTCGAGCTTCTCAATAATGGGATTTTCACTGTTCTCTGCCATTATCATAAAACTAATAACAAACATCAAGAAAATCTTTTGCAACCCTCGACCGTATGCACAGCAATACACCAGACAGCCTTTTTCACTGTCAGCTCAACAATACATGCAATCTGCAACCAGTTTGCAAATAAACCTTGTGTTTATTTGCTGGTAAACACCTTTAAACTTATAGATTTGAAATCTGTAACCTGTGCACCTGTATATGGCAGACACAGCTGAAATTGCAGGATACCTAGAATTGCTGTTCGCAACCTTGCGAGTCTAAAACGTGACCTAAAATGACCTTGGATGGCTAAAATAGCAGTGGGACAGCCCTAAAGGGCCTATCTGCAGAATACACAGTGCTCTTTGCACACACCAAATCTCACTGCAATCTGAGATATTTTCTTTGCCTTGCTTCTGGTGCCTCCACAGGCACTATCCAAGAGAGAGAGTGGAAGAATGGGAGAGCTTCTTACCCGTTGCTTGCTTGCTCGAACCTTTCTTCTTCTCCTTCACTTCAGACTTTGAAATCATCATCTCTTAGTGGCGCGGCTCTGATACCATTTCAAGAATCGCGTGGTGGGGGGACTTGCTCAAGATGCTACGCCAAACATACACAGAATGCACAAGGAGAAGCTCACTCAAGAGACAAGAAGAGAGATGGAGGCCAAAACATTTTCTTGCTGGTTTCTTCTTCTTCTTCCACACACTTTACAATGTACACAAAGTATAGATAAGATACAACATAAAGGAAAGCGGCCTACTAAGTCAAACAATGCATAACCGACTATACTAGTCGACTGGCACTATAACTATGCCAATTGTAAATAGGTGCAACAACCTGAATATAATAAGTAATGAGTTAGTGGCCATGTGAGAGTCATAATGACCACCAACATGCTAAGTGTAGACGTGTGAACCCATCTAACCAGGTAGTCCATCATTAATGTCTGCATGTGTTGAGCTTGTCATCTCAACAACACAAAGGCACTCTCCATAGTTTGTCTTCTTCTTCTTTTGTAGATTCTTGCCCTTCTTCTTGTCGATTACACTGTCTCTCTCTCCCACCTATAGATGCCATGGCGTTTGGCCTTTTATTCATCTTCTGATTCTTCTGAGAGTTGGTGATGCTTTTCCCAATGAATCTTCTGTTGCTTCTCTATCTGATGTGATAAGCTTTTTGTTCTTGTTATTATTGCTTTTCCTCTTTGACAGAATTCAATGGATTGCCAAGACATGGAGGATCAAGGTGGCTAGTGGAGAAGAGGGCGATGTGATCGCTTCTTTTTTTTCTTCTACTTTTATCTTTCTTCTCTATGTAAAGCGATTGTGTGGAGAGAAATAATGATGGAAAAGCATCGACTATTGTTGTTTAAGGGGATGATGACAAGCAGACTATGCTCTCTCTCTCTCTCTACAAGTGTTGTTTGCTTATTCAATTATTCCTTTTCCTACTCCTCTCTGTAGGAAGTGGGATACGTGATATAATTATGCATCTTGACTTGCGTGGTGATGCAGATCTCATTCTCTAGTAGTATAGGGATCTCAGAGGGTGCGACTTCTCAATGCACTGGTATAGATTCATCCCTCTCTCTTTCTCACTCTGCTTCTTCTTTGTCTGCCCCTTCTTTTGCTTACATTATAGTCATGGTACGTGTGTGCTGGGAGGAAGAGCCATTGGAAGGCTTGGGGAAGGTAGTTCACCTAGAGAAGAATTATGGATGCAAAAGGATGAATACAGAGTCATGGAAGGAAAACTAAAATTTTAAGGAACATCAATTTATCTCTTCTGTGCTTGCTCTTCTCTTCTTTTCCTTCTTTCTTTCAGTGTGATTGAGGGAAACCAAGATAATTATTGCAATTGGTTTGAGTTTGCTCTAGAATTAAGACCCCTATGAATCAAAAGGGCTTGAATGAAAGTAGGAACATCCTATTCTTCTTTTTCTCAAATCAAATCTCCCAAATCTCTTCATTTTCCATCTTTTGATATTGTCTACCTAATCTATGTGCCTCATTTTCCCTTCCAGCAGTGAAGGCAGGTATTTTTTGTATGCTCCTACTCTTGCAAAAACACTTTTTCTTGTGGTTTTGGCAACATCTTCGATTCCTGCATCATATGAATTTGCTTTTTCTTATGCTCTACCCTCCAAGAAGAGTTGTTGCTTGCCAACATTTGAGATAGCTTCTTCCCCGACTGCGCACCAAAATTGATAGCAACCCTCCCACGAACATAATCAACCACAAAACCAGGGACAAAGCACACAAAATCTACATGTCTTTGTCATTAATCCAAAACTGAACAGAAACCATAAATTTCTCTTTTAATAATGAACCAATTTGTCATGTTCATCATCTCCATAGCTTCAACCATTATGCACAAAAGAAAGAGAAAAAGGGAAAAGAAGAATTTTTGCACAAAAGGCAGAAAAGAGAGGAGAGAGAAAGATTGTGCCATAAAGGGAGAATGTGTGTCTCTTGGAAGAAAGGAGAGAAAGAAGCACATAATTAGTCATACACTCTACCCCACCTTTTCCCCAAAAGACACACAACCCTTCATATTTTTATTATTTATTTGATTTTATTTTTGATACATTTGTATTCGTAAGGCTTTAGCCACATTTCAATTCTTTCTAACCTTTTTCAAATGCATGCGTGTACACTTTTGTGTATATCATTTATTAATGATGGATGTGGATGTGGCCCCCCTCATGTGTAAGGGTGTATTTTAGTGCTTTTGGAACAAGGTAAATATTATCCCCTTTACAAAAGATGAAATTATGATATATGCATGGATATTTTTGTGCCTTGTTTTTATTCTTCTTTTGGGTGTCATCACAAAGGAAGAAAGACAAAGAAGTAAGATTCAAACTATTGGAATCCAAGATGACTACCCAAGATATCGGACCAAAGACTAGAGAGTTCAGTCCTAATTTTGACCCAAGGAGGTTTCCCTCTCAAAGTTAAAACTCAAGACAGTGGCGCTAGCCAAAGATCAAAAGTGGAGTGTTACAGATACGGAGAAAAGGGACACATCTCACCAAATTGTCTAAACCCTAAGAGGCCCATAGACTACAAGCACTTATACAGTTAATGCAAAGAAGAAGGCCATACTACAAAGGAATTGGAAGTTGCCACAATAATGTGTGCCAAGAAAAGAGAACCCATAGTTCCAAAAGAGAAAGTTCTCTCTGCCAAAACTATGAAGTTCAATCTTTCAAAAGAGAAATAGAACAATATTGTACAAAGCAGTTCAGTGCCATAGAAGGATATAGAGATAGTTTACAAAAGCATGACCAAAGGTCCAAGAGATAGAGAATGCAGAAGTACCCCCTAGTAAAAGAAGAAGTTTTGATGTTGTCACTTTTAGAAGAAAGACGAAAGATAAAAGTGGGTGTTACCCCATTCCCTACCAAGGTGGAGAAGCCCGTGGATCCTATCAAAGAGTGTAACTTGGTCAAAGACCTAGACACCTTTAAGCCAAACCTAACATTCTGACAATTACTGATGCTATCGTCTAGTTGTTGAAAGAAATTTAAAAGCATAATGACGAGAAGAAATGGCCTAGTGATTGATCCTATAGTTGCCATTAAGTCCAATAAGGCCCCAAAGTGAGTGAAAAAGTGGATGTGGCTAACACCTTCCTAGATCCTGGTACCCCAAAGATTGGCATTTGGATTGAGGGATGTTTTATTGCAGATGGATTGATTGATGGCGGCTTGTCTCAGTGAACATAATGATAGATGTGACAATGATCTAGGCCTACAAGGCATACATCTTACATAATGGCTTATTAGACTAGCAGACTAGAGCAGAATTAAGCCTTTGGACATTCTCCCATATGTAAAGACAACCCTAGTGGGAAGAGACTATTGGTTGACCTACTTGGTGGTGAAACCAAATTCCTATGGGACCTCATACCCTTTGTTTGATGGGAAGACCATGGTTTTTTTAAGTAAGAGCATGAATAGATTGGTTCAAGGGAACCTTAACTCTAGGCAGAGAGGACCCAACAATGTGGTAATAAAGTTGTATGGCTCGCAAAAAGGTGATGGATCCACTTCTATCCAAATCTTAATAGAATCCTCCAACAAAGTTACAAATGTTACATCAACAAAGGAAGAAGCTATCAAAAAATAGATCTTTCCCAAGAAAATAGAGGCACAGTCCTTGATAGTGGGTACTATAAGCCAATTCCCAAAAGAAGCAAAGTCCTTGTTAATGGATGACTACCTTCTACCTGAATAAAAAATGACTTCTAAAATTATCTACGACAGTGAGATAGAGGTATGGATGTATTTTTCTCCCTGTTACATGGCCACAGTAGCATAGCAGAGACAAAGCCAGAGCTAGAGACAAAACTAGAAGTAGAGACAGAAGTAGAGATAGAGGTAGAAGTAGAAGTAGAAGATACAACTAAGAGTCTATTTTTCTCCTACAAAGCCCCTACAGAGGCAGTGCCAAAGTCTGAAGAGGAGGAAGATGAAAGTCAAGATGAAGATTATGGAAGTGAAAGGGAGAAAGCTATCTAGCATGAAGAGGATACTAACAAGGAGAAACTCCCAGAAGCTTTTGAAGTTGAAGATCCTATGCTATTGGATTGAATGACTTTGGTACCCTTTGGACTGGTAAATGAATTGCATCATATGCAAAATATTTATAAAAAATGGATTAAGCATAATAAGCCTTCCTTTAGCCCAGTGGCTCTTGTTGTCCCAATTTACCCTTCTCCAGAAAGGACGATGATGGTGCACCTTGCCAACAAACACCAGTTTTGGAACCCAAATAGAACTCATATGGTTTCTGTTATGTGACATTTTTGGAGGTGTCCTCAAAAGATGAGTCCTCAAGTCACGAGATAATTAACTCTCTTGTAAAATAAAATTTCCATGATACCATTTCAGCATCCCAAAGAGCTGACTGAGTCCCCATGGAAAGAAGAAGTCCCTTATAACGAAGTATCAGATGAGGAGGCCACTCCCTTCTTGAAGGAGTTGAATCTGTATCCAAAATCAATCAATGGGACCTTCATCTATGAAGGGGAAGGCAAAAAGCAATTAAGTTTTATGGATGCACATGGCACTAAATGTCACTTGAAGGTGGGTGGTATCAATCTTCTAGAAGAGGAGTTGTTGAGCTGCATGACCTACTAAAGAAGAACTTGGACGTGTTTGTATAGTCGTGTAAAGATCTAAAGGGGATTGATCTTACAATGCGTTGTGAAAGATGAATTATTAAAGCTACTTGTAGCTGAGTTCATCTATCCCTTGGTCAATAGTGAATGGGTTTCACCCATCATGGTAGTACCCAAGAAGAATGGAAACTTGTGAATATGTGTGGACTTTTGCAAGCTGAATTCCAAGACAAAGAAGGATAATTTTCCTATTCCTTTCATAGACCAATTATTAGACATAGTGGTGGGACATAAGATCTATTCCCTACTAGATGGATTCAATGGGTACAACCAAGTCTAGATAGCAAAAGAAGATCAATCCAAAACAACCTTCACAACAGAATGGGGAATCTATGATTATAGAGTGATAGTGTTTGGGCTCTGTGTAACACCCCTACTACCTTTCAAAGTATACCTGGATGACTTTTGTGTTTATATTCTAATTGCTGAGCATTGGAGACACTTGGAGAAGTGCTTTGATCAATGCCGGGAGAATGGGATCTCCCTCAATCTTGACAAATGAGTCTTCGGAGTCTCTTCAAGAGTTCTTTTAGGCCACATTGTCTCTACACAAGGGATAACAAGAGACCTTGCCAAGATTGAGAAGATTGCAGCTCTACTAGCACCAATCAACCTTGAAAATTTGAGGGGATTTCTTAGCCATGTGGGCTAATATAGGAGGTTCATTGCCCATTTTGCAACAAAGGTAGTCCCCTTGCATAAGCTCATAATGAAAGATGCAGAGTTTATTTGGACCATTGATTGTGAAGACTTCTTGAACACTCTGAAGTAATGTCTAATTGAAGCACCCATCCTACAATGTTCTGATTGGACAAAGGAATTCCATATGTATATTGATGCATCTATAGAAGGGTTAGATGTAGTCTATAGAAGGGTTAGATCTACTATGTAAGCTGTAAGGTCACTAATCAAGAAAGGAAGTACACAATGATGACAGAGTTAGAATGCTTGGTGATGGTGTTTTCCTTGGAGAAGTTTCGACACTACTTGAAGTGTCGACACACTTCAAGTTTTAAGTGGATCATGAGACACTATCCTTCTTGATGAATAAGACAAATGTTAAAGGACAAATGATAAGATGGCTCCTTTTGTTCTAAGAGTTTAATTTTGAAGTGGTTACCAAGCCTGGTTACTCCCATGTTTTGTCTGATCATCTATCACTAATCCCTCAAATTGAAGAAGAGGAGTACGATGATCTAGATCTCCATTATGTTTTCCTATTTTTGGTTGAAACGATAGCCCCATAGTATACAATCATTGCCAACCTCCTGGCCACCCAACATGTAAGGTGCCCACCCATCGGTTGTCCAGGCACAATTTTAGCGGTCTATCGAGAAATGAATCTAAGCGTCACTGCCCGGCACTCCCATGGAATGTTCTGTGTTTTATCACCTAGGGTTTCCTGAATCCGCCTCGCGATAGAACGTTCACAGCCGAACCCATTAGGATTGACACGAAATTTGAGCTCCTAGTGGCCAAGGTCTCCTAACAGCATTCTAGCGTTGGATCCTGGACACCCAACTTTACGCAGAGATACCCAAGCTGAAGCAAACCCTTGCCGCACTTGGTTCAAAGAGAATGAAAAATGAGAGGGATGCGCCGCTCAACCTCTCTGCTCGTAGGGCATAGTCCCATTCTGGTCCCCTAAAAAGGCATGGAACGGGGTTCTATCCTAACAATTTCTAAATGTCAAATAACAGTAAAATCTTGTGAGAAGCTTCCCAGTTCTTTGGGACCACCCTGCCTTAGGACAGCCCTGTCGGGGGTTTCGCCCACCCGCTTCCCTTAATAGCTTTAGTTTTCTAATTAGGTCCTACCACATTTATGTGTGACACTTAAAGTCAGCTTCATTAATTAAGCCTTTTAGGAAAGAGGGTTCGCTTCCATAACTTATAGCACAGACACAAAAATAGAGCAAGCAATCTATTGACAAACAAGTTCCTTAACTTATCTTCAAGTTAATCTTTGTCTCCCGCCCATAGAAGAGAAATTATGTATCCCTTCTATCCAACAAAAGTATCCCTTCTGCCTTGCAGAAGTAACTGGTCCAAATCACATGGAACCAAAAATTCAATCCTTTATCTAGAATAGGATCTCCCAACATGCCCTGATGTTGGGGGCCACGGAGGTCTTCAACTCCATTCTAGACCTAGCAAGGGGTGTTTAGAGCTCCATCCGAGCTGCAAGCTGTCTAGGAGCGAAACATCATTCCCATGGTTGGCCTTTTCACCACTCAACCTTTGGCCCATGAATTGAGCAGTGCCCTCTCGGGTTAATCCGCAGTGCGATCATGGAGGTGATCCACCCGTGCAACATATCCTTTCTTAATTAAATCCTTTAGGAATCCAACACAACAAGGCATTTAGCCCTAATATCATTTTCTAGAAAAACATTACTTTATCCCCATGGCAACTTGTCATCACAGACCCTTGCCATGCATTTAGCATAAATCACAAGCACTTGGAACAATCATTCAAACAACAAACTAACAACGATTTGAATGTAAAAGCATTTAGGATGTTGTTAGATCAACCAACAAAAAAACCAATTGTATTCTTGCCAAACAATGCAAGAATAGTCGCGATAACATTACCATCGCATATATGTTCTTCCCCTTGGGATCAAAGAGCGATTCTACGTAAAATTTACTTAACACTTGTATGCATAATTTTTAATGTCAAGATTATGCCATTCATAACCCTTGACCGATTCCTCCTTTGTAATTGCTCTATCAATGAACAAGCCATATGCAACTAGGTGCAATGAACTTTCCTTAATACATGCACTTTGCAAGCTTGATCTTTTGAATACGTGAGATAAAATTTCCCTTTCGATGACCTATAATCATGCATCATAGTATGGGGCCTAATGTATCTCATATGAGAATCAAAACAAGCATCTATCAATTTGGAAATACATTACTTATGACCGGAACCGCAGTTGGATTGACAGTGATGCCTTTTCCCAAATCTTCGTTTCTGGTTGTGGGATTGCCATCTGCATGCAACACTCTTTGCTTGGAGGCCATTGCCTGCAAGTAGACTCAAGAGATTAAGAAGGCAGAATAGATTCAAGATGGGAGAGTGTAAGAGAAGATGGTTAAGTCGAGGATTGGGATAGAGGGAATTGAGCTAACTCTCTCCCTTGCAGCCTCTCGGGGTGACTCTCTCTCTCTCTCTCTCTCTCTCTCTCTCTCTCTCTCTTTCTCTTTCAAGAACTCCCTCACAATCTCTTGGAGGGGTATCCTTCTCTCTACCTCTCTCTCATAGCCTCTCGGGGTCTCCTTATGTTTCTTGTGCCTCCCCATGCCTCATATTTATAGTGGATTAGAGAAGAGGGCTTGTGGCTGAGAAGAGAAGCTCTTTGTGGAGGGGGATCTTGGAAAAATGAGTGATCTAATGCTTAGATCATAAATCTGATTGTTCCATTGACTTTGAAAGGGGGTAAAACTCCAAGACACTTGGTTAGAAAGCTCTTAGTTCACTCCTTCTTTTCTCTATTTCGAAGTGTTGTTTTCTGTCTGTAGACTATGATTGCGGCACGCATGATTTTGCAAATCTCTCTCTTTACTTTTTCTTTTGATAAAATCTCCAAAACTAACTAAAACATCACTTGTTTTTTCTTTTAAATGGCATCTAGTTCTAGAAATTTCCATATCTTTTTAAGATAATATCTAAAATATCTAAAATATACTAGTTTTGTCCAAAATCTAATATTTTTGGACCATGCAAACTATACACATTAATACTAGTGATTAATATAGCTCATAAGTCTCGTTCACGTTGTAACTTACGTGAAGGGTGGCTATAGTCCTTGTCAATCCAAGAAAAATATCGAATTTATGACTCTCGATTTTTCTAAGTAAAATATTTTTAACCAAATAAAAATTATTAGTTATTAATGTTAGTTTTTACCTTAGTTAGTCTTTAATTAGTAATCTTACTAACGTATTAATTGACTAACTAACTTTCAAACTAACCAACTAACTTTTATTGTGTGAAAATATTACATCCTCCTCCCCTTAGAAATCGAGATGCCCTCATCTCAATAGAAACCGAGGGTATCATTTTGGAACCTGTGGGTTATGGGCCCACCATGCTTTCGCTGTGCTACTCTGATCACTCATAGGCATGTCAAGATTGTGGGAGAGAAGGAAGGAGTCTCACTTGAAGCTTTCTTGCTTGCACAATGGGGGAATACACACAGAGGTGGAGGCTGAAAACAGTTTTCCTCTTCTTAGTTGTGTAAGCCAAAAGAACTCTCTTACAAAGAAATAGAAGAACCCTATATATGGGTCTCAAACCAAACTCAACTAACTAAGGTGGCATACTAACTGAGCCACGAACTAGAGTAGATAAGGATAGCTATCATGTAGCTATTATTCATGGGCGGTGTACCAATCGCGTCTGCAACTGACAAGTTGGTGACATAAATACACAACGGTCACCCTGGCGTATCACGAGTGGAGCTCGATATCTCAACACTCCCCCTCGAGCTCAATCCCAATTCCTGCACACCAAGCAGGTCTCTAAACTTGCGCAGTTTCTCTGCGCCCAATGCCTTCGTGAATATGTCAGCTACCTGATCCTCTGTGCTGACATAAACTCGATCAATAAGACCTAGTAAAACCCTCTCTCGCACATAGTGATAATGCACCTCAATGTGCTTTATTCTAGCATGATAGACTGGGTTATTTTCCAAGTGTATACTACTCATGTTGTCACAATAAATGACAACTGGCCGATCTGTAGATTGATGCATATCATAAAGTAGCTTATGCAACCAAGCTACCTCACATGCAGCCATTGCTACACCCCTGTACTCAGCCTCTGTGCTGGACAAGGCAACTGTAGGCTGTTTCTTGCTGCTCCAAGTGACTGCAGTACTCCCAAAAGAGAACACATATCCACTGGTAGATCGTCTATCAGAAATACTACCAGCCCAATCAGCATCAGTGTATCCATGCAACTGTATCTGAACCCCAGTCTCATAAAATAGTCCATATTGCAATGTGGACTTCACATACCTGAGTATGCATCTAGCCACATCCAAATGCGGTTTCCTTGGAGCCTACATAAACTGACTTACCAATCCAACATCATAGCTCAAATCTGGCTTGGTAATAGTCATATAAATCAAGCTTCCTACTATGCGTCTGTACATAGTAGGGTCTTCCAGAAGCTCACCTGCATCTGCGCTCAGCTTCACATTCTGCTCCAAAGGAACTGAAATAGGCTTACAGCCTGTCATCCCATATTTGGACAGCATGTCCAATCCATACTGCCTCTGCAAGAGCTGTATCCCACTTGGTGATCTAATCACCTCAATGCCCAAGAAATAACGCAGCTCTCCCAAATCCTTCATCTCAAACTTCTGCTTCAATAGCATTTTCATATGAAGGATATCTTCATCACTGTCACCTGTCATAATCAAATCATCAACATAAATGACAAGTAGCATAATACCTTTCTCTATTTTTCTCACATAAACTGAGAAATCTGCCTTGGAAATCTGAAAACCAATAGTGACAAGATACTGTCCTATCTTGTCAGACCATGCTCTAGGTGCTTGCTTCAAGCCATACAAGGCTTTCTTCAACCTGCAAACAAACTCAGGATGAACAGCATGCACATAACCTGGTGGTTGTTCCATATAGACCTCTTCTTGCAAATCATCATGCAAGAAGGCATTCTTTACATCCATCTGATGTAAAGACCATCCCTTTGATGCAGCCATAGCAATGACTGCTCTTACGGTTGCCATCCTTGCAACCGGACTGAATGTTTCTTCATAGTCAATGCCATATGTTTGTGCATACCCCTTGACTACTAATCTTGCCTTGTATCTGTTCACAGAACCATCTGCATTGTGCTTCACCTTATAAACCCACTTACAGCCAATTGCATTTTTACCTTTAGGCAAAGGTACCAATTCCCATGTAGCATTTGCTTCCAAGGCATCCATTTCTTCATCCATGGCTTTCTCCCATTTTTCTTTTCCCATGGCTTGCTCAAAAGAAGTGGGTTCTGGTTCCTGTATCACTTTGACCATATATGCATAGTGAATGGCTGTAAATCCATCATATTTCAGCCTATCCACAGGATACCTAGCTCTGGTAGACCTGCGCAAGGTAGGTTCACTCCTAGGTGCTCTCAAAACATCCCTGGTCTTCCTTACTCCAGGTGTAACAATAGAAGGAATACCCAACTCATCATCAATGCTCTGTTCTGAGCCACTGGATTCACCATCCACATAAGAGTGACCTGCATTCACATCAAACATGGGCTGATCAACCTTCTCTTTTCCTTTTCGTGATACCTGCATACCACTATCTGCATTGCTTTGAGAAGATTCTCTTGATCTCAATCTGCCTGTCCATGGCGAAGAATGTGAACCACTGCTAGAGGATGCTCCAGGTCCACTAATATTTTGTGACTGCTGCTGTGAATTATGTGCATCATTACCATTTTGTGCATCTACATCATCAATCACATTTACTAGTTTATACCAGCTACTCATCTCATCAAAAACAACATCTCTACTCACTGTAAACTTACGAGTAGAAGGGTTATAGCATCTATACCCTTTTTGCTGCAGAGAGTAACCAATAAAGATGCACTTCTCAGCTTTTGGATCCAACTTGGATCTCAGCTCATCTGGCACATGTACATAGGCAATGCAACCAAAAATTTTCAAATGAGAAATATCTGGTTTCCTACCAGTATACCTCTCCTCTGGAGTCATCCCATGTATTGCTGCAGTGGGAGTCCTGTTCATTATATAGACTGCTGTAGCAACTGCTTCAGCCCAATAAAAATCTGGCAGGTCCTTTTCATTGAGCATGGCACGAGATACCTCTCCAATATGCCTATTTTTCCTTTTTGCAATTCCATTTTGTTGTGGGGTATGACTGCATGAATATTGCTGCTTTATGCCATGCTCTTGCAGGAACCTTGCAAACTCATTTGAGAGGTACTCTACCCCTCCATCTGACCTTAGGCATTTTATTTGCAGACCTGTTTCGTTTTCAGCCATAGCTTTAAGAGTTTTGAAATGCCCAAAAACTTCACTTTTCTTTTTCATAAAATACACCCAAACTTTTCTGCTATAGTCATCAATAAAAGTGACAAAATAATGACAGCCTCCAAGAGATGCAGCTTTAGTAGTCCACACATCAGAGTGGATTAATTCCAATGGCTTCTTACTCTCTTGAACATGTCTAGGAAATGGTTTCCTTGCCTGTTTTCCAAACTGACAGGCTTCACATACCCTATGCATTTTTGCAACCTTGAATTTGGGCAATCCTGCAACAATATTTTGGGCCTGCATTGATTTAAGTCGCTGTACATTAACATGACCAATGCGTTTATGCCAGATATCAATATCTGCAACTACACCGGTCCCATGTGCAAACATTGCTGCACTCAATTCAGACATGTCTGCATCCAATGTAAACATTCTGCCCTTCTTCTTTCCTTTTGCTATCAAGCAACCTTTATTTTTCATATCCTCAACAAAGCATCCATGAGGATTAAATCTGACCTGCAAGCCCTGTTCAACCATTTGACCAACAGAAACCAGATTCTTGGTGATATTCGGGACATGAAATACATCGGACAGGTATTTCTTTTTCCCATCTTGCATAGACAAAGGAATTTTTCCAATCTGCACAATAGGATGTGCAGTATCATCACCAGTCTCCACAAATCCTGGTTTTTCCATTTTCCTTGCATCCTCCATCCATTCTGCATGACCTGTCATGTGGTTTGATGCACCTGAGTCAACATACCATACATCATTGCTTTCTTCTGCACTTGTCACAGAATTATTCATGTGCTGCATCATAAACAAATGCTCATTTCAGTCATCACCCTGTCTACTAGAAGAAGCATAATTTCCTTGTTGCAGTTTTCCATTCATGATGTCATTCTGCTTTTTATAGCAGTCTTTAGCCATATGACCCATTTTACCACAGTAGTAGCATTCAACATTACTATTTGCATTTTGGCCTCTTTGCCATCCACCACGACCTCTTTGGCTCCCCCTGCCTCTAGAGTTACCATGTCCTCCTCCATAGGACTGGTTTTCTTGAGTTTGCTGCATATTCTGATTTCTACCACGGCCTCCAAATCTGCCTCCTCTACCTCTGCCTCTACCTCTTCCAGGATTTGAGTAGAAGACAACTTCTTTTGAAGTTCCTCCTGAAGAAGATGCACCACCATTTCTTTGCTCCTCAGAAATTAGAAGAGCAATCAACTCCTCAAAATCAGGAAATCTTTCACGGACGGAAATGGATGTTCGGAACTGTGCATAATCCTTTCCTAGACCATTCAAGGTCACAGAAACTAAATCATCATCTTCCACTGGCGACCCAATGGAAGCAAGTGCATCTGCAATCTTCTTCACCTTCATGTGGTAGTCATTGATGCTCATAATTTTCTTTTTGCACATTATGCAACTCTTGCTTGAGCTGCATTTTCCTGGCTTGAGTATTTGTGTTGTACATTTTTGACAAAGTATCCCATGCCTCCTTTGGCGTACTTACATCCTGAATATGCACAATCATAGAGTCTGAAATACTGGTAGACAGCCAGTACATAACTTTCCTGGCTCTCTCATGCCATGCTTTGAATGCCTGCATTTGCTGTTGATTGGGAACATCAGGAAGAACTGGTTCTTCTTCATTTCCTGCAACAAATTCCCAATATCCTTTTCCCATAAGGAAATTCGTCATTCTAAACTTCCATGCTTGGAAGTTGTTCTTGTCAAGCTTTTCAGTTACAATCTGTGAAAGAGAATCAGATGCCATTACAGAATACTGCAAAAAATTCTGTCACTGCAAAAAACACAGCTTCACCCTCACAAGGGCAAATCTGCAAAATTGGCGAAAGTGGTATTTGATCACACAATCACTTCCTAGTGACGATTTTGCATAAACAGGAACCAAGGATGATTCTGTAACTCCCAACGTCTCTGCGCACAAGCATACGATGCAATTTCTACAGTAACTTTTCATCGACCTGTAGAACACTGGCTGCACAGCATAAAATTGGGCCTTTTCCTGAGTGCGTGCAGAAAACTTCCGCCTCCAAAATAGGCCCCAAAATGGCCTCAAATCAAAAAAACAAGGTCGCCAAAGGGCTAAAGCCCACTCCCGTAGCATATACTGTCCTCTTGCTTCACCGCGAAGGGCGTCTCAACCTAAGACAATGCACTCTTGCAATTTTCGGCTGTGCTACCTGTAGAGATCTGCTCCCAAAACAGAAAATGAAAGCAACACTACTCCTCTTACCAGAACACCACGAGCTTGGCTTGCTTTCTTGAGCTCCTTACCACGAACAAGGCTCTGATACCATGTCAAGATTGTGGGAGAGAAGGAAGGAGTCTCACTTGAAGCTTTCTTGCTTGCACAATGGGGGAATACACACAGAGGTGGAGGCTGAAAACAGTTTTCCTCTTCTTAGTTGTGTAAGCCAAAAGAACTCTCTTACAAAGAAATAGAAGAACCCTATATATGGGTCTCAAACCAAACTCAACTAACTAAGGTGGCATACTAACTGAGCCACGAACTAGAGTAGATAAGGATAGCTATCATGTAGCTATTATTCATGGGCGGTGTACCAACCGCGTCTGCAAACTGACAAGTTGGTGACATAAATACACAACGGTCACCCTGGCGTATCACGAGTGGAGCTCGATATCTCAACAAGGCATGAGGTCTTTTGAAACAATAGCCTATTGTATTTGATATATCCGAGCCTTGATTACAAGAAAAAATTTATTGTAGTTACATCTCATGGATATCTTCTAGGTTTTTCCTAAGCACATGGTATATTCTAGATCACTGGAGCTTGTACAACTTCATTTCTTGTAAGCTCAAGTTCTCTTCGAGTTCTGTTGGGACAATTGATGTAGTTATGTTGAATGTTGTGGCATTCAAAGCATCGGTGTTTAGGGTGCTTTGGACATTCCCTTTTGAAATGACCTAACTCCCTGCAATAGAAATAGTGCAGAACTTTATCACTTGCTGTCACAAGGTTTGTGGTTGTCCTTGGTAGGATTTTCTTCTTTAGATCAAATTGTCCTAGGATTCTTTTAATAGATTGGAGTGGTCCTTCAACTTGGAAACTACGTCCTAGATTTTCCTCTTCTTAGTTCGGGATTGAGCTCCTTGGACAATTGGCTTTGCTTGTAATACTAAAGAATACTTCCAAGCTTCGACATTTTGGTAAAACCCAATCTATATTAGTTGGGAAGGAATGACTAAATAAAAATTCATTGCAATTTATAATTGTCATTCCTTGGCAGTGTATCTCTAATCATTTACAAGTTCTAGGCTCAAAATAGACGCAACTCATATTACTCAGGTTAACTGTAGTTACAAGAGTAAAGTTTATTCCAATACAAGTTGTATTTCATGTCAATAAAATTTCTAGGATTTCTAGTCATTCTGAAGAAGTGTTGTCGTTTCTAGGTCTTAGTCTTCATCTGATTCCTCTATATATCCATAGACTGCACCTATGTAACTTCGTTTTCTTGGAGGCTCAATGTCTTCCGGACTTAGATCAATGCAGTCTGCTTGGATGTGTCCTAGCTCATTACAGTGGAAACATCGACGGTAGAGACATCTCCTACGGATGTGCCCTATCTCTCCACACATATAGCATCTCTTACCCAGATCTGAGGAGTCATATTTGCTACAATTGCCTGATTTAAGTTCTTGGATGATTGGATTCACTCGGAGTAATGTATCTTGCAAGTCCGTTGGACGCATTACTTCAAGATGGTGGTTCAGAGGAGTGTTTAGGCCATGGCAAAACTTGGATACTTGCTATGCAATATCCATTGGTGGTGTATATTTTAGTAGGGTTACAAACTTTGAGTAGTAAGCTTCCAAGGTTAATTCTAGTAACTTAATCTTGAAAAATTCATTCATCCTCAAAGTCTGATAGGTTGGTGGAAGGTATCGTCCACGTACAACATCTTTCAGCTGAGCCCAAGTGACAGTGGCTTCAAAAATACCTTGATCCTTGCACCATTGCTTCAACCATAATTGGGCATGGCTAACTAGCTTAAGTTTGGCTATCATTGCTTGATTGGTAGAAGCAATTCGTGAAGCAGTGAAATAATCATCCATCGACTCAATCCATATCTTCACCTTAGCTGCGACATCTATTCCTTCTCCATCAAACTCGGGTGCCTTAATTTACTTGAGAAGAAATTTCTTCTCTTACATGTTAGCATTTATGGGTGTAGGAGGTTCCTAACAATCAAGTCATACACTTAGATTATTTTGTTTAGGATATGCCTATGAACCATACATTAATCAATCACACATCATTACGAAGTTTTGCTCTGATACCAACTGTAAGGTACCCGCCCATTGGCTATCCAGGCATGATTTTAGCGGTCTATCGAGAAATGAATCTAAGTGTTACTGCTCGGCACTCCCATGGAATGTTTTGAGTTTTATCACCTAGGGTTTTCCGAATCTGCCTCGCAACGGAACGTTCACGGCCAAACCCACTAGGATCGACCTGAAATTTGAGCTCCTAGTGGCCAAGGTCTCCTAATAGCATTCTAGCGTTGGATCATACACATCCTACTTTATGCAGAGATACCCAAGCCGAAGCAGACCCATGCTGCACTTGATTCAAAGAGAATGGGAAATGAGAGGGATGCACCACTCAACCTCTCTGCCCGTAGGGCATAGTCTCATTTCGGTCACATACGGGGTTCTATCCTAACAATTTCTAAAGGTCGAATGATGGTAAAATCTTGTGAGAAGCCTTGCAGTTCTCTGGGACCACCCTGCCGTAGGACAGACCCGTCGAGGGTTTCGCCCACCTGCTTCGCTTAATAGCTTTAGTTTTCTAATTAGGTCATACCACATTTATGTATGACACTTAAAGTCAGCATCATTAATTAAGCCTTTTAGGGAATATGGTTCCTTTGCATAACTTACAGCACATACATAAAAATAGAGCAAGCAATCTATTGACAAACAAGTTCCTTAACTTATCTTCAAGTTAGTCTTTGTCTCCCGCCCATACATGAGAAATTATGTATCCCTTTTGTCCAACAGAAGTATCTCTTCTGCCCTATAAAAGTAATTGGTCCAAATCACATGGCACCACAAATTCAATCCTTTATCTAGAATAGGATCTCCCAACATGCCTTGATGTTGGGGGCCACGGAGGTCTTCAACTCCATTCTAGACCTAGCAAGGGGCGTCTAGAGCTCCACCCGACCCGCAAGCTGTCTAGGAGCAAAACATCATTCCCATGGTTGGCCTTTTCACCACTCAACCTTCAGCCCATGAATCGAACAGTGCCCTCTCGGGTTAATCCTCAGTGCGATCATGGAGGTGATCCACCCGTGTAAAATATCATTCCTTAATTAAATCCTTTAGGAATCTAGCACAACAAGGCATTCAACCCTAATATCATTTTCTAGGAAAACATTCATTTATCCCCATGGCAACTTATCATCACCAGACCCTTCCCATGCATTTAGCATAAATCACAAGCACTTGGAACAATAATCCAAACAACAAACTAATAACGAGTTGAATGTTAAAGCATTTAGGATGTTGTTAGATCAGCCAACAAAAAAACCAATTGTATTCTTGCCAAACAATGCAAGAATAGTCACGATAACATTACCATCGCATATATGTTCTTCCCCTTGGGATCAAAGAGTGCTTCTATCTAACATTTACTTAACACTTGTATGCATAATTTTTAATGCAACGATTATGCCATTCATAACCCTTGATCGATTCCTCCTTGTAATTGCTCTATCAACAAACAAGCCATATGCAACTAGGTGTAATTAACTTTCCTTAATACATGCACTTTGCAAGCTCGATCTTTTGAATACGTGAGATAAAATTATCCCTTTCGATGACCTATAATCGTGCATCATAGTATGGGCCCTAACGTACCTCATACGAGAATCAAAACAAGCATCTATCAATTTGAAAATACATTACTTACGACCAGAACTGGATTGACAGTGATGCCTTTGCCCAAAGCTTTGTTTCTGGTTGTGGGATTGCCATCCACATGCAACATTCTTTGCTTGGAGGCCATCGTCCGCAAGTAGACTCAAGAGATTAATAAGGCATAATAGATTCGAGTTGGGAGAGTGTAAGAGAAGATGGTTAAGTTGAGGATTGAGATAGAGGGAATTGAGCTAACTCTCTCCCTTGCAGCCTCTCGGGGTGACTCTTCTCTCTCTCTCTCTCTCTCTCTCTCTCTTTTTCAAGCACTCCCTCACAATCTCTTGGAGGGGTATCCTTCTCTCTACCTCTCTCTCATAGCCTCTCGGGGTCTCCTTATGATTCTTGTACCTCCCCATGCCTCATATTTATAGTGTATTAGAGAAGAGGGCTTGTGGCTGAGAAGAGGAGCTCTTTGTGAAGGGGAATCTTGGAAACATGAGTGATGCCTATGACTACAACAAACATTGTGATGTTTATCAATGGATGGAAAAGCCTACCAAATTGAGTACTATGCTACTACAACCCATTCTTCCCTTAAAGCCATTCGAGAAGTGGGCCATTGATTTTGTGGGCCCCATCAATCGTCTAATAGAAGGAAGCAAAATTGGTACATCTTGGTATGTATGAACTATATGACGAATTGATGTGAAGCCAAAGCTCTCAAACTAGATGACAGTAATAGCATGGCTCTTTTTCTATATGAGAATATCCTCACTTGCTTTTGTAGTCTCTTAGAGTTGGTGAGTGACAGAGGCACTCACTTTATGAACAAGATTATGGAAAAGCTGATAGAGCTTTATAAGATCCGCCATCACAAGTCCACATCGTATTACCCCAGAGCTAACAACCGAGTCAAAGCTACCAATCACATCATCAGTTCAATCATGACAAGGACGATTGCTACACATCGCCTAGGCATACAGAAGCTCTTATAAGGATGCTACAAGATGGACACATTTTCAGCTAGTATATGGCACAGAAGTTGTCTTTCCTGTTGAGTTAGAAATCTCCTCTTTGTGAGTAGCTATTACCAAGTGCTTGCGAGATAATGAGTCTCTGCATCTCTACCTCCTAAACTTGAAATGTTTGAATGGAATATGACAGATGGATTTACAGTGTATGGAAGCCATACCAAGCTCGACGAAAGGCTTACCATGATAGCTTCATCAATCGGAAAGAATTCAAAGAAGGTGACCTAATCCTCACCTATGATTTGCACTTTTACAAGTTCCTAAGAAGGCTCAAGTTCCATGGTACATGTGGCACAGTAAATATTACCATAGGAGAGACAACATTTAGATCTATATAACCTATTTCAGCTAGCTAAAATGCGAATGCTTTCCTATGTCTAGCCAACATCTGCATAAAATAGTCTGTTTCAGCTAGGCAAAAGAAGCCCTTCTGCACCAACTTTCAATTCCTGTAGTGTTTTGTAAAAGAGTGGGGATAGACGGGTAGGACACGGATTAGCATGGGAATATCCAGTTATACTGATAGTGTATATAAGGTGTTGAGAGACCCAATTAGGGCATGAGTTATCAATAAATAAGTCTCTCTTTTATCCTTCCTTCTAGCTTTCATGGCTTCCCTCCTCTTTCTCTCTCTTTTCCTATCTTTCTCTCTCTTATGCTAGTCTTTCTCTCTCTTCTTCTCTCATCTTCTTCCTCTTTCTCTCTCCTCTCTGCACTCTCTACCTTCTCTCCTTCTCTCTCCTAGGTCTCCTTCATTACAGTTGGTATCAAAGCCTAGTTTTTAGATCCTTCCTTTCTCTCTCCTTTCCCCCAAATCTAGTCTCATTTTCCAACCATAAACCCTACTTTTTAGGTACACAGGCATAGATGGCAGCTTTCTTGGAAGATAGAGCAAGTGACAGATCTCATGGCGGCCCAACTACTATAGTGGGTTGTCACAAAAAATACACCCCTAGTATAAGGGCTGTCTGCAGGTCCCATAATTGTTGCTTGCCAATGGAACATATCTTCTGCTACTAGACCTGTGCTGCATGAGTTGGCAGGATCTTTCTACAAATCCTTGAGCTCCTTGAGGATGCATTTGGAGGCCATCAATGAGGAGCAGTGAGGGAAGGCACGGAGGAGGCCAGTCAGAGTGAAAATGCAAGATTGAGGGGCGGCCGATATCGAAACTATGACCTTCCCAATTGACTGGCAATGCTCCCTGTTCGATGCATATCATACGATATTGGCTCTGCAATGAAATCTTCTTCTCGTACAATACCATTAACCACAAGTTCACCATCTCGTGCCTCTACTACATCACCCTCCTTTGCTACCACTCGTTTGATGAAGATAGCTCCTGTATTGAAGCCTAGCTCCTACAAGGATGGTGAAGTTCTAAAAAGAAAAATATCATTGACATCCGGACTCTTTAAATAATATGAGACCTTTTCTGCGATGATCCAATCCCCAACTTCGAAGGGTTCTCTCTAGGAACGCAAATTTCAGTCGCAGGCAACTCTCTGTGTGTGTCAATTTGAGCTGGCAATGTAGTCCTGGTACATGTTGAAAAGATTTTCCAATCCCATCTAGAGGAGAACACCCGGAAATACTTGTGGCAAGGAAGCCATCTGAAGGCTTGGAAGGGGGGAAGCTGGGAGCACCTAGGCATGACAGAGAATCCAAGCTGTGACAATGTGACCGCAATAACAGGGAGGTTGGCTTGCAGCTTCCGTGCACTCTCTTGGAGTACAATCTTGCCTGGTGTGCTTACCTCAAGTTGTAAACAAGAATTCGATGCTGGAAGAGTAGAGAATCACTTGCCATCCGGTAGAGTAGGAGGATCTGAGAGGCTTCTTGGGCCAGCAAAACGGTTTACTATGGTAACATCATTGTAAAGTGCACATGGTGCCACCTTAACAGAAAAATCTTTGAATTGCATATGATCCCATGCTTCTGGAGAATGGTTCATTATGGTGGTTGCAGCATTATCAAATTCATCATCGTGGACGTACAAATAAGTAAGCTTTGTCCAATGTTTCTGCTCACCACAAACACATATGAGTTTTGGAATGTTCATTCGACTTGCAAAGAGTTTCAGATGCTCCATCAACTTCTCTGGATGATATCTTGCATAAAGGGTTCCAAGATCTATGAAGATGCCCATGTGTGCTCTTTCCAGACCCAAACCACTTTCCATTAAGGCCACAGATTTGAGCCAGCCTAAATTCTTCAGCATCAATACAAGCAAAGCAGACCTCCTTCCATGTCCTTGAGCTATTCGGTTTACGTGCAGCATCTACTGCTCCTTGGAATTGGTGTAGTTTGACTAGAGTACTGGCAAGTCTAACCCAGTTGGAGATGTGGGTGAAGATGATTTTAGTTGCCTCATATAAAGCTTCATCAAATAGGTGATCTCCAACATTCTGGAGATTTGCCACATTGGGCTGCAGAATGAACTCCTCTATATCACCCAATCTATCAATCTTGGAATAAGCATATATGAGCTTAGAATCCACCTTTGGTTCCTTGAATTTCCTCCTAACCATGAGCAAGCATTGACAAGGTCATCAAACACATCAATTCTCAGTTGCACAGGAGTGGACATTAGGAAGAGGTGTTGTGTCATCCACCAATATGAAAGCCATGGCAAGTAGTGCTACATTTTGGTCACATACATGGACAACCATCTAGACAGCATTATGTACATGGAAAACATCATGCAAATGTATATGAGTATGTACATGGGGAGCAACATCATTATCAGCAATGAAGTGCTCGATATCATCAGCCACTTGATTATTACTATAAGCAACATGCACATCCTTATGAGCCACATGATACTTCTCAAGAACGATGCCATGATCAGAGCATCTCACCGCCACAGGCTCATGAGCAGATGCCCCATCAGCCTAAGGCCCTTAACTTTGAATGCCTAGTAATAGCCGCGCATGTGAAACTCATGGACATGAAATGCCTGGGGATTGATGCATTGAATGCTATATTGATTGCAGCCTCATCTGCTCCAATCCGATTAGACCTAGTGGTTCCCAATGAGTTTATGGACAAGTCAATGCATGCTACCGTATGGGTCGGTAAGGATCTTGTGCCACCATCAGTGCTTCACGATGACACCATGAATTACTTCTATGATACAACGGATGCATTGGATCACAATTATCCTTTTGACCTCGGTGGTAGTATGGTGACCCATGCTTGTATGGATGAACTTTGTGCTCTTGATGCTTATTATGGAGGTTATCCATTTGATCCCGGGGAACAAAATGGTCTTGGAAAATCCCTATGTTGATCAACATTTCACCAGTGCAGTTCTTTCCCTACTCCATGGATGCAATTTTGATTGAGCAGTAGCTAAATTTGCCCCAGTCTGAAATGCAGACAACTTACAAACGACATACTATTTTAGAATAGTTTTTACCCTACATTAATGACAGTCAAGTATCACCTATATGGCTTGAAAGCACGCTTCATGAGCTTCGTTTTGACATATCACACGCCTCAATCGGAGCTTCCCATAAGAGGTTATGATCAGTTTTCTCCAACAGGCCTGTTCTGGACAGCATGCTGTCCACTGTTTGTCAGCCCCTAATTGTCAAGAATTGGAGGCCAAACTCATATGCTATCAACTTTCACATGTCATATACATCATATACACAATTCTATGCCCCAATTCCACATGAGATTGTACTTCACCATACCAATATTCTCCTTTGTAATGCTGAGCACAGTAGTACTCTGCAACCCCCCCCCTTTTCGTTGTGAGCCATAGGTCCTCTTTTTGTTTTTGAGGGCAAAAACCTTCGGGGTCAGGATGGAATGTAAAAGAGTGGGGATAGATGGGTAGGACACGGATTAGCATGGGAATACCCAGTTATACTACAAGGGTATATAAGGTGTTGAGAGACCCAATTAGGGCATGAGTTATCAATAATCAAGTCTCTCTTTTATCCTTCCTTCTAGCTTTCATGGCTTCCCTCCTCTTTCTCTCCCTTTTCTATCTTTCTCTCTCTTCTACTAGTCTTTCTCTCCCTTCTTCTCTCATCTTCTTCCTCTTTCTCTCTCCTCTCTGTAGTCTCTCCCTTCTCTACTTCTCTCTCCTAGGTCTCCTTCATTACATGTTTCACTGTAAACTAATGACCTATATCTTTAGGATCACGTAAACTTGGTTGGCTTGACACTTCTCATACAGACCCTCACTATCTGGTAGTGGATGTGGCAAAGAAATTGGTTTCACCTTTTTGTCATATGTCTTATATTTTTTCTCCACAATTGCTTCAGCCCATTGTATTCCTTCCTGCTGAGCAAACAATGTATAACATCATACATGTCCAAAGAACATACTGACAACACTCTATTTTCAGCCTCATTTTTTGTATGTATGGTTGCTAAAATTTCAACCATAGTGTCAAGTAATATTCGGCCATAAATCTAACAACCCCAATACTCTCAGTTTCTTAGCAGTCCGTTTCATAGATATGCATTTAGCCTTGTACAGATAGCTTCCTTAGGATTAAAGCAACATGAACTATTTTCCATAAACTAAGAATAACCAATAGTAAATACATTCTTCATTCAATCATGAGGCAAGTATATCCTATGAATAGCACTATTTTAGTTCCACATTATAGTAGTGCTTTGTGAAAATTCGATTCTTTGAATTCCCTTGCATTTGGAGGCAAAGGAGACTCTCGAAGCATATCCTGATTCCTAGAATGATTAACACAAATGGTAAGAAATTGGACTGCTTTTCTCCCATCCTTGCTTTTGACTCTTGCATAAGAAGAACCATCATTAATCACCTTTGTTTCCATATGCTCTCTTGTAATATAGGACTATCCCAAAATCATTGCATATGAGGAACTATCTTGCATAAATAAGTGTTTTTCTTCTTGTACATCACCAATCATCACTTTTACATTAGGACACACAGCATAGAGCTCCCCCAAAGGATTATTTATAGCCCTCATACGCCAACCATGATCAATGTCCACAATCCATGCACCATTCTCATACAATCCACGTTCAATGACATTAATCTCGAACTTGTAGCTAAGCAAAGCAATACAACGAGTCTCATGCTCCCCTATTTCACTAATGTTTCAATGGTAGCCCTTGCCTTAGCGATTTCTTGTATAATGACTTTGAGGAATCATTAGAAAAAAAATGAATTCACAAATGGGCCCTTAAAAATAATAGTTTAAGATGTGGAGCTTTTGGATATTTCAATAGGAAGGCTAGATGTTGATATCCATGGAGGGTGAATCTTCTCTCTCCAAATCTAGGGTTTTTTGTTTAAAAATTGGGTAGTGGAGGATTTCAAAATAAGGAACAATGAATAGTATACAAAATTTTTATCTCACCTCATATCTCCCCCCTTTTTTTGGAGAAATTTCAATTTTGGTTTTTTTTTTCCTCTCACAAAATTAGTTTGACCCAAAAATAGAGTAGCAGACCATTTTCACTCTCTTCTCTATACTGGTGAATTTTCGACTCCATTGAAGCTCCATGGTGAGAGTAATTAGGGTTTTGAGTGTTCTACTTACTTGTTAACCGTCAGACGAACAAGGTGGAAAATATGGAAAAGCTAAAGCAGAAGAAAAAGGCCAAGGAAAAGTGAAACGGAAGACAAAGGCACACAAGGAAAATCTAGAAACACAAGAAGCGTAGAAAAGTCCCAAATAAGGGAGAAACACGCACAAGGAAAAGCGCCAGTCAATACTTTTGCAAAAGAGCGCAAGCACATCGTGATTTAATTTAAGGAGCGCCGGGCTCTCACCTGTGCAATTTGTAAAGGTAGATGGGCGGTAGGAAGGAAGCTAGGAAGATAGGAGGACAATGGGAAAAAGAGCCTAGGCCACGGCCGGCCATGTAAAAAAGGGGATAAGGGGATGACCGCCCAAAAGGGATTTAGGGTTTTGTATATAAAGTTGAAAAGTGAATGAGAAGCTCATTCTTGTGTGTGGCCAAAAGTGGCTCTCTTCTTCTTCTTCTTCTTCTTCTTCTTGCTTGCTTGAGCTTGTGCTTGAGAGAGGGAGTGTGAGAGTGTGAGGGAGTGAGTGTGTGAGGGTGAGGGACCGGGGAGGAGAAGCTCTCCATCTTCTCCTCTCTTTTTCTCTTCTCTTCTCTTCTCTTGTCTTGCTTGTGATGATGGAGCTTGGAGCATGGAGCTTGAGGATGGAGCTTGCTTGAAGCTTGCACTTGAATCTTGGAGCTATCGGAGTGCGCAGGAGAGGAGGTGACTCGATTGGCATGGAGGTAAGCTCACTACTCGTAGATATGGATGGCGCATTGGTATGTGAGAGGTAGCCATTAGTGCTCGGCTTTGAACACTTGAAACAATAAGCGGTCCGTGGGTCTTGGCAGTTGACCGAAAGCTCCCACATTTTGGTTCCATTGCTAGGACCAACGGATTCAAGCCTTGAGTGCTTGCACGCTTTGAATTGAGCATTGAAGTAGGGTTTTCCCCGAACCGGTGCTTGAGGTAGATAGGTAGGAAGAGAGGGAGTTTGAAGAGGTATTCGATCTCCTTAGCAAGTAGGTTTTGTTGTTTTGGACTTGGGAAATCATGATGGAGTAGTGTAGGTAATTTTTCTTATAATTTTTGCTTGCATTTAGGAAGGATATGAGCAAAACATTGGAGCAAACAGTAGGGTTTTCTGTTGCTGTATAACAGGCTGAAATAGGTAAATAGGGGCACAGATTCAGATTTCTGGCTAGAAGAGTATGAGGGACTAACTTCTGAGGTCACAGCAAGCTGGGATGGGGCAATAAGAGGCCCAGGGAACCAGGAAAGACCACATTTGACATCTTGCCTTCTGAGAAGAGAGTGAGCTTGAGAGCCAGGGAGAGAGCGAGAGAGAGAAAGCAGTGGGGAGATCATTGAAGTGCCAATCGATTCGAGTGCCACATTGATTCCAGGTATGCCTGGCAGTTCCTTGCATTGTTTTGCACCTATTTGGAAGGTGCGGGACAATTCCAGGGAGTAGGGGTTGAACTTGAAGCATCACGCGCAACCCAGGACCGTCGTCCACGCCATCGGACTAGGCCATCCAAGTCCCAGAATAGGACCGCTCGATTTCTAGAGTCGGACCATTGGATTTTGAAAATCGGACCACTTTTCCAATCCGACTCCCAGAATCGGACCACTCCGAAATTTGGACCACTTCGTTCGACTGCTATACTCGGACCCTGAAAATTGGACATACTGAAAATTGGACTTTAGAATCAAACACACAAAAATTGAATGCAAGGAATCAGACAAGATCAGAATTGGATGCCTGTCAAAATTGGATGTCCAATTCCAGCAATCGGACGTGACCAAAATCGGACCACTGGCCGATCGGACCAACCCAAAACTGGACGTTAGATTTTGATAATTGGACTCCTGAAAATCGGACATTTGAGAATCAGACAGAAAACTGTCAAAATTTGACAGGTATCTAGAACACGAATTTTGATGCATCTAAACCCCGAAATTGATCCCAAAGGCTATGTAGAGCTAAAGGCATATCATAGATCCATCATTGGCCTGAAACTTAGAAGCAATTAGTCAAAATTTGGCTATAAACGGTCTTCCAAATTGCGCATCGTGTTTACCATAACGGCCCTGCGGGCCGAGAGGGACTGCCCACCCACCCCCCCCCCCCCCCCCCCACAGAGGGGGCTCTACCTCCCCCAAGTAGGTTGGAGAGAAAACACGCGTCGACAGGTCCTCCAAATTGGACCCTAGTGTATTAATGGCTCTACACAAGCATGGATTCTCACTTGCAAAAGAGCAACCAAAAGCCCATACGCGAACAGAGAGAAACAGAGACCCTAGAACATCAATGGGCCAATCTAGCCAACAAGGGCAAAAAGGCCACACTAGAAAAACACATATGTGTTGCATTCGGACTGCATCTAGTCAAAGTGAAAAGCAATAACATCAAGCTACAACAGTGAGAATGACTAGATGTGACAGTCCTGACGATAGATGCTCCTTGAATAGCACTGCACTGATGATCCAAGACATCAGTTGAACGCATGCGACTCATCTTTGACAAGGAAGCTAACGAACTATGCTTAACTGTAACATTCAATGATGTGCTCTACCAACCAAACCTCTTAGAGATAGAGCAACTAAAGCGACAATTAGAGGGTCGAAGTCGATTCGAACAACTTTGGTGTGAAAACCGCATTGCAATGGCCGAGCTAGGAGCCCAGATCATGACAGTTTTAGAGGAGCGATTGGCCAAATGGCGGTCTCAAAGAGACCCAACCTATGTGGCACCAACTTCCTTTCGAGTGCTAACTGCCATTCGGGGTATGGACTTAGCTGGAACTAGCCAAGAGAACTCTCTGTCTGATAAGGTTCTCATTGAGAAAGAGTTACATGTTACCAGTAGACTCGGACAAGGTTCCATGCTACTCGATGTTGCAAAATATCTATCGATATTGAGTAAGCTGCCATGAGTACTAGATGCATGTGCCACACTCAGAGTTCGACAATTGGCTTTTATCCTCGAGAAGTGACATGGATTTGTAAATATGTACATAAATAAACAATGAGTTTTGTGACCCTGTATAGACAATATCAACACACACAAGCAATAATAGTCAAGTGTAGGGAGAAGAGTTGGGTTTGACTGGCTAAGCTCCTCAGGTCCTCCTCTCACCACACATTTAGAATTTGTGTGACCATTCCCACCTCCAAGGGGAGGGCATGTAACCCTCATTACCAACATAGGAAGCCTTGACCAACATCTCTTATGGTGTAGACAGGGTATTGCCCCTTTCTATACACCTTTCCCCCTTTTCGGTCTATCCTTCCGAGGATGAGTCCTGCCCCACTCCATGACAACCAGTCCATGCAACTCAGCATGAGCCAAGATCTACTAATGGATGGAGGCCAAATGAACATCATCATGGGGGCCATCCCTCTACAACAAACACTGCATGCCTCACCTCTCCCCTTCTCGTCATGAGCACTTGATAACCCATTGTATAATCCCTTCCATGCGAACAATTTTATCCTGCCTCAAGGCCTAATCCTCGGTTCTCATATTGCAAGTCCCCCTACGGTAGCTGACATGGAGCACCCAATGCAGATGGCTTGCAAGGACGCTATTCGCCATCAAAGGGAGCATGCAGCACAAGTGCCCCCACCAAAACTCTACGTGCCTACTCTAAAGAGGTACGCGTCGAAAAGAGGCCCTAAATGACACCGCCCAGGACGCATGCCAAAAACCCCCCAAGCCAAGAGGACGAGGGCTCAAGGGAGCACACGGTGTGTGGCACCATGCAGGCTCCCACCAGAAGCTCAGGTACCAGGTGCTCGAAAGAGGAGAGCACAGCTTGGGACAAGCAAGAATTTGATGTATTGTTTAAAAGCATCTTGGAAACAGTTGCGGCCAGGGACTATACCATCCAGGTCCCAGCCGACCAGCCTCACAGGATCCCCTCACTAGCAAAGCCTTAGTCGCTCGACCACCCAGACTCGCCTCGCCTCGTACAAATAGAGTAGCCCCATGTCATGTAAAAGGCTTATCAAATAATACCTGGCCATGACTTTTTGTCTTTAAATGGTTAAATCTTGACATGTTTCTCGATTGTACAAACTTTTCACATTTGCATTTAATATATTTCATGTCTTTAGCAAAAGAAAAAGCTAATCAAGCGCACGTGATAAGTATCTAAGTCAACAACATGGAATTCAGATAAGTGATGTCTCCTTGCATTGCATTAGTTTATTATAGTTGCAACATATGCCCTGCATGTATTCTCATGAAGTGACAAGTGGATGCAGGATGACATAGGTATTTGTGCAAAAGTGTTCAACGCCCAAGTCACCACAAGACCACCGACCCCACAAAGAGCTGTGACAAAGCCACGCCGTCGAAAGCAAAAATCACCCATGTGAGTGCCCAAATCGCATGGCCCAAAGCATGATCTTAACCACTTTTTCTTTTTGGGTTACACTTTGTGCCGAGCACTCACGACAGTTGTTACCCCAATTGTACAAACATTGCACGTTCGAGGGTTGCAATATCTCAAGTGTATGTCCCCTGTCAAGGACTACTTCTCTAACAATGAGGCTAGGGCACAATCATCACTGTAATATCCATTTCCTGAGCCTTCAAAGCTTGACATTTCCCAACCCATTGAAAGGCTTATAGCCTCAACATATTGCAATGGTTGTACTCAGGCAAGTCCAAAAGAAGAAGAAGAAAAGAAGAGAGAAAAAAGAAAGAAATAAAGAAAGAAAGAAAAGTACAAGAACAAGAAAATAGAAAAGGAAAAAAAAAGGAAAAAAAGAAAAAAAGGAAAAAGATACGAAGTACCCACGATCACAACATAGCACCTAGGGGTCCTCATATTAGGCACGTCCAGTGACCTTGGTTGGCTGGCTCCGTCCATAGTCCCCTAGCCCTTTAGCATCACCCATAATTGTTCAGGGCACATCAAGGGCAGGACATACCTAAGGAGCTTGTCTCGCCTATGGTTAGACCTGTCACCTTGACCCATTCGCACAATTTCCTCTTACACTCTTCCTTAATACCATTGCAATCACTTGTGGTAAGCACCGCACGAATGGCATGTAGGACAATACTCTCAGCTTGCTTAGAGTTCAACCTGTCTCCCAAACTAATTGAACTATGTCTTGTGCACGATAGAGAAGACTAGCACTACCACTAGGGAGAGTCCACCTATGAGAGGTTTTCAATTGAGGGTATTGAAGACTGCAATGAAAGAAATGTGGGAGCTTTCGCTCAACCGCCAAGACCCACGGACCGCTTATTGCTTCAAGAGTTTCAAGCGAGCTCTAATGGCTATCTCTCACCTAGCTGACGCGCCGTCAATCCTACGAATGTAGTGAGCTTACCTTGATGCCGATGTGAGTAGCCTCCTCCCTCGCACACCTCGATAGCTCCACGATTCTTGATGCTAGCTCAAGTATCCTTAAGCCTCCTCCATCTCCAAGCTCCATCCTCCATAGCCGTGCGTGCAAGAAAAGAGAAGAGAAGAGAAGAGAAGAAGAGAAGAGGAGATGGTGAAGAGCTTCACCCTCTTGATCCCTCACTCCCACACACTCACTCCCTCACACTCTCACACTCCCTCTCTCAAGAGCACACACAAGAAAGAAGGAGAGAAGAAGAGAGGAAGAAGAAGACTCCTTTTGCCACACACCAAAGAATGAGCTTCTCATTCACTTTTCAACTTTATATACAAAACCCTAAATCCCTTTTGGGCGGTCATCCCCTTTTCCCCTTTCTTACATGGCTGGCCGTAGCCTAGGCCCTTTTTTCCATTGTCATTCTCTCTCCCTAGCTTCCTTTCCACCGCCCGTCTACATTTACAAATTGCATGGGTGAGAGCCCAACGCTCCTTGAATTAAACCATGATCCGCTTGCGCTCTTTTACAATAGTTTTGACTTGCACTTTTCCTTGTGCGCCTTTGTCTTCAGTTTCTCTTTGCCTTGGCCTTTGTCTTTGTCTTCTGTTTTAGCTTTTCGGATTTTCCACCACCTGGCACTCTTTTACAAGATTTCAGGGTGCGCCTTGGTATTTTAAAATGCACCTTTCCCCTTTTGCAGTTGCCTTGGACTTTTTAAGGTTGCCCTTGCGCTTTTGGCCTTTTCTCCTCTTCTTTCTTCAGTTGAGCTACATTTTTTCCGCCTTTGCCCTACGTCTTTTTTATTTTCTTTTGCTTTCTTCGTGTTGGGGTTAACATTACCCTCCTCCTAGACGAGTGCCAGTCCCATGGCACTCATCGTCGTAGGTAGCAGGCGTTAGCATGCATCGAAGACGTGGGTGGCAAGGACGTCGGTTGTTGCCATGGCGGAGTGTTGGTAGTGGTGGGGAGGAAGGTCGTTGGGGCACGTTGGTGGGTTAAGTGGTGGTAGGTGGTAGGGCAATGGGAGTTGGTGATAGGGCTGTTCTTTGGGGGGGGTTGCACTGATGGAGTACAAGTGGCAGTTTGGTGAGGATTCTGTACATGATGATTTGTGGCAGGCTTACCGGGTGATACGGATAGGAATTCAGATTTGAGTGTGGTTGAACAGCGAACGACACCTTCGATGGATCTTCAATGCCTGCAATTGAAGAACCTCTCATGTGGTCTCTCCCTAAGGGGTAGTGCTAGTCGTCTTTATCGTGCACAAGACATATTTTGATTAGTTTGGGAGACAGGTCAAACTCTAAGCAAGCCTGGAGTATTGTCCTGCACTTGAGGACCAAACCGTGTATATGTGATAGTGTGAATATTAAGTGAGTACACGTGCATATTTAGGTATTACTTAGCTAGAAGACCATCGGCCTGGTTCCTTGTATAGCAATGGGTCAGTGAAGCAAGGGGCTAAGTTGATGGAAAATTTTGTTGATGAAGACGGGGAGTACACTTGAAGATTGCTTGAGACATCATTATGGTCTTGTCAAGGCAATGTAGCATAATTGAGCTCCTTGATGTCTTAGCTTTTGGTAGCTAGTGGCTACTTGTAGTGCTTGAAAAGTATGGTGTACTTTTTCATTGTCTTTCATGCCTTGCTTACCACTGTTGATTGTAATGGCATTGAGATGGAGTGCAAAAGAATTGTGCAAGTGGTTCAGGGTGACAGGTCTAACCATAGGCCAGGCGAGCTCCTGAGGTATGTCTTGCCCTTGATGTGCCCTGAACAATTGTGGGGGATGTACAAAGGGCTAGGGAATTAGGGACGGAGCCAGCCGACCAAGGGCATTGGATGCACCTCACTTAAGGACCCCTAGGTGCGGTGCTGTGATCGTGGGCACTTCTCATTTCTCTGTTCTTTGTTGTTGTTGTTGTTTTTTTTTTTTGGCCATAGTACAACCACTGCAATATGCTGAGGCTATGAGCCTTTTTGGCTAGGAAATGTCAAGCCTGGAAGGCTCAGGAAATGGATATGACAATGATGATTGTGCCCGAGCCTCGTAGTTAGGGGAGCCGTTGTTGCGATATTGGTGCGATTGCGGGGACACCCGTCGTGAGCTCACTATAGCACTTGGCCCAAGAAGAGAGTGGAGCCCATGACTATGCTTTGGTGCGTGCGATGTGGGTGCAAGGGTGATTTTTCACATTCCGCATTGTGGCTGTGTTGCGGTTCATGTGGGTTTGGTGGTCTTGCGGTGGCCTGGCCGTTGGACACGTTTGGGCGAAGATTGTGTCATCATGTATCCACTTGTCACTTTGTGAGAGTATATGCTCGCTTGCGTTAAGTACATCGAACAAATGCAATCATGTTAAGATATAAATTTTCAGAATTCTATGATGTCTATTGGGATGCCTATTTCATTGCTTGTTAAGGTCGCATACAGTAAAGGAGAGGTAACGAAAATGTGTACAAGTTGGAATCTTGCCCCTTTGCTCATCAAAAACAAAAAGTTATGGCATGCTGACTTGTCGAGCTACTTGTACATCATAGGGGTTTAGTCAATAGGTATGAGGCGGGGTGAGTCTGGTTGGCTAGGCGACCGGGGCGGTGCTAGTGCAAGGTTCCCATGAGGCTGGGCGGGGAACATGTCAGCCGGGACATGGATGGTGTAGTCCGGGGCTGCTACCGTGTCTAGAATGTCTTTAAACAATTCATTAAATTCTGCCCTATCCCGGGCCACCTTGTCACTTCGTGAGCACCTAGTGCCCGAGCGCGCGTTAGGGGTCTGTGCCACTTGTGTTGCCACATGCTGCGCGTTTCGTTGAGTCTCAACATTCTGGGCCCCGGGATTCTTTGGCCTTCGTCCGGGACGGTGTCACTTAGGGCCTCGATTCTTTGTGTACCTTTTGAGGGTGGGCACGTAGCACACCGGTGGAGGGGCACGTGCCACATGTTCTTGGCGTGTGCAAAGAGCATCCTTGCACGCCAGGAGCTGACCCTGGTTCTCCATGTTTTTCTTTGGAAACCTACAAAATTCAATCCAAGAGTTAGGCTGTGATACGAGATAAGAGCATTCCCACAGGAGGGACTTGGTGTGGGTTGTCAAACGTATGTGATTAGAGGGTGGTGCCAGGAGTGGGAGTAGGGCTCTGGCCACTGTCTGGAGGTGGACCAGGAATGCTGGGTTGGATTGCTTCTGTGGAAGGCCTTTCTGGAAGGATAGGCTGGGGAGAGGATCATGTACAGAGAGAGAGACTGCGCCCTGCTTATGTCCTTATGGATGTTGGACAGAGCTACCATGGTGGTAATACGGAGCACATACTCTTTGCCCAGAGGCGGGCATGATCTGGTGAACATGGAACCTACCTAGCATAGCTTGGCAGCCCCGATTTGTCTATCTGTGATTGACTTGTTATGGCTTGTGTGTGTTGATAATGTCTATACATGGTGATACGAAAATCATTGGATATATATGTGCACATACATTTGTCCAAGCCCTTGTCGCTTCAGTAGGATAGAAACCAATGGTAGAACTCGGTATTGTACTGAAGCATGGCACACACATCTAGTACACGGGGTAGCTTACTTAATACTGATAAATATTTTGCCACATCGAGTAGCGTGGAACCTTGTCCGAGTCTACTGGCGACATGTAACTCCTCCTCAGGAAGAACTTTATCAAACATAGGGTTTTCTTGGCCTGGTTCGGCCAAGTCTTTGCCCCGAATGGCAGTCAGCACCCGAAGAGAAGTTGGTGCCACATAGGTTGGGTCTCTTTGGGATCGCCATTTTGCCAATCGCTCCTCAAAGACTGTCATGATCTGAGCCCCTAGTTTGGCCATTGCAACGCGGCCTTCGCACCAACACTGCTCAAATCGACTCTGGCCTGCTGACAGTCGCTTTGCTCTATGTCTACTAGTTTTGGTTGGCAGAGCACTTCATTGAACGTTATAGTTAAGTGCAGTTTGTCAGCTTTCTCGCCCGAGATGAGTAGCAAGCGTTCGTGTAGGAGCCTGCTATAGTGCTCATCAAGGTGTTCCTACTCTTCCCAAGATAAAGGGAAGGGCAAGTAATCTCCAAGTTGCTCCTTGGGGATTGTGCCCATGTCTGCAAGGACATAAATGCGTGCGAACACCTTGAGCTTAGCCTCCAACTCAGTTAAGCATTCTGCGACACTTCTATGTTCAGCGAGGGCTTGCTCGGTTGCTATTTCATGCAAGGTTCTAGGAGTTTGCCTAGGCTTTAGCATAGCTGGGGGTTTAGGCCTATATGAGCAAGATTGGTTAATGCTAGGATTGCTCATGCTCTTGGGGTTTCCATGTTTCTCTTGAGGCTTCGTTATTGCGTCATGGTTCTCCTTGGGTGTGACTGGTGTGAATTCGTCACCCCATCGTGACAATGTTGTATCCACTCTTGATTTGTCAATGCGATTTCTATTGTCAGTGGATAGAGTGTTGCAAGCAGCCATTGATGGTGACGACTGCTTTGATTTGTCGGAGCTCACAGATGTGTCTGAGGTTTCACTGCTATTAGGAGAGGCATCAGTGGGCTCATTGGTGGATGGACTCGATGCTTTATTCATAAACTCTCTAGCACTCTTCGTCCCAATGTCCTTGGGGTCTGCAACCATCTGCAACTGTTGTTGTTTTCGTTGTTTTCTCCTTTTTTTCTTGGTCAGTGCAGGTGCATCTAATGTCTCAGGACCCTAGGCTATATCGACCATTGATGTGCTTGGTTGGGCCTCAACATTTCCCTCCTCTACTGGGTCCTCATGGGACCTAGTCGTGGCCTGCGGAGTAGCCTTGCCAGGTTGCATGGGTACAACTGTCTCCCTTTTGGGAGAGTCTAGCTCTTCCGCCCGTTCGCATGTGCTTAACTCCCCTAGCCCAAGTTGTAGGCACTTTGGAAGTGCCGGAGTTGTTAAGGAGGTAGGTCGCGACACCTCCTTCATAGGTAAACTACTAAGGACACGTTTCGCAAGGGGCGTTGTCATGGCCAAAGGCTGTGACTACTGTGGTCCCTGATTGGAAGTAGTGGTGGCCAGTACAATGGACTGGCTACCATTGGTGGACTGCGGTGTCAAGTCCTTAGGCAGATCAAAAGTGATAGTGCCTTTTGTTGCCCTTTGCACATTCACTTGTGCAGGTTGAGCAACGGCACGAGGCTGCTGCTACCGTGCTTTTCGCGTCCATTTAGGTGAAGATGATGTAGGAGATTTTGGACTCCTACGTGGGCTTGGCATTGATTGGAGAATTTGCTCGTGATTGTTAGGTGATTCTGTCATTAGCTTTGTTGAGCAATCGGCCTTATCATGAGCAATGTTGTGCCTGTGGAGCTCACTATCCTCTTGGGAAGTCAAAGGCTCCTTGGGCACTAATGGACCTTGTGCGCGCTCGACTGTTACCTCTGATATATGCTTGCTAAGCATGCTAGGCTGAGGATCTACTTTTTGATAGGTCATGTTCGGTTTCTTGATTTCAATCGTGAGGGGCTCAATCACTCCAATATTTTTGGTTTGAGACTTGGATTTTCGTTTAGATTTCCTCCTACGCCTCTTTTCTTTTGACATGATTGGGGCTTCTGACAGAGGTGGTTTAGCAGGGGGTTTTGGTACCCAAATCCATTGGTTGCCTGCATAATACCCTTGAGCATGAAGCAACGCTTTGGATATCCATCGCGGCATTGTGCTGACCCTCCATCAATGCCTGCATCTATAAGGCTTGGGCTTCTTTTGGGGTCTTCTACAATATTTGTAAATCCAAAGCCCGTCCTTGGCATTGTCTCTTGACCTTCTTGTTTCAGGCATGGCATCACTCACTGGTTCTCGTTGGTCAACCTGTGCTTGTATTAACTCTTCCAACAAGTCCTTGCTCTCGTCAGCAAGCTTGACTATTGTGTCAACACCTTGCTTGCCTTTCCCTCGAGGTTTGATGAGGTCACCCTCGCTAAAGGTCGTGACTATCCTTACACCCGGTAGTGTCAGGTGTATCCTCTGTGCTACATAGTCGGCCTCACATTTGGTCGCCCTTCTGAAGGGTCTTCCTAGGAGGGTTTCTTTCCCGCAGCTAGCACTATTTGGAGGAACATGAAATAGGATAGGCAAGCTTTCTGTTTCAATTGTCGCAAGGATTTTGCACTTCTCTATGAGTGCTTGTGGGTGTCCCTCATAAGGGCTAAGAGTTGCACTAGTTGGTGTGAGCTCTGGTTGGTCTAGTAGGGTCCATGATTCATAGGTCAAGATGTTAAGATCTACTCCTTCATCAATCAGAGCATCAATAGTATGCTCTCTTCTCACGATGAGTTTGACCCTAAGATAAGGAGGTGGTACTATGTCTTCATCTTTCGGGTCTTGGCTTGTAAATTTAAGCCTTCTGACATATGCCCTTGAGTCCCCACTTGCATGACCGGACGTGGATTCTCCACCAATGTCTTGGGTTGTCTGTGCAGTGTTGCTCAAGGTACATCTCTCATCAAGAGTTTCATGTCTAGTCATCTTGGCATTTGTAGCTTGCTGATGTTGCATTTCGCTCTGACTAGACATGGTTTGAACACAATGTCTTTGTGTTCTCGTGGTGTGGCCTTTTTGCCCTTGATGGCTAGATTGGTCCGTTAAGGTTCTAGGGTCTCTATTTTCCCCTATTCGAGTGCGGGCTTCTGGTTTCTCTTTTGCAAGGAAGCCTCCATGCTCACGTAGGGCCATTACTGCCCGAGGATCTAAGTTAGAGGGCCTGATAAGCTTTGTCACTCAAGTCCTGGCCGTTCTAGCGGATTCTAGGGTCTGCGCTGCTTCTTGCTGCTCACTCGGGGGTCGATCACAGGTCCTACGATTGGATTTCCATTCTCAATGCGTTAGGTCACTGGGGAGTGCCCCAGCACTGTTCCCCTGTCCCTTGGTCGTGACTCCTACGTCGGGAATTGCCTACAAGGTGTTCGCTATGTTGTCCTGGAGCGGGTTGCACTTCCAGTCGGTCGTGGGGGTCAATTTTTGATGTTTTCTTTTTTTTGCCTATGGGTGTGTCCGATTCTGAGAATCAAACGTCCGATTTACCAGTGGTCCGATTCTAAGAATCGAACCAGGTGGGTACGATTCTGAGCTGTCCGATTCTCAGAATTGGATAGGGGTCAAGTGTCCAATTTTTGAAAATCGGACAAGTGGTCTGATTGAACCAGGTGGGTGGTCCGATTGCTGACATGTCGGACAGGTTGGTCTGAGTGGTCCGATCAGACAGGATGGTCTGATCGGACGGTTGTCCGAGAGTCCGATTCTCAGAATCGGACATCCGATTCTGAGAATCAGACATCCGATTCTGAGAATCAGACACTAGGTTGGATGTCTGATTCCGCCAACCCGAACGCACTTTCGAGCATGAAATTGTCAAAAATCTTAAGGTATTGATTATTACAAGCTACAAGATTCAACAAAAATGATGCTGGAGTGATGGGGAAGAGATCTATATACCTGGGGATTGCCGATAGCAACGTAACTCCTCGCAGTGATCAATCGAAATGGATCACCCAAGCTCTCTCTCTCACACTCTCAACTAGTTGCAAATGAGGGTTTCCTTGCCCTCTAAGAACTTATACCCCTGCTGGACATTACCTGGATGTTACCGATCACTCTTCTTGATATTCCTACACATTCAACTGAGCATTTCCTCCATTTTCCACTTGTTTTCCTCGATTTTCTCCCTGTTTTACAACAGCAAACCCTATGCCTCTCGGGTGTGATTTCCTAATGTTAGCCTACTCTAAACGCAAAAAGGATCGAAAGCAAAAAACTGAACTAATTTCTCCATGTTTTCCAATCATCAGACAACCAAAATATCCCAAAATACTTACTTGTTTTGAAGATAAAAAACACCCAAACTTCCTACCTATCTCAAGCTCCGTTTCGGGGATAAATCCCCTACTTCGATACTCGATATGAGGCGCACAAGTGCTCAAGCTTGAATCCATTGGTCTTGACAATGGAACCAAAATGTGGGAGCTTTCGCTCAACTGCCAAGACCCACAGACCGCTTATTGCTTCAAGCATTTCAAGCAAGCTCTAATGGCTATCTATCACCTAGCCGATGCGCCGTCGATCCTACGAATGTAGTGAACTTACCTTGATGTCGATGTGAGTAGCCTCCTCCCTCGCACACCTCGATAGCTCCACGATTCTTGATGCTAGCTCAAGTATCCTCAAGCCTCCTCCATCTCCAAGCTCCATCCTCCATAGCCGTGCGTGCAAGAAAAGAGAAGATAAGAGAAGAGAAGAAGACAAGAGGAGATGGTGAAGAGCTTCATCCTCTTGATCCCTCACTCCCACACACTCACTCCCTCACACTCTCACACTCCCTCTCTCAAGAACACACACAAGAAAGAAGGAGAGAATAAGAGAGGAAGAAGAAGACTCCTTTTGCCACACACCAAAGAATGAGCTTCTCATTCACTTTTCAATTTTATATACAAAACCCTAAATCCCTTTTGGGCGGTCATCCCCTTTTCCCCTTTCTTACATGGTCGGCCATAGCCTAGGCCCTTTTTCCCATTGTCCTTCTCTCTCCCTAGCTTCCTTTCCACTGCCCGTCTACATTTACAAATTGCATGGGTGAGAGCCCGACGCTCCTTGAATTAAACCATGATGCGTTTGCGCTCTTTTACAATAGTTTTGACTTGCGCTTTTCCTTGTGCGCCTTTGTCTTCAGTTTCTCTTTGCCTTGGCCTTTGTCTTTCTCTTCTATTTTAGCTTTCCGAATTTTCCACCGCCTGGCACTCTTTTACAAGATTTCAGGGTGCGCCTTGGTATTTTAAAATGCACATTTTCCCTTTTGCAGTCGCCTTGGACTTTTTAAGGTTGCCCTTGCGCTTTTGGCCTTTTCTCCTATTCTTTCTTCAGTCGAGCACCTTTTTTCCGCCTTTGCCCTGCGTCTTTTTTATTTCCTTTTGCTTTCTTCTTGTTGGGGTTAATAGTGTTGTTCGCTCTTCATCAACACCCAACTTTGAACTCTTATCCTTTATCATCTTGCAAGCCCGCCAAGAATCGTCATTCGCAGAATCCCCAACAAACTAACACTTGTGCTGGCCATCAGTTCAATCCCCAAAAAGAACAGCCTGACCACCAACTCCAACAACCCTACCACCAGCCACCTAGGCCACCAACATGCCCCCAATGACCTTCCTCCACACCACCAGTAACACTCCTCTGCAGCAACCATCGATGCCCCTTCCACCCACGTCTTCAGTGTAGGTGAAAGCTTGCTACCTATGATGGTGAGTGCCATGGGACTGGCACTCGTCTAGGAGGGGGTAATGTTAATTGTTAGAGGAATAAGGTGGAAAATCTAGAAAAGCTGAGCAGAAAAAAAAGGCCAAGGAAAAGTGAAATGGAAGACAAAGGAAGACAATAAAAATTTAGAAACACAGGAAGCACAGAAAAGTCCCAAATAAGGGAGAAAGACGCATAACGAAAGGCACCAGTCACTACTTTTGTAAAAGAGCGCAAGAGCATTGTGATTTTATTTAAGGAGTGCCGGGATCTCACTCGTGAAATTTGTAAAGGTAGATGGGTGGTAGGAAGGATGCTAGGAAGATAGGAGGACAATGGGAAAAAGGGCCTAGGCCACGGTCGGCCATGTAAAAAAGGGGATGAGGGGATGACCGCCCAAAAGGGATTTAGGGTTTTGTATATTAAGTTGAAAAGTGAATGAGAAGCTCATTCTTATGTGTGGCCAAAAGTGGCTCTCCTCTTCTTCTTCTTCTTCTTGTTCTTGCTTGCTTGAGCTTGTGCTTGAGAGAGGGAGTGTGAGAGTGTGAGGGAGTGAGTGTCTGAGGGTGAGGGACTAGGGAGGAGAAGATCTCCATCTTCTCCTCTCTTTTTCTCTTCTCTTCTCTTCTCTTGTCTTGCTCGTGGTGATGGAGCTTGGAGCATGGAGCTTGAGGATGGAGCTTTCTTGAAGCTTGCACTTGAATCGTGGAGCTACCAGAGTGTGTGGGAGAGGAGGTAACTCGATCGGCATGGAGGTAAGCTCACTACACCCGTAGATATGGATGGCGCGTCGGCTATGTGAGAGGTAGCCATTAGTGCTGGGCTTGGATTGCTTGAAACAATAAGCGGTCCGTGGGTCTTGGCAGTTGAGCGAAAGCTCCCACATTACCTCTACACTTTTTTCTTTGTGAAGCTCCAGATTTCGGAGAAAACACAGATGCCCATCTCTCTTTGCAATTTTCTCTTGTTTACTATTTTTTCAATAGGGTTTGATGTCATTTCTTACCGTTATTATTATTTTATTATAAGATTATTTTGGACAGGAGGCACAAGTGCTCATCTTTGTCTATCTGTCTGTCTCTCTCCTTTCTTTCCCCCCTCTCTCTATGTGTTGTTTCTCTTTTATGTTGTGTTTTCAATAGAGTTGTTTTCTTGCAAAGTTTATTTGGAGCAAGAGGAAAATGTGTTTATATATATATATATATATATATATATATATATATATATATATATATATATATATATATATATATATATGTCTCTCTCTCTCTCTCCTTAGTTTTTTTTTGCTGCTATCTTTTCAACACAACATGATGTTAGTTCTAAACCTTGTTGTTTTTTTAATGCAAACATCATTTTAGGTGACATTGCATAAGTGCTCATCTCTCTCCCTCTCTCTTTCTCTCTCTATGTCTCCTTTTTTCTACTATTTTTTCAGTATACCTTCATGTAAATACTAACTCTTGCTACTATCTTTTGCAGAGATCAATTTGGGCAAGATTGGATAGGTGCTCATTTCTTTCTCTCTCCACATACTCACACATTCTCTTTCTTCCTCTCCGTGTTTTCCCTTTTCTACTATCTTTACAATAGGGTTTGATGCTAGTTCTAACTTAAGGATCAATTGTTGTTGTAGCACTTAACACAAGGTAGAGCCAGAGATTCTATAGCTCAATTTACGAGTAAATTTGACATATTTTGTGGTGCCAAAATTTATTCATTTGATTAGTGTCTTTTATGTTTGATGGGATTGATGTTTTCTTTTATCCATCATTTGCAATGGGTTTTGATAAGCAAGGATTCAATCTTATCTTCAGCAAATCAGCTTATAGGTAAACTAGCCCTATTTTGTGTTGCTTCTAATCATGTAGCTATCTAGATATTTTTTGTTAAAAGGGATTCATGCATGTATTTTTATACATGCAGGTATTGTGCAAGGTTTAGGTGAAGCACATAATTTTCGATCGACTATTTTGTTGTGGTGAGTGATTCCTTTGTGCTGGATGATATGGATCTACTCAAAGTCGATGGTTCAAAAATCCTCTACTACTTTATTGGTCTTGTGTGTCCATTTGGATCTCCATGCCAATTGGCAACGATCCATGAAACTCTTGTATCGTATCATCCATATAACACACAATGTGTTGAGTCAGAGAATATCTCAGGTATCAATCCAATGTGCCTGATCTGCATGCCATGTGGCTACTATCCTTGTAAAAAATACTCTATAACACCCATGTTTCATACAATGTATTGAGACTCCTATTCATTATAATGAAATTTATTTTGGAAAAATTCTCTGAGTATTCTTGTGTTATTTTTTTCATTATATTTCATGTAAATGGTATGATTAAAGTGATGCCTTGAAATTGAATCTATGCTTTATGTCGATGTGCATATCCACATGCATTTCAATATTGATATTTGTGTTTGTTTATAAAAGTGTAAACATATCTTAATGCCATGTTGATTTGTATGACATATTAGTGATTACTAGACATACTTAAAATGCTTATTGTTTAGGTGTTAATACATACTTCTTTACATCTAATGACTAGGTTATAATGCTTGAGAGAAGAACAAGCATTCTCTTGATAGAAATACGTAACATAAAAGATAAAGAAGGGAATTGGATCATTGATACGTATCATTGCTCGTCTTGGGTACATATGTATCCAAGTATAAAGGGAGTTTTCAGGGTGAAAGCATCAGCCATTGCAGATGTATCAAAGCACTGGAAGGGCAAAATTTTAGATCTCATACAAAGGAATGTTGATTCTCACCTTGTAACAAAGGCATTGGTGCAACATGTAGTCATGCAAAAACAAATATATATTGCGTCCAACTGTGCCCTTGATACGAAACATTGCAAATAGTAAGTATTTACAGCTCATTGAGAATGAGAGATTTCATGATATTTATGTAACTACTTGTCTTGTATTTACAGAAGTATACCCTTTAGGTTGATGTGAGTGGCAAAATGTCGAGAGTTTCACATATTCTTTTAAGTGTTACCACCTCGAAATTAGTAGATTACTCTTTGAGGGACATACAGCTAAGCAGGTCGTAGAGGACCTTGTTTTTTTCTCTGACTCCAAGTACATATTGCCCAAGGGGGGTCGAGAATATGGAATCCTTGAGTCTATGCACATACTGAATCTCAATAGCATAGAATGGCCATTGTGTAGTAGCGGCATTTTACACCTGTAGCACAAAAATTTCAACAGACATATTGAACTCTATGAAGCCAAGCACTAGCTCAAGGAATGTAGATCTAAGTTGATTCATACATATTGCAATTTTTGCACATATGTTCAAGGAATAAAAGAGTTTGAGACATACCAAAAGCATGTATGTCATGCATCGGAGGATTATGTAACAGGGATTCTAGGCAAAACTTGGGCATAAAAAATAACTCACAATCCTGACACAGTGGAGTGTCGAGTCACAACAAAGGGACATGGCTTTCAAGTAAAATTTTTCTCTCTTAGTTGACCATTATCTTACTTTGGGATGGATTAACTAACTTTCCTTTCCAATTATAGGTACTTTTTCACACGACTGACTCTATGCCTAGTCTTCAAGTATCGTAAATGGAGGATGCTCAAGGGTAAATGGTTGTTTCTTGATCAAGACACGTGTGAAAGTGTAGCTGTGGATGTTACTACCATTTCTGAGGGCCACGAGCTCCAAGTGTTGCAAATGGAGGATGATTGGCCCTTGAGTATAATGCGCCAGGAAATTACAATGTTAATGCAGAATCCACCTACTAGCTTCTATTTTAAACTAGATGGTAGAAAAATTAGAAGTTAAGCTAAGGATATTGTTACTAGTGGAAAGTGTGTGGCTTCACATATTTTAGAAATTATAGAGTCTCCCTAAAAATCCCAACACCACAAGTTGTAATATCCAACACTTGGAAATTTTTGGTTCTTTTTTGCCAATAGAATATTGTTGCTTGCAAACTTGTAATATTTAAAAATTATGGTATTTATACAAAATCATACACTTATTATACACTTTCATCAGGGGAGTTTTGAAGTCTCGAAAATGCCTTTTAGGATATAGAAAGAGAGTGCTTTAGATCAATAGGAGCAAAGCCTCCATAAAAAAGCTTCTATTTTGAAAAAGACAAAATACTATTTTACAAAAAGATACATATATAATAATATTACAAATTTGTATTATCAATATTTATTTTTAGCCTTGTATATTCGTGATTATGACATTCTTTACATTAATGATATATAGTACTAGCCTCTTTTATTTAATGATATATTTGAATTAATGATAATGACAAGTTTACTCTAAATTCAAATTAGTAAAAAGCTTGGCACATATTTTTTTTCCTCCTTTCTTTTGTCTCACTTATGGTAGCCTAGTCTCCCCTGTGTGTGTGTGTGTGTGTGTGTGTGTGCGTGCGCGCGCGCTATGGATACAGAAATTCAACCTTCAACAAGGCATCAAAGCTCCCAAATCACATCCATATCAATGTTTAACTCATTCCAAAAAGATGGAAGATGGATTCCTACAATCATTAGCAAAGGTAGTTGGATCACCATGCAACATGCAAAACGTGGGAAAAGGCGAAGATATGAGAGCTTGTTCATCTCTGCCAGAATTTGAGATTTCAAGCTTGGAGTAAATAAAAATAGCATAAAAGAGGTTTTGGTGCAACGTGTTTATGCATATAGAGCTATATTTGGAACTTAGAAGTTCAAATCTTCCAATGCATAAACCAAATTGTAAGGATTTGATTCTTAAAGTCTTTCTTTTCTTCATTTTTCTTGTAGATGTCTATCCCTCTAATCTTGAGGAATATCAACCGGTTGAGTCTATTGTTGATGTGATTGATGTGATGCATGACTTGATTGGAGAAGAGATGCACAAAGGTAGAAAGAAGATAAAACTTGCAGAGAATAGAATATTCTTCTATGACCATTCTTATATTGTCCCCATGCAACATAGCGAATGGGAATCAATATCCCCCATTCCTTTGCTAGATTTTTCAAGCTTTGAGTGGCCTTTGCCAAGTCCAGCTACTACTAGTGAGTGCTATAGATGTAAAATATTTTTTGAGATACAGAGAGCATTAAAACCTAATATCTCAAGTAGAGTAAGCAAAGTTACTTTGTTCATACCTATTAATATATTTGTTGACTTCTTTTCTAATGCTGAGATAAGAAAATCAAAGGCTATGCTTTCAGTGAAGAGACTAACATATGATCATGGTATACAATTTGTTGAGGAGGGATGGGACACTAGGACAGAAGGAAAAATTATATGTAAGATAGATTAAGACTCTATAGCTTGTAAATATATGATTGCTACTCAAAATTTCATCCTTAGCTTTTATTATAGTAGATGGCATTATGTTGGCAGTAGTTTGGTTGCTTTGAACCAAAATCATCATAATTTTAGCAAAGATCCTATAGTGGATCTTGATGTTTGGTACAATGAGGACATCATTGCAATCCTAAAGGTTAGATCATCATGTACGCTACATCAAGTGAGGATGGATTTATAGAATGAATATATTGAACTATCATACTCATTTGTGTTCCAACTTAATAACAAACGAGTAAGTTTTTATTTCATATTATATCCACTTAGGTGTATATCTGATTTCCCTTCCTGATTAATAAAATTTGTAACCTATTTTTTTTACAAATATCAACGAGGAGAGAGAATAATATACAATGCAAGGATATTGAAGAAAATATCTCTTTACTATCAATATAAAATACATGTATAAATTTTTGTCAACTATTTCTATGACTTATACACAAGGGCTTACAATCTAAGGAAAGCCTACTTTTTTTGAGAACTTTTTTTAGGAGAAGGGACATCTTTTCTAGGAAACCTTTTGCCTATCTTCGATGCTTTGGTTGTTAAAGGCATAGCTTCACCTGTTGTAGTTACTTGCACCTCCTCTCCTTCAATGTGCAAGCCCCCATTATTGTCCATTCTTGTCGGTTGTATACAATTGGCCATTATGTACTTCAAGATCTTTGCTCTTATATACCAAACGTGCTCACTTGTATAGCAATCCCTTGTAAACTATCATACATTTGTAAGAATATATTTTTAGCTCATTGTTATTTTTTACAATGGACTATTTTTCAATAAAACTCTATCTTAAAGTTTAGTATGTTTCACATTACCTTTATAAGTTTTTCATCATTGAGATAAATAAACTGAACTAATCTTTTGGCATTTACAATTACTCTCTAGCCACAAGAGTAACTATCATCCTGATGAGGACATTGCAATCAACAATATAAAGTAAAACTATGAAACTTCTTTATGGTAGTTTTTAGAAAAAAATTTCTTAGTATGTTCCACTACAAGGATATGAGGGTATAGCGACGCCCATTAGCGACGAGAAATAGCGGCGTCACTATTAGCGTCGCATTTGCGATGCAAATAGCGAAGGTACCTAGATGAAAAAAACCCAGCTCATTCACAAAAGAGAGAGCGAAAGGGTGAGTGAGAGGGAGAGGAGCATCTTGCTGAGAGGAAGAGAAAGAGAAAAAGAAGGCTTCTCACCGCCACCACCGCCGCCATTCGCAAAGAAGAGGAGGAGGTGTACGGAGAGCGAAGAGGAGCTGCCAAACCCTTCTTCAAGCCTTTACGGTGAGTGCATTGTCCATTCTTGCTTTGCTTTTGTGTTTTCTCTCTCTCTTTTACTTTTTTTTGGTATAAATCGTGTGTATTGAGAGAGGGAGAGGAAATGAGAGAGAAAGAGAGGGAGAGGGAGAGGGAGGGAGAGGAAATGAGAGAGGGAGAGGGAGAGGGAGAGGGAGAGGGAGAGGGAGAGGGAGGGAGAGGAAATGAGAGAGGGAGAGGGAGAGGGAGGAAATGGGAGAGGGAGGGAGAGAGAAAGAGAGGCAGAGGGAGAAGAGGAGGGAGAGAAAATGACAGAGGGAGAGGGAGTTTTCTCTCTCTCTTTTACTTGTTTTTGGTATAATTCATGTGTATTGAGAGAGGGAGAGGAAATCAGAGAGAAAGAGAAGGAGAGGGAGAGGAAATGAGGTATAATTTGTGTGTATTGAGAGAGGGAGAGGAAATGAGAGAGAAAGAGAGGGAGAGGGAGAGGGAGAGCGGGAGGGAGAGAAAATGAGAGAGGGAGAGCGGGAGGGAGAGAAAATGAGAGAGGGAGAGGGAGTTTTCTCTCTCTCTCTCTCTTTTACTTGTTTTTGGTATAATTCGTGTGTATTGAGAGAAGGAGAGGAAATGAGAGAGAAAGAGAGGGAGAGGGAGAGGGAGGGAGAGGAAATGAGAGAGGGAGGAAATGGGAGAGGGAGGCAGAGGGAGAGGGAGAGAGAGAGAAAGAGAGGGGGAGGGAGAGGAAATGAGAGAGGGAGAGGGAGACATTAAACATAATAAGGAGAGTGAAAGAGAGGGGGAGGGAGATGAAATGAGAGAGAAAGAGAGGGAGAGAGAAAGAGAGGGGGAGAGGAAATGAGAGAGGGAGAGGAGAGAGAAAAAGAGAGAAAAAACATTAAACATAATAGGGGAAGAGAGAAAGAGAGGGAGAGGGTGAGGGAGGGAGAGAAAATGAGAGAGGCAGAGAAAGAGAGAAAAGGAAATGAGAGAGGGAGAGGAGAGAGAAAAGAGAGAAAAAACATTAAACTTAATAGGAAAAGAGAGAAAGAGAGGGAGAGGGTGAGGCAGGGAGAGGAAATAAGAGGGAGAGGAAGAGAGAGGGAGAGGAGAGAGAAAAACATTAAACATAATAGGGAAAGAGAGAAAGAGAGGGAGAGGGTGAGAAAGGGAGAGGAAATTAGAGAGGGAGAGAAAGAGACAAAAATGAGAGAGGGAGAGGAGAGAGAAAAAACATTAAACCTGATAGGGAAAGAGAGGGTGAGGGTGAGGGAGGCAACAGATACGAGAGAGGGAGAGAAAGAGAGAAAAGGAAATGAGAGAGGGAGAGGAGAGAGAAAAAATGAGAGAGGGAGAGGAGAGAGAAAAAGGGAGAAAAAACCCATATACCTAATAGGGAAAGAGAGAAAGAGAGGGAGAGGGTGAGGGAGGGAGAGGAAACGAGAGAGGGAGAGAAAGAGAGAAAAGGAAATGAGAGAGAAAAAATGAGAGAGGGAGAGGAGAGAGAAAAATAGAGAAAAAACATTAAACCTAATAGGGAAAGAGAGAAAGAGAGGGAGAGGGTGAGGGAGGGAGAGGAAACGAGAGAGGGAGAGAAAGAGAGAAAAGGAAATGAGAGAGGGGGAGAGAAAGAGAGAAAAAGAAATGAGAGAGGGAAAGGAGAGAGAAAAAATGAGAGAGGGAGAGGAGAGAGAAAAAACATTAAACCCAATAGGAAAAAAGAAAAAGAGAGGGAGAGGGTGAGGCATGGAGAGGAAATGAGAGAGGGAGAGGAAGAGAGAAAAGGAAATGAGAGAGGGAGAGGAGAGAGAAAATACATTAAACATAATAGGGAAAGAGAGAAAGAGAGGGAGAGGGTTAGGGAGGGAGAGGAAATGAGAGAGGGAGAGAAAGAGAGAAAAGGAAATGAGAGAGAGAGAGAGGAGAGAGAAAAAAATGAGAGAAAAAACATTAAACCTGATATAGGGAAAGAGAGAAAGAGAGGGAGAGGGTGAAGGAGGGAGAGGAAATGAGAGAGGGAGAGGAAGAGAGAAAAGGAAATTAATTGTTGTTGTTTGTTGTAGTAGTAGTAGTTTTTTTTTCTTTTTTTGTTTATTGTTGTTTAGTTTTCTTGTTTTTTGTTGTTGTAGTAGTAGTAATAGTAGTAGTTTTTTCTTCTTTTCTTGTTTATTGTAGTAGTAGTAGTAGTAGTAGTTGTTGTTGTTTTTTTTTTCTCTTCTTTTCTAATTGTTTATTATAGTGGTTGTAGTCGTGGTAGTGGTAGTGGTAGATGTGGTGGTCATAGTCATGTTCGTAGTCGTGGTAGTGGTAGTGGTAGTCGTGGTCATGGTTGTGGTCATGGTCGTGGTCGTGGTCGTGGTCATGGTCGTAGTCGTAGTCGTAGTCATGGTCATGGTCGTGGTCGTAGTCGTAGTCATAGTCATAGTCATAGTCGTAATCGTAGCCGTGGTCATGGTCATCATAGTCCTAGTCCTAGTCATAGTCGTGGTCATAGTCGTGATCGTGGTCGTGGTTGTGGTCGTGGTCGTGGTCGTAGTCATGGTCATGGTCGTGGTTGTGGTCATGGTCGTAGTCATAGTCATAGTCATAGTCGTAGTTGTGGTCCTGGTCGTGGTCTTCATCGTAGTCGTAGCCGTGATCGTTAAAGAAAATGAGAGAGGGGGAGGAAGAGAAAAAAGAAGAAGGAACAAGAGAGAGGGAATAAACGTACAACATAATAAAGAAATAGAAAGAGAGAGAGAGATGGAAGGAGAGGAGATAATTAATGGATAAAAAACAAAGAGAGAGTGGTGGCGAGGTCTGGTGCAATACCACGAGACGGGAAACACTCTGACATATATATGTTAATCTGTGTGGGTGGATGGGTGGAGACTTTACATACGTTAACTTTTGCTGAGTTACAAGAGAAGAAATTCCTTCTCAAACAATTTAAGAAAGAAAAAAAGAATAATAACAAAAACAAATTGTTTGTCATAACGTAGACAAAATGGAAAACGATGAAGGTCTTATTGTTCAAGATCGCGAGGCGTACCTTAATCAACGTGTTCCATGTCCTTGCTCTCAATGCAAGTTGGAAATTAGACGAAAACGTCGATTGTCTATAGAATACGTACAATGCTTCGGCGAGTTTCAATCTGAGATCATTAATCAGGCGATCTTGGATTTTCAGCAAACGGTAAGAAAAGTTAATATCAATCATGCATTGTACTTGCAAGCTAATTGAATACCATATACAAGAAGATTGGGTGTGGCTGGCAAATTTTCTATCTAGGGGGGTGACATCTCGTCCCAAGGAGGAGTGCACTCTTTGCGGCCAAATAGAAGAGTTCGTGGGCATGCGATGGATGGAGTGCCGAAGCCAATCCACCACTTGGAAAGTACTATCCAATCTATACCATCAATACCAGAAGAGACATATAGCCTTCCAGACCTACCTACAACCTTGGAGCCTGAGATGGAGGCAATGATTGATGCATTGATTCCCATGGATGTCGAGACTTCTGATCCGCTTAGAGAGGAAGCATCCATACCATTATATGATGGGTGCCGTGTATCTCGCCTGAAGACATTGCTTGCACTCCTAAGTGTACAAGCAAAATACAAGGGGAGGGATGCGAGTGTGACCGAATTGTTCAGATACCTTGTACGTATGCTTCGTTGATCTCTTTTCGGCACTATCATTAAAAACATTTGTGCTTTTTCAAGGTGTTTTATGATTTTTTTTCAGGTTACTAAAATATCATATATTACCACCTGCAAATACCATGCCTGAGTCTTGCGATGATGCACGACATGTTTTACGAAAGCTTGGCATGGACTACAACAGCATCCATGCATGTATCAATGATTGCATACTGTTTCGAGGAGAATATGAGACTATGGAGACATGTCCAAAGTGTGGTGCTCACAGGTATCGACAGGACTTGCAAGGGCAAACCATTCCTCAAAAAGTTCTTAGACACTTTTCGCTTATCCCCCGCATAAACCACATGTTTCGTACATTCGGCATGTCGAGCTTAACAATATGGCTTGCGTAGAATAGGTCCATAGATGGAGTTCAATGAATATCAGTGGATTCACGTGCATGGAGCCACATTGACTCTACCTTCCCCAGGCTTTGCTAAGAGCCAAGGAATATTCGGCTCGGTCTTGCAATGGATGGCGTGAACCCATTCGGTATGCACTCAACTTCTTATAGTGTGTGGTCTATAGTCCTTGTCAACTACAATATCCCTCCATGGCTTTCTACGAAGAAAGGATATCTCATCCTTAGCTTACTTGTCCCCGGCCGCGTTGCAAAGTAAAAAATATGGACGTGTATCTTCTTCCATTAGTTGATGAGCTTAAGATTTTGTGGGAGGAGGGGGTCATTATGCAAGATATGAGCAAGCGCGATGGTCGACGGTTCGCTAATATCAAGCCATTCTCATGTGGACGATGCATGACTTTCCAGGATTCGGAGAGTGCTCAAGTAAATAGGCTTCTGTTCTTATTGGTAATATCTATATTTTATCTCATTCAAGTTTGTATCTACTAGATAGAGGTGTTAGAATAGGTCTGGTTACCTCAGGTTATCATGCATGTCCATTGTGCAGGCCACAGTTAGACTCCCCACGAATGTCACAAACCATGAAGAAGATGGTATATCAAGGACACGCCGCATTCTTGCCAGAGGGTTATGAAGTCAATGAAGGTTTTCTTAGACGACCTCCAACACGTATGAATGCTGCAGCTGGTACGAGCTGAAAATGGTCCACGCAGAGTCACATCCAAACGGAATGCGACAGTTCTCAGTTTTCTACGAGTTGCCATATTGGACCCACTTACAGATCAATCACTTGTTGGATCCCATGCATTTCAAGAATGTGGGTAGCTTGCTATGGGACCACATCACAGGAAAGAGAGACAATATAGGAGCACCAATGGATTTGAAGGAGGTAGGCAGGATGGAGGCGCTTTTGCCACAGTCAAGTGTTGATGGTTGCGTGCAGCTACCTCGCGCTCCTTGGGAAAAACATACTGGAGGGGAGCAAGGAATACATAGTAGCATCCTTGCATGAGGAGTATTCGGTTCTAGCCACAGTTGATAGATTTTCTACGGACTGATGATGGATTGCATGCGTGCATATATGTCACACAGATGATCAAGGCACTCAAAAGTGGGGTTACAAAGCCTGAGTGGCTAGATGCGGACGACTGGCGCCAACCGATGGAGGAGGCTACAGATTCTCCAGGACGTTGGAGTCAGCAGTGCGAGGAGATGAGGGCATGACTAGAGGCCGGAATGGTCAATCATCTTAGGAGTGGCGGCCACAGGACCTATCTGGGGGACTTTGTAAGTTTTTCTTTTATTTTGCTTGCTTATTTTTTTGCAATATCCTTTGTATTGACAATCATGTTTCTAGTAGTTAGCATTTTGTTTTTTTTGCAGTACTCCATTACAAATCGCGATCCGACTAGCCTTGGGACTCGATATGCAGAGAGGCACGGTCTCACTGCATTGATCGACCGATTGTATAGACGCAGCGACCCTGTAAGTCACTCATCTTTCTTGTCCGTAGTTACCATGTTTAATTAGAATGCATTATTGTATGGTAGACTGATGTGTAGTTGTTTCTTTTTTTGCAGAGTCCATTCGATGCTCCTTTGCGACAGGACGAGCTTTCGGATGGCGAGGATATGTAGCTCGCCCTTGGATCCCTAGAGCTCACACACCCTTCTTTTTTTGTTGCCTGATCTATGTAGACATTTTCTATGTAGTAGTGATATCTTGTCATGATTGTACCAGTCACTTTCATTATGCGATCATGTATTTATTTTATATATCAGTGTTATGATTTAAGTACACTTTATTTTTATTTACATGAGCATTGTACATAGTGCAGAAACTATTTTGTATGGCCCAAATAAAGTACACAATGCTATTGCTGCCCTGCCACAAATTTTTTTCCCCTGTTACCGTTGCTATTAGCGTCGTAAATTTACATGCACGCGTTGTTATTTGCATCGTTATTAGCGTCGTAGAGCATCGCTATTAGCGTCGTTATTTGCATCAGTATCAGCATCGCAAATGCAACGCTGATAACGATGCAAATAGCGACACTGATAATGACGCTAATACCGACTGTTCTATGATGTCGCCAATAATGATGTTTTTTGGGACAATGGGGTAAATTTTGTTATTTATATTTTTTTCGCTTTTAACGTCAGTATAAGGCCTATATCTTGTAGTGTTCCCACCATATTAATCAAGAACTTACCGCAACTTGTCTATATTGCATTGTTGCAAGTAAGTGTCAGAAGGCATGGGAGGCCTTTTCTCTAACACTTCAATCAATCTTTTACAAACTCTGTACCAAAAAGGAAATAAAATTTAGAGTTATTACAAAATAAATATCAAAATTTTTAGATTACGTGCAATAAAAAGATCAAAATATCAAGGAGACCCTAGATTATATAACTTACAACTTGGCGTTTCCATGGCTTCCTTTTATAGAATTGATGAGGAAACATTGCCTCTCCACACAGTCTATTCCAATTAGGCTCCAATGAGAACTGAAAATAAAAATATTTCAATAATCTAGCAAAATAAGATCTCATAAAATCTAAAAAAATATTAAATTACTTACTTTTCATTGTATGGAATTAGAAAAAGCTACAAATATTCAAAGTCAATTAAATTGAACCAATGGTCAAAAGCACTTGCATCAAACTCACTCCTCATATAGTATGAGATGGGTGGATCAAGAACCTCAATCTTTTGTTATATATCGAAGGGGAGTTCATGCATTACACATCTAGCAAAGGAATGGAGATAGTAAGTATCAACATGAAAGTCTATTGCTAGAGAAATATGGTAAGCAAAAACAAATTTTGGTAGACTATATCTCATCCCAACAAGAATAATTGAGTTATTTACTTCTCTCACTTTATTTTGGAGATTTTGAACACAATCAGAGTCCAAAAATACCATATCAGATCTCTTGTTAATATCACCAAGTAAAAATCAAGAAACATTGAAGCCCTTAGGGTCAGCCCTTTCAAGAAGGGTAGATAACTCCTCTTCAAAAGATGAGAGTTGTTCTGCTTTCTTTTTTTCTTCCTTCTTTCTTTTGTACTCCCTCCATTTACCTCCGTGCTCTACTATGACCTTTTACTCTTTCTCATGATGTCTTGTGTCCTTTTCATGTGCAACATCTTCAACCTTCAGACTAGTATCATTTTTCTTTTTTCTATATGGAGGCACATTTAAAATATTGAAAGCCTTCACATAAGAAAGAGGGACTGGCTCAAGGACCTTTGAAAACTTGTATCTCAATCTCCTGACAATTATCGTGTCTTTATCCATAAGCATAAGCCTAAGTGCATGAGCAACACATATATAAGAATCTTGGAAAAACTCAATCAAAAAATCCAGTGTAGCCTCCTGAATATAGTTGAGACTTACTCTACTCCATCTAAAACTATATAGACTATGCTTGTCATAGATTTCTCTGACAAGCCTGTGAAGAGATAGCTTTGGAATTACATTATTCAGAGCCTTCATTGCACTTATAATCTCCTTAAGGCACCTCACATGCTGTGAGAACCTTCTTCTTAGCTTTGATTTCCTTGAAAGTTTGGAAGGCTTGAAGGACTGATGGATCTTTGAAGCAAGACCTCTAGAATCAACTTTCTGTTTCCTTGCAGTGGCCTTAGTTCTAGCCATCTACAAAAATCCAAAAAAACAAATAATACAAGCAAATTAGGAAAGATATCCTAATCTCTCATATCAATTTATCTACAATCATGAAGCAGCAAGCAAACACTAATCACATAGTCTAAATTCAATTTCAATAAAACAATGCACAAGACGTATGAAATCAGAAGAAGTCTTTAAGACCAAGGAACTTAACACCACATCACGTTTCATATGACAAAAGATAAAAAAATGCAGGCTCAAGATGTATGAAACACAAGGAGGCCTAACTTAGAAAAAAGAACATAACACCCAAGGCATTTCATACGTCACATTAGAAACATGGTAGGGCTTATTTGTATGAAATGTGAGGAGGCCTCACATGGACAAGAGAAACCTTACATCCATCGCATTTCATATGTGCATATTATTGTTTTATAACATTCAAAGAGCAATATGTTGTATCCAATTTCTGGATTTGATGTTAATACAAACATTCTTCACATCTATTCTACGAGGTATCTTCACCTAGTACCTTCTAGCAACATTTTCCATCTCACTATCAAGAAACAAAATTTATATTTTAAGGAATTTATATTTGAAGTTTTATTGTTCAACTCAGTTATTTATTTACTTGAAGCTTGAAGTTAAAGATCATAAAGCATATTCAAAGTTCTATAAGCTGCATGAATTAGTTAAACGGATGAAACACGAGGATGGCTTAAATGGACAAGAGAAAGCCTACACCCACATCACAATAGAAATAGTGCAGGCCTTAGTTGTATGCAATGCGAGGAGGCCTCACATGGACAAGAGAAACCTAGCACCCATCGCGTTTCATACGTTTGGCATTTGTGGAGATGTTTTGGTAGGACTATTTGAGTGATTTAGAACTAACTTATATTGTAGCAAAAAACTTACATTCTTGAGTGTTGGGTGCGTATGCTGTCGATAAAACATTCTTTAGTAGCCTTGCACGGAAGAATAAATTTGTACTGCAATCAAATTAGCATTGTGTTAGTGTGGTTGAGCATAGAGAGGGTTTTGTCTTCGAAAAAACTCTTTTGGGTTCAGAAGTTGGGTTTATAATAATGTTGGTTTACACGTGTGGCTACTATAATGCGTAGTTAATTTCACACGTGCGACTGAAGACCGTTTTGTCTAGGAAGTTGTGCCACGTGTCACTTAATTTTCTGGCATGATAGCACTTTTATGGCTCTGGTTTTTAAGTTTTTTTTCATTTTAAGCACACGTCCTCTGAATTAATGCAATGTACTTTTGAATCAAACGTGTAGTGACTGTTGACATATATATACAAACACTCAGGTTTGGGTTTTGGTTATTATTTCTTTCACGTATCTTATCTTGTCTTTGACCAGCTATTTATCTTGTAAGCATTACAAGCCAAACCAAGCATATTCTTACAAGAAACCATTTATTCTCAAGAGCAAGACTTGCAAATATCAGGTATCACAAGAAACCATTTATTCTCAAGAGCAAGGCCTGCAAATATAAGGTATCACACTTTTCTTAATATTTTTCTCTACACTTCTGAATTTTGAGGCATTGAAGATGTCAGTTTGTTTAAGAGGAGAAAGATACAACATGGACTTAGAAATTCTGTAATGGTTTTACTTTGTTTTTCTATCAATATTGGTCTAGTACACATCTTAAATGATGGGGTTTTGATGTTCTTGATACATTGTTTTGTTCAAAATTTTCGGATGTATAAAACACAATTCGTCAAATTTTTTTATAAGTGACGTGTGAAACACGATTTTATGAACTGTGAGGCAGTCTAAATCATTTTTTTCACGTTTCATGAGTCGAAAATATTAAACAAAGTTTGATCGATGAGACTTGGAATTTCATGCTTTCTCTACTGCATAATGTTTTAATTAATTTCTTTCATCTTATATTTCCTAAATTTACTTAGCAATATTTCTTTAGTCTACTGCATATGAGAAAATGTGGATTTGTATATTATGCCCCCTTTTTTTTTGGATTTTCCTTTGTGAGTAATCAGGATGACTTAAAGGAAGTTGTCTTTAGAGGGAATGGAGGAGGACCTAGCGGTTACCTGTGTGATGAAAAGTTGTTTGATTTTCTTCATGCAATTGGAAATTCATCTAGGTTTATTTACATCAGAGATATGCTCAATGTTCCCTTTGATTTGATAGAGCTTTTGAAGGATCTTTTATGATAGACATGTGGAAGGCCTAGAGATTGAGGGATTTGTCCATTATAGCGATGTAATGGAAGCTTCTAATGTTGCTAGAACAACTTTGCAAACAAGGTTTAGCCTGATTGATGAAGAATTCAAGAAGTGGAAAGCAGATTGCCCTTTTCATCAGAATCAACAACAATGTCTTCTTGTACAGAAGGATGATGGATTTCTTGTATATCTTCAATATATGGATAGTTGTTCTTCAGATACAATACAAGAGAAGAAGATGGAGAATATTGCGTACAAAGACAAAGAAGTTGAAGAGAAGGGTGAAATGTTTCAGGAGGATATTGAGAACCGGTTAGTGCAGGGATTTGATATTGCTTTGGTTAAAAGTGAGAACATTACAAAAGTGGAAGAAAAGGAGATAGAGTTGAGTGCAGAGATTGAAATAGGTCCTCTTGAATGTGTCCCAATAGTTTCCAGTTATCTCATCAACAAAAAGAGATATGTATTGCTAAATGATATTCAACACATTTTTGATCTTAGAGAAGATTATTGCTTGGCAATCCTTACTGCATGGGGTCAAAATGATAAGAATTTTATAGGTTATGACGAGGAATTGCTAGCAACTCTTGATGTTGAGGGAGAGAATTTTCAAGATAGTTCTGTATCCTTGTATTCTTGTATTAATCAAATCGTGGAATATGAAAAGGGGGGATACCTATAGAGGAAGAATACTTACAAATTCAACAGAGACTTGGTATTGATAACATGGGGTACGAAGAGAAACTGAAGTCTCCAGTAGAGGAGAAACCAAAAAGTTCAATAAATCTATATGATGATAGTCTTCTTGAAGAAGATGAAAACCCTAAGGTATGAAAGATAATTCTAAGATATCAATTGTGATTTATATTAGAGTATGTTATGCATTATACAAAAATATTTTTGGATATTTATCTACTGACATCTTATACTATTGTGGTTTATTGTGCAAATAGAAATTAAAGATGCTGACAACTTTCTTGGAAAAGCCAAGGGCTCAAGCCCATTGAAGCTTGGCAAAAGTCAAGGCCTTGGACATTATATTGGAAGCTTAAATAATCAAACAATTTTCAATTTATCATAGCAGGTTGTCAAGCTCTCCAAGCTTACCAATAATGGCTTTGAAAGCTATCTCCAAGGTCATTGGATCCCAAGATTTCAATAGAGGTTCAAACAAGATAATTTTGATGGAAATGGAAGAAGCTGTAAGAGTTTTTGGCTTCATGCCTGGATACGATCTAGGGTAAGATACATTGAAGTTCTTGCCTCTTATTTGCTCTCCCATGTAGGAGATGCCAAGAATTTGAAGCTCCTTCCAGGCTATAGGAAACAAGAGTTCCTGAAATGTAGAGGTCTCATCGAGTGGGATGAAACAAAAGATTCCCTTAGAGAACCTAGTGAGTTACCTAAAACTAAGGACTCTTTTGCAACAAAGTCAGACTAAAAGATGTTAAGGATTTCTTGAAACCCATCTTTTTCCATCTCTTTGTCTAGTTTGTAACCATTCATAACATCTTTGCTTTGCATAATAGTTTAAATATCCCTATTTTCTTCTTTGGGCAATAGTGGATGTAGTCCTTGCCAAAGATGATGTATTACATGATGCGATTGTGTCTTTGAGCTTGAATTTGTGCCAAAATTTTTTGTAGAACCATTAAAAGACCTCTAATAAACTGTTTTCTTTGTATCTTCCACCTCCATGTCTTGTATGTCTAAAGTCTTTTGTTCTTGCTTGATAATGTGATTTTTCCATATCTTGGGTTGACCAAATAGATAGAGATCCATATTTCTTGATAAAATATGGAGCAAGATTGTATAAAATATGCTACATAGTTAACAAATAAAGAAATTCAATTAGAAAACCCTACTCAGTCAGACAATAAAGAGTCATGCATATGCAAACTCCTTACCATATAGTGAGTGAAGTGTTGATTACCCCAAGCTTCTGTCATTGCCTTTTTAAAAAGGTTCAATTGGTTTTTGAAGTATTTGAGTTCATAATCATTCCACTCTATTTTATCACAATAAAAGAATACTTTGTCTAGTGTTTCACAAACATTGGCTTTTCTATTCCGAGCTTGTCCATTATCAGCATGATCCTTAACTGCATTATCTAGGCACTTCCATTGATTGTATCTAATAGTTGAGCCACCATTTCTACACTTTATCTTACCAAGTCTCCCATGAAAGTCTAGGAACCTTCTAGCCTTCACTCCACCAATAGATGGCTTTTTGGGGACACAATTGCCATCCTTAGACTTTTGAAGATTTGGTTCAATAACAACATTACCACCATACAAACCAATTGTAGATAAGACTTTTTCAATCTTTGTTATAGCATTTGTTCTAGCTGATAATGGCTTCATCTTCCATGAAAAGCCTATATAAAGATGAACAAGATTTTCAATTATCATACAAAGCGTATGAAGTGTACAGATATGGGCATTCACTAAAGGAATATCTAGGACTGGCTTAAACTATGGATCCTTGTTGTGCCTAGATGGATCTCTATTCCAATTGCTTGAGTTCAACTCTTTGGTTGGGGATATGCAATATAGGCAAGGAGATCTAGAGTTGGCTCCCTTTGATATATTGTACATACATTTAAGTGTCTTTAAGTCACCTGCTATGTGCCACTCAATCTTATAGTTCCCAAATCCTTCAACAAGTAGCTCTTTTTTTGCTTGTTGTCTCTTAATAATATCAGGTATTGGTGTTCCATGAAAAATCCAATACAATATATCAAAATCCTCTGTATCTAATTCGAATGCTCCTAGCCACCAGATTTTGTATTTTGATTGAACACTGAATGACATTGAGTGATTGCAATGATATGATGAAAGTGCTCTATTCATCAAGGTAATAGAGACTCTCACTAGTTTTGTGCATTTTAGAATCTCACTTTCATCAAGTTTAACCACAAATCTAGCCACTCCTTGTACCTCTTCTAGTGACAAGTCATAGAATCTAATCATTAAGCATTGTAGGGTGGGAAAGTCAAGTAAACATTGTTAAATTCATGGAATACAACTTCATTTTTCTTGCCCTTGAAGCTAGCCTTGATATGGAAAGACTCACCTAGAATCTCCATTACCTTGTTATTCACTCTTAGTCTAATGATTCTAATCAGAGATGGCCTTGGAAGTATGCAGTTAGTACTTGTCCTTGCTTCATATTTGATTGTAAAAGATGAAAAAGTTGTATATAAGCATCTCGACTGACACCAATATTACCTAGTGTCTTCTCTGCAGCACTAACTTAGTATCCAAAGAGAGATCCTTTATAAATGACTTCAAGTATTGTTTCTTTGCCTTTTTAAATTTCTTCTTCTCAAAAATATCTTTTGAAACTACTGAAGGAAGAAGATGATAATAAACCTGAGATGCTTTCAAAGAATCTCTATTCACTTGCATTCGGTTGAAGAAGAGACCTAAATAAAATCAACATCACAAGTCAATACAATTAATTATAAAAAAAGATCATATTTCATATTTTTAAAGTGAAAAAAATGTACATTACTGCTTGCATTACGACCTCCTCCTCATCTGAGACTTTGAATATTTCTAAGAGCCTTTTGTCGATTTTGAAGTCTGAAAATAGTTTACTTTTGTTGATAAGATTTGATGCATTTCTCCAACAAATGAATCCTTTGTTGATAGCCTTCTAGCTTTTACAGTAACTCGTTGTTATGTTCTGATAAAAGATGGTTCTCCAATTTGAGGACATCATTTTTTGCAACTAAGTTAAGTGTATAGCTTAGAAACCCATTGAAACCCATTATAACCATCACCGATGAATCTCAACAATGAAGAGCTATTATAGAAAGGCAGAGTGCTATTTTTGCTAGGATCTTTGGGATATAGTTTGCCATCTAACCAAAGATCAAGATTCTTCTTTCCTTCAAACATGAGTATATGTTTTGTAAACTCTGTAATGGTAATGGGTTTTGTTCTCTTACTTATTGGTTCATACTCACTGTCCAACTCAATATGAAGATGATAGAGAGGCCTTTTACTAGAGCCACAGAGATCATTGGATGACTGATCCATAGCTAAGGATGTGATTAGAAGATTGGATTGAAAAAGTATGCGAATTAGAAACAAGAAGGAAAACAAAGAAAAAACTAGTAAGGATGGGAAAGCAAGAAGAGAGTGAGAATGGAGGGAAGTAATCAAATGTCAAACAAAATTCAAATTGAATATTAGTTTTCACTTTAATGAGGATGAGTAAGATCTTCATTATGACAATCTTTGTCACCTTTATGGCAGCCTAGATTTCTAGGTTTGATGTGACCACGAGAATATTGCGACAATGACTTATTAACAAATTTTTATATATTTACTTATCAAAATATAAAATTTTTAAAAATAAAAAAGTAATTTTATTTTATAAAATATTTTCTCTCTCTAGGATGGCTTACAAGTCATTTTCGAGATCTCAAAACTCTCCTAATGCCATATCGACACATTTACATATGCATGTGAACTTTACAAAGACCTTAAGTAAAGCCATAACTAAATATTATATGCAAACATCCCTTAATAGCTTAAAAATTAAGGTTTTTAAGGTAGAACTAGTTTAGTGCTTGTTTCATTGTTTCATTTCACACTTTCTCTCTTCATCTCTTTACATCCACTACATCCCTCCTACTTTCTATGATGGATGCTCATCACTGGGTCCCCCCCTTCACGTTTTGGAAGATTTTGTGAGCACCATTGCTACTTATGCATACTCCATCGAGGGATCCGACATGACTTGGGTGCCTCTAGAACAGCTCATGGTATTTCAGGCAGGGAAGAATCACCAAAAAGTGGTGAATAGGTGTCTGGCTCATGTGGCTCCTTTGCAAAAAGTATGCACTATTCCCATGGGCAGTGCACCAGCAGTAGGTATAGCACCTTTGGATCTCATGGATTGTGATTGTTCATTGGAAATTTACCTCCTTGCATTGGATACACCCCTAGAGGAGAGCGATGAAGATATGACTCCACAGGTTATTGCTATCATATATATGGGGGAAGAGCCAATTGAAGAGCTCATAAATATTGAAGAGGAACATCGCATGTGGTGGTAGAGCAAGGGTTAGCTCTCATGGTGCCATCTTCTATAGAATAGCCACAAGTCAACAAACCCAACCTTGCCTCCTTGACGCCCATTGAACTAGATAGTGTACAATACTTGGTTTTATCGAATGTGTTGCAATACTTGGAAATGAAGGAAGAAGAGTTATTTTCTATCCTAGTCAGGGATTCGATGGAAGACCTAATCGATTATGATTACATGGATGTGCATCTGACAATGGCAGAGTTTAGAAGATATGATTGCATAAGCTTAGATACAATGAGCGCCATCATAGCAGCGTATAAGTAGATTACCTCGGTTGAAGAAGATTACCTTGTCTAGATGCTGAATTTGAAGCACTACACCATGATTTGTTCGGACCAAGGCCCTAGCTACATGCCAAGGAGTTTGTAGATCCCTCAGCCTATAGAGGTTCCTCTTTCACTGACACACGAGGAAATGAAGATACAAGATGATTTGGAGAAGGTGAGATTTCTAACTACCATATATTTTTATGTGACAAAACTTGATGGTAGGGTGCATCGGATCCCCCGAAGTCCACTAGTGAAATCCTAGCCAAAAATGATGCATGTGCTACTGTGTCCAAAGTTTGGCATTTGGGGCCACTTTCTTGGCAAGAAAGTGGTCCTAGGCACCAAAGGGCAGTTGCAAGCATCATTTTTTGCCAAGTTTTCACTGGTAGACTTTCGGGAACCGAATGCACCCTATCGTCAGGTTTTGTCACTTTTTGATAAATCTAGGCTAGTTGCTAATTATGTTTTTTGATTTGGCTTTGTCATTCAGAGCGACATACTATATATAGATGAGTTTGCATCAAGTCAAGGAGGAGCTCGGCATGTGGATCAACGGAAGGATTCATCTCTGAAGGAGTACATTGACAATCTTGTTGTAGACTTGGTGATCTTCCATAAGAAGTCCTCACTATGAGGGTAGAAAACAATCATGAAAATTTGAGCTTTGACCAAGTTTGACCTTTTCCAATGATACTTGTGACATCTAGCTTGGAAAAGGTGGTGCTAGTTAATCTGTTAAAGCTTCTTTACTTGTTTGACCAAACACGTGGTGGAGCAATGTGTGTGCTTGCTACATTAGGTGGCCTTGTTAAAGTGTCAAATCTGCTTCTCTTGGAGAAAGAGCGAAAGGGGAGCGTGTCATTTTTGAAGCAAAGAAGCAACTTTTATTTCATCGGAAGCTGGCCTCTCCTCTCTACCGATGAAAAAGCCAATGAACAAATGAGAGTTCTTATTGGCTATCAGATTTTTGTATTTTCCATCACTATCAACCATCATATGTATTTTTCTTGATGAATATAATATATTTTACTTTGTTCCTATAAATAAATATTTATTGAATAAGTGGTTTGCGTAAGTAATGTGAGGTATGTGAGTGACGTATTCACATATGTTAATATAATCCAATTTGATTATGCCAACAGGTAGTACTGCACTTGCGATTGTGCATAGGCAATAACGTAACTTGTATCTGTATGTATTACTACTTTGGATGCATGTGTGCGTTAAACAAAAATTAAGAGTCATGCATTTCAAGAAACCAAAAAAAAAAACTTTACTCAATTAATTGAATTCAATACGCATTGCATGAGATATGATATATATATATATATATATATATATATATATATATATATTCCAATGTGGCAAAGTATACAAAATGTTTTGGCCTTCCAATATGCTATGGTGCTATAACACTCATTACAAAACCTCGCATCATTAATCTTGTAACCTATGGAGGACTTCCCTTGCTTTGTTGAAGCAAAAGGATAAAGTTCATGTCTTTATTTATGATTGTGGTGCGCTTTGCATGGATGGCCACCACTAGCTATATATCATCGAACAAGTTGATGAGAAACCTCTCTGTAGTCGTTTGCAGGGCCTCCATAGCTGTAGCAGTCCACCTTTCTACTGGTGGGCCATCCCGCACTTGCGCCCAAAATCTTCCCATCCCTTTCAGCTCCAAGTCTTGCATAACTTCTTGAACAACCTTATTCAAATATATAGAATAAAGTAAAAACCCCAAAAGAATCTAAGAAAACAAAAGAGCTAAACTAAAATCTTCAAACTCCCTAAGATCCTCTATTGCAAACAATTACCCTAATCCAAAATCATCCACACTATCTAAGTCAAGCCTATCAACTAAACCATGCTCATAAATAGCCTCCAATGTAGACACATCAGAGGTCATAGACCGGCTATTAGGTGCATTGCTAAAAACCTCCATCACAGCATGGAGCGGAGCCACAGTTGCATCATCATAATATGGCATAGGTGCCACTGGATAGAGTAGCCCTTAGTCGCATCCATATACCAATAGATATAAGCCCAACAGGGACAATTCACTTGATCACATTGGGATATGATGGAGTAAAATGATAAACAATAGCTTGATATCGAGAAAATTCTTGTTGCTCTCTACCCACCCTAGACTAAACAATGCCATGCTTAGGTGAGAATACACTATCATAATTGTGGCACTAATAAGTGTAGCCTATAGCATCCTGCATGGCAGTGCTACCATAGTGTCGAAAGTATGTATGACACTGCCAACACAGAAGCTGAGTATGCACGAAAAGATGCCTTTGACACTGTCTACAACCAGTCTACAACCAAAAGGTGGATGGTATTGCAAACAAAAAATGATCACAAAAGAAGAACTGCAACAAGCCTCTCCTCTTGGTGCATATAAGAACTTGTCATGCATTTGAAAACACAGAATACTATAAGGCCAAATATGATCAGAACTATTCGCATCAAGACGAGGGTAAAGCGCATCCATCCACAGAAAAACCATACCTGCATCCCATTAAAAACCTCAAAAGAGAAAAGAAACCCAAATATAGATTAGTTAAGGGGTCATTCTAACTGTACCTAAATAAACCTAACTAAACTAAGTCACAAAATGTTTAAGGAGGAGGCCATTCACTCTAAAAATCTCCTTTTTAGCATTAATATCTTGCACATGAAGAGAACCATTATCATAAACTTTAATAATATTAAAATGTCCTAACCAACGAATATTGAGCTTCCCAGGAAATTTGTAGTAGTGACTATCATATAATAAAACTAAATCGTCTTATTTAAACTCTTGTATTTTGATATTTTGACCATGCCAAGCTTTAGGACGTTTCCTCATCTAACCTCACCAATTGTAAAATTCTTTGCTTCAACGATTGAGCCTCACCTAATTGTAACGAGAGGGTGATTTGTAGAGTAGGAAACTCTTGCTCAATTGGAAAAATAGCATTAGTTTCATAAACTAAATTGAAGGGTGTATTTTACATTGTCACCTTATAAGTGGTTGTATAGGCCTGTAATGCCTCATACAAACGTTCATCCTAATCTTGCCTGTGAGACGAAACCATTTTAGTTAAAATCCCATAAATAATGCAATTGGTTACTTCAACTTTCCCATTAGCTCGAGGATAATAAGGTGTTGATTTGCGATACTTAATTTTGTATATTTCCATGAGCTTGCTAATAAGACCATTCAAGAAATGGGAACCTCGGTCACTTACTAATTCCAATGGGCAACCAAACCGTGTAATGATATTCTGATACATAAACTTAGCCACATCAATGGCTTTATTAGTCTTAAGCGATTTCACTTCCACCCACTTGGTAATATAGTTAGTACAAACCAAGATATAACAATTAGATCTATATCTGGTAGGTGGATCAATTGGGCCCACAAAGTCAATTCCCCACTTCTCAAAAGACACTAATGCCAATATAGATATCAAAGGTGTAGCAAAAATCCTAGAAGGATGACCAGTCCTCACATTTTCGACAATAATAATAAGCATCTTTAACGAGGGTAGGCCACCAATAATCAGCTAACATAACTTTCCTTGCAGCTAATTCACTAGCAAAATGGCCATCACACGGCTCATCATGCAATGCCTTAAGAACCACTGGAACTTCATCTTCCCTTACACACATCACCAATAGATACCCTCTCATGGAAATAATTTATAAAGATAACCCCCTAATAATCCATATGAGCGTGCTTGCATTAAAATTTGTCACTTTCTTCGTTTATCAGTACTAGGTGGATAATGAGAGGTACTAAGAAAATTTGCAATATCATCATACCATGGAACTTGCGTCTCCACAGTAAAAAGTGATGCATCTGGTAAATCATCCTCCACACCTTCTTCCTTATTAGATGTTAATAATCATGAAAGATAACCTGCTAGAACATGAGCTATACCAGGACGAGTAACTATTTGAAAATCAAACTCTTGAAATAACAACATCCAAAAAATTACACGTCCCAAAAGTTCTGCTTTATTAAGAAAATACTTTAACGCCTCATGATCCACATAAATGGTAAATTTATTCCCTAATAAATAACGATGAAATTTTTCTACTCCGAATACCATTTATAAGCATTCTTTCTCAGTGGTAGTATAATTTCTTTTCGCATCACTTAAAAATTATGGCTTGCATAATAAATTGGATGATCCACCTTATTATCATCAACTTGGCATAAAATGACTCCTATAGCATACATAGATGCATCGGCATGAATATGGAATTCTTTCATCCAATTCGGGAGTGCCAATACTGGTCCTTCAATTAACTTCTACTTACGAAATTCAAACGCTTCTTTTGACAAGCAGCAACCCAATTAAAAGGAGTATCCTTTCATAGTAAATTTATCAAAGGTGAGGCCACTTTTGCAAAATCAGAAATGAATCGTGGATAATAATTTAGATGCCCCTAAAATCCACGTAATTGCTTAAGGTTTGTTAGAGGTGAAAGTGCAAAAATCTTAGAAATTTTAGCCAGATCCATAGCAATGCCTTCTTTAGAAATGATATGCCCCAACAACGTTCCTTTTGGCACTCCAAAAGCGTATTTATCAAGGTTCAAGGAGATACCTACTTCATCACTATGTTCAAACACTTGTGCCAATTGATCCGGCATTTCTTTTGCTGTCTCATAAACACAAAAATCATCTAGAAACACTTCCATCCATTGTCATAGAAAATCTTGATAAGGTGCAATCATAACTCTTTGAAATGTCATTGATGCATTACATAAGCCAAAACGCATTACTTTATAAGCAAATGTACCCCATTCAATAGTAAAGGTAGTTTTGGATTGATCTTCAAGATGAATCAACACTTGATTGTAGTTGTTAAACCCATCCATGAAAGAATATAGCTCATGGCATGCCACTTTATCAAGTACTTGATCTGTAAATGGCAAAGGAAAATGATCTTTACGTGTTTTGCTATTTAGCTTTCTATAATCAACAAAAATGCGAATCTTCTTACTGTTCTTCTTGGATACTACTACAATAGGGGAAACCCATTCACTATATGCAATATGATAAATAAATCCTGCATCTAAAAGCTTAGTACTTTCAGTTTTGACCAGTTCTACATACACAGGATTTGTTCATCATTGGCATTGACATACGGGTTTTGTACCTGGTTCTAGATCAATATAATGCTGATAAAGTTCAGCTTTAATACCTTTAAGGTCAGTATAAGACCAAGAAAATTCCCCAACATGTGCTCGTAATACCTCCTCAAACCTTTCTCGATCTTGGGATTCCAATTGAGCCCCTAGATTCAAATATTTCCCTTCTGCCATTTCTATTTTAACTACTTCCACTTCAGGCTCTTTGAGAAACAAAAGCAATCCATGTAGCCTATTAACACTTGTTGGGGTTGGCATTGTCATCTCCAAGAAGGCAAGCAACATCTCTAGTACCTCCTCTACAAGTTTGAACTTGCGGGTGGGATGAATTAGATTTTGACCCTATTTCTCCTTATCACCATCATCAACAACATCATCTTCATCAATTTTCCTAAAGAATCGTATTGCTATCCACCACAATGCTAGAAGCACAATTGGTTTCTTTAATATGACTCATTTCAGATCAAGATCTTGAAGAGACTGAGCGCGGAGTGGAAGCACACAAGCAGAAGCAAGAGCTATGGTGGAAGGAGCAACAGTAAGAGAGAGATAGACACACAAGATGTGGAAACTCCAACAACCATAATGTGTGACTAGCCTTCCCTTATTCAAATGTCATTAAAAGAATAAAGAATGAAGTGATAGTGATGGGTGCCCACCATTTGCAGTGTACAAGTGTGTAGGTATTGTTGGTGTAGTAATACATGGGTAGCTAGGCATAGGCACCTTTACCCCCAACAACCTCCCACTTAAAGGTGAATGTATCCCTAGTGATGAGAGAACAATAAAAAAGTAACTAAGTAAAAATGTACATAAGTACAACAGGATGAGAAAAGACGTCATCTCATCCAACGTTTATCAACGTTCTAAGGAAGGCAAAACACTCCATTGAGAGACATTTGAGGATCAAGTGGTTGGAAAACCTGAAGATTGTGAAGCTGTTCATTTTTGTGGAGGCTCATGTAAATTCAATTTAACATATTGAAGGTCAGAGGGTTGAACTGAACTCATATGTATACAAGGAAGTGACCCGTGTAGTCCCCGCCGACAAGATCAAGGTGTTGGGGCACTATGAGAAGAATGGGTTCCAAAGGAAAGGATACCCTAATCTTCCGATGACTTACCGATTTCTGAAGATCCATGACCCGAAACCATACTATTATCTAGTTCCCGTAGATAAATGTAATACAACATTATTCTCCCTGAACTAAATGTATCAGTTGCTTTGCCATCCCAAGAAATATTGTACTTCGAAGAAAGGGCTAGACCCATATAAATGGAATAAGACTTCTTTTTATCAATGTCTATTTTGTCTATGAGAATTGATAAAAAGTTAAGTGGCTAGATTGCTTGGTTGATAGCTGAAATGGGTATGAAATATAAATCATAACGATTAGCGAGTTATAACATTAAGAAACCTCTATTCAGGCACAACCCTAGGTACACATTCCCATTTCGCCTCCTACATTAAGTATTGCCATGATCCAGGAGAAGAAGTTTCTTCTCAAGCACATCAAGCCGCCAGAATTTGATGGGAAAGGTAGGACTGTCCAAGCGGATGCTGAGATTTGGATTGAGTGCATGGTAGATTACTTTGAAGTAGCCGGTACTGCACTCGCCAACCAGGCTATGCTCGCCAAGCTGAAGCTCACTGGTGAAGCCAGGCTTTGGTGAAAGCAATAGTGTAGAGATCAAGGGATCGCAGAAGGATCTATTACATGGGAAAAGCTGAAGAAAGCTGTGCAAGGAAAATACTTACCACCTGCGTATCGCACGTAGAAAATGAATGAGTTCTACGAGCTGAAACAACCGGGACTCACTAACGCGTACTACTCAAAATTTGTCTCACTTCTTAAGTATGCGCCACAGATGGACATGACACAGCAGGTGTCAAAATTTTGTGTTGGTCTAAACCCACTAGTGAATACCCATCTCAAATCTATGCGCCCAATAGATCTATAGGATGCACTCATTCGAGCTACGCCTATAATTCAGGATGTGTAGACTAGGCCAAGAAGTAACAAAACTTGGTCTTATAATGACCCGAACAGAGGAGCATATAGGCCTCAAATGAAGAGAGTTCAAGGTCAGAATCGGGGACAAAGAAAGAAAGCAAGGACTAATAATGCCAACAACTTTGTCCCTACCCAAAGCAATGGCCGAAACCTCTGTTGTTTCCACTGCAACGAGCCCGAACATTTCAAAAGGCAATGTCCCAAGCTTGGTGGAGGACATCATCAAGCACCTTTCCAAGGAACTGGCCATGGCCAGGGAGCCGCTACCCGAGGCAGAGGAAGAACCGCCTGTGTTGCCAATATCGAAATGTGTGAAGAAGAAGACTTGACCATGGAAGCAGAGTTTGAAAGGGCGATAGTCCATACTGCTCTTCATAAGAAAGGGCCGAATCGCCAGTTTTCAGTGATTCAGACACCATCAGACTATCAAGGTAAAGGTTTGATTGTGGCAGTACACATTCCTTTATCTCACCAGCTTGTGCAAGAAGATTAGGAATAGCCACGGTAGAAGCACCTACCTTGCTTGTGGAATTAGCAAATGGTCGTGAGGTCACTTGTACCAGGCAAACTGCTAAGGTGGAATTCTTTCTGGGAGGAAAGACGACTTCGGTCAAATTCAGAGTCATGAAACTAGGTATCCATGAGTGTTTACTCGAAATGGATTGGCTTAAACCTAAGGATGCCCACATTCATTGTGGAAAGGGCCGAGTTTCCTTTCGAAACTCTGAAGGGGAATTGGTCACAACTCAAGGAGAGGCTGGAAAGCCAAAAATTCAATTGGCCGAAGTATCTCAGATTATAAAGGGAGTTAGAAAGGGACTACCTGTCTACTTGATTAAGCTCAATAAGCTAGATCAGAAGCAAGAGTCTAGTGAAGAACCTTCATGGCTAAAGGAGTACGCGGGCGTATTTCCTGAAGAGTTGATAGAACTCCCACCTCAAAGAGAAGTGGATCATGAGATCAAGATAGTGCCAGGAGCTACGCCAATTCCAAAGAGACCTTATAGGATGTCCATCCCGAAAGCAATTGAGCTGAAGGAGCAACTCAAGAAACTGCTAGGTCAGGGCTACATCCATCCTAGCAGTTCACCATGGGGAGCTCCAGTATTGTTCTAGAAAAAGAAAGATGGAATGCTTCGACTGTGTATTGATTACAGAGGGTTGAATCAATCAACTGGTAAGAACAAGTACCCTATTCCTAGAATAGATGAGCTTCTTGATCATCTTCAGGGTACAAAGATCTTCTCCAAGATTGATCTCAGGTCTGGTTACTATCAGATAAGGATCAAGGAAGAAGATATCCCAAAGACGGCCTTCAACACAAGATATGGATACTTTGAGTTCCTAGTTATGTCATTCAGGCTCACAAATGCGCCTGCCACCTTCAATAGGTTAATGCAGTATATCTTTAGGCCATATCTTGATGACTTTGTACTCGTCTTCTTCAACGACACTTTAGTCTATTCTAAACATGAAGAAGATCATGAATCCCAACTTTGGATTGTCCTTGAGACAATGAGGTCACACAAGCTCTATGCTAAGATGAAGAAGTGTGCGTTCTTCAAGCGTTAGATTAAATATCTGGGATTCATCGTATCAGCAGAAGGAATCTCAGTGGATCCAGCCAAAGTCAGAGATGTTCTAGAATGGCCAATACCAACAACTGTTAAAGAAATACACAGTTTTCTTGGATTAACAGGATGGTATAGGGTCCATAAAAAACTATGCTTTGATTGCAGCACCTCTGACGGGACTTTACTGAAGAAGCAAACATCCATTGCATGGTCAGCTTCCGAACAATCTAGCTTTGATAGATTAAAGCAAAGTTTGGTATCAGCACCTATACTGAAACTCCCAGACCTCAGTAAGGAGTTCGAAGTTGTAACTGATGCTAGCACGCTTACCTTAGGATGTGTGCTCATGCAAGAAGGTCACCCTGTAGCATACTCTTCAAGGAAACTGAAGAGCCATGAGAAGAATTATGCTACTCATGATCTAGAATTGTTAGCTGTCATCCATGCTCTAAAGCTTTGGAGACACTACCTGTTGGGTAACAAGTTTACTCTAGTGACTGATCATAAAAGTCTCAAGTGGATATTTACCCAGAATGAGCTCAACATGAGGCAACGTCGGTGGATTGAAGTGCTAGAGGAGTATGATTTTGAAATCAAATATCGACCGGGAAAGGAGAATGCAGTTGCCAATGCACTCAGTTACCAGCATTCCTTAATTCTCTAATCTTGCAAAATCCATCAATAGCTAGATCTCTAGCTACAAAGGTATCCATGCCAAACAACCCAATACTTGAGCTAGCTAAAGAGGAAGCATGCCATGATCCAGCCTATCAAAAGATGCTAAGGGAGATCCCTATCAAGGATCAGGACCAAAAGTTACAAGCTAAGTATCATGAATTCTATTCTAAACCACCACATGATGCATCCTAGTGTATATACACTAGACCATTAGCAGTCAAGAACATGCACATAACTTAAAACCCTTCCTCACCCATTGTGATAGCCCTTGCACCTCATCCACTACTGTTAGGTTAATGCACAAAGACACTTTCACACACCACACGCCTTATAATAGGCAAGCAATACAAAAAATAGCCACACATCACTGAACCATGAGTGTAAACATATTCAACAAAGGAAAAAAAATCCATAGCTAAACAAGAAAAAATAAAAGGAAAATATGCACACAAAAGAGGGAAACAATTGAAGGGGCAAAACAACACAACAAGCATGAAGCACACATGAAACACACAACTAGCTCTCACCAAGCCTACTCACATTCTCGTATGAATCCAATGACTCAATGCAGTGTATTGAACACACTTACCCATACTTATCACATCATTGTTGCTGATATTGGGAAGGCCCACTCGACAATCCAATGTGTGCCCTTTGCTCTATCTCCTCCTTGCTTGTCTAGTCGCCACATACTTGAGAGGAGTTGATGACACGGACAAGAGGTGACAAAGAAATGGAGAAGAGCTTTGCATTGTACATCCCTCACTCTCTCACAACTTGAAATGACACACTTTAGCTCAAGCTCTCAACTCATCATGAAGGGACGGAGGTGAAGAGAAAAGAAGAGAATGGATGAAGCTTCACAATCCACAAGCTCCTCACCCTACATACACTCTCTCTCACTTCCTCTCCTTCACTCCTCACACTTGGGAAATAGAGTAGCAAGAGAGATTAGAAGAAAAATTTGCATACACTGAATATCTTGTTCTATTTTTAAAATCATTTTTACAAATATATTCTAGGGTTAGGGTCTTTCCATCCACCTTGGGCATCCTACCCATTTCTGTGGCCTTTTGACCAGATATGCCTCATATTCTATGTAACTAGATCTTAGACTTGATAAAAGAAGTGGCTAAAACAAGTTGTAACCTCAAGACTTCCTGAAGGTGTCATTTTATCAAAACAATTTTCACGAGAGAGATCCCAAGTTTCAACAAAACATCTAATGCATTTTCTTTCCAAAAAAGTTGTGGGCCCTTTTCTCATTATAGTTAACACTTGTTTACTCTTTATTATTGGCAATTACCATCCCATACATTACATTTGTATCAACCAAGCAAGCTCCATGTCCATGCATCTCCATGATCCAAATCTCCACCCTATTCTAACATCTTCTATGGAGCATGCCATGGGACTTGGACTTCGCTAGCAACGGGGGTAAATGTTCTCAAAGAGATAACAATGTATAGAAGGCTAGTTAAATTTAAAGGGTAGGAAGTGAAAAAGATCAACCATCAGTGTTATAATTATTTTTTATTAGTGATGCAATTTTTAAGCTTCAATGTATTATTTTAGACACTACTAGTCCGCAAGGGAAGATGTAATTATTTCTATATATACCTTGCAAATATGGGACTCTTTTTATAAAAATTAAGAGACAAATGGGATTGTTACCTTGCAAGTTATGAAATCACCTAGAGCTAAAATAAAAGATTCATAATGGTTGTAGACGTTGCACAAAAGCCTACTCATTTTTACATGCACCATCTCCATAAGTCACCATGAATAGATTGCATTGCAACCACAACCTAGAATGCACAAGAAGGAAGGACCTATCACAGTAGAAAAGGGTAAAGAGGTTTGCAACCCTAAAATGAAATCCTAATGCATGTAATGTGCAAAAGTAAACATATCTCTCATTCTTATGTGTCCAGAGCTTCTACTTCTCTATATTCTCCTCCTAAGCTTGCAACCTCCATAGCTTGAGAGAGTGAGAGTGTGAGAGAGAGTGAGGGACTAGTGAGGGTGAGGCTTTATCTTCATCTCTTACTTCCATCTCTTCTTCCCCTATTGTTTTCATATTTAGAGAGAGAGAGAGAGAGAGAGAGAGAGAGAGAGAGAGAGAGAGAGAGAGATTGGCTTCTCCACTTTTTCTTTTCTTCTTCTTCTTCCATTTTTATATCCTCTTCTCTTGAGTTGAAATGGCTCAGAGGGAAGCAATGGTGGGATGTGAGGTCGAAGCTATGGAGTGCAAGAGGGAGAAGTCACACAAGAAAGTTTAGTGGGTACAATGAATGGTACCCTTATTCTTTGTTATCTTCACTTATATATGACCATACATTGTGTACTTATACAAGGGGTACCCACTCAACTATTGGGAATTGTTACTAACCCCAACAACCTCCTATTTTAAGGCCAATATTCCTTTATGAGAGTACTAAAGAAAGTGAAGACACCTTCCAATACTAATAAGCACTCTACAGTGTGCAAAGCGCTTAAAAGCTAGACTCTTTCTATGAATATCTACAAGGTTATCATTCATATGGATCTTGAAAAGCTCAACGCACGTCCTTAAGAACCTCCTTGATGAAGTGATACTTCACCTTAATGTGATTTTTCTTTTCATGAGGGATAGGATTTCATGCCAATTGAATGGCACTTTGACTATCACAATGCAATGTAGGCACCTATTCTATAATACCCAAGTCTCCCACTAGAGAAGTAAGCCATATAACTTTCTTGCAAATCTCACTTGTTGCAACATACTTAGCCTCAGTGTGGTAGAAAGAGTCATACATGGATGTAATCCAGAGGCCCAAGAGACTGCACCACTCATGGAAGTAAAGATAAAACATTGTGTGTCTCTTTCAAACCTCAAATGCTCCTAGCCACAATATGTCCTTGTATTTTATATTAAATTTCTCAATGATAATTTCACCATGAGCATGTGTGTGTGTCTCTTTCAAACCTCAAATGCTCCTAGCCACAATATGTCCTTGTATTTTATATTAAATTTCTCAATGATAATGTCACCATGAGCATGCTCTAAATATTTATTTGATTCAAAATGATGGTTAGTTAATTATATTTGTGACCTTTATTCAACTCACAATCATCCTTATTGGTAGTAAAAATCAAACATACACCTTATTTTGTGATCAAATCATTAGAAATACAAAAAAATATAAAATATAATAGAGAAAAATTAAATGATTCTCAACATACTTTTTTATTTCACTTTGTAGAAATTCACCACTACCACTTAGAGTTTCTCTAGCTCAACAAATATATCAATCATATCATGCATAAAAACAACATTCTTAATTCCTTGATCAAAAGGTATCTAGTCTTTATTGATGAATGTAGACTACTCTATGAGATCTATCTTTGATACAATCACTTTCTTATATGCACAATGTTTTACAATCCTTATGCTCCAAGTTCTTGAAAGGAGTAAGACTTATACACTATTCTCAATTGAAAAATGTTTATTTGGGGCTTATAGTGTAGGATGAACATGTCCATTGATTGTTTCATCAATTCAATTCCTTGCTACATTCATAGTGAGGCCTACCTCTTTGCACCAAAGGGTGTACATGATTGAGTTGCTATATGCATATTGAGGCCCGCCTCTTTGCACCAAAGGGTCTATGTGATTAAGTTGCTTTTATGTTTTGTTATATACATAGTGGCACTTTTGTAATGAATAACCTCTTTTTTTAATCACTTGAGATATGCTTCATTCTCTTGTCGTTCCTATCAAGTGATTGGCAATGGATGTGGTTGAAGTTCTTCAATACTCCTCTTTGAAGTATGTGGTTCATCATGTAAGAAGAGTTTTAGAGACAAATGGAGATGAGAACTTGCTCTTAGATGGAGAGGAGGAATAGTATCTCCATTAAAAGTAGTTGAAGTAGAAAAAAATGTAGATTTTTTTTAAAAAAATCATAGAGTGATTTGAGAGACCTTTTGGTTTCTAAAACACGATTTTAGGCATAAAAGTGGCTCTACAAGATTTTTGTTGCTTTCCTATTCCATAGTGGTGAATTTCGAGCAAATGATTATAGAGGCTCCTAGACCAAGATCCTTCATAACTACCTTCATGCCTATTTTTTCCTCTTAAATTACCTTTTGTTATATGTGCAATCATCTCACTTTTCCCACTTTTTAATATTTGAAAAGAAGCACCTACATTTCTAATGTTTACACTTTCCTTAGTACATCATTAGTATGGATCTAAATTTTGCCTTGGACAAGTTTCTTTTGAGTCCAATTCCCCTCGTATATATTGATATATATATATATATATATATATATAGAGAGAGAGAGAGAGAGAGAGAGAGAGAGAGTGTGTGTGTGTGGAGCACATCTAGATGACTAATGTAGTTGGATTATCATCACATACTTTGAGAAACATGTGACTTGATGCTTGAATAAAAATGATATTGAAGAATTGGCATATTGACATTGTAGGCTCATCAACATTTACATCTAATATGTAGTCACTGTAGTACCAATGCATGGTGGAATCGAAAATGTGCTACTAAAGGTTTGAGTAGCTTGTCCCATGCATGGTCAAGTAGACAAATCCATAGCCAAATATAGTACCAATTAGTTGACATTGTCAAGTTTGACATTTGCAACCCTATCACATAGTCAATGTACCATCAATCCTTTGAGTAGCTTGTGCCAAGTATGACCAAATAGACATCCCATACTTAGATACCATATGCATGTACCCCTATTGGGGTCCTCTATTTCACACTCACTTATAACAATGTCAAAGGGTCCCATTAATGGTATTGGCTTCACATGTAAATCTTATTTCATTATGTTTATTCATACTTGCAGTTTTATTAAATGCTTGGTTCTTTGTATTATTGTATACTTGTGCAATTTTTGAAGGTAAAAGAGAGTGATCATTGATAGTGAGAACTATGAAAATGATTTAGGCACAACAAGGTTCATGAGAATGTACTTGTGAGTGTATTTCATCAACAATTACACATTTGGAGGGTTGCACCATTAGCCTAAGGATACTAAACAAGAGGTAATCCCTCAATGAGACACCCACATCTTTTTGTCTAATAGTATTACAAGATAGGTATCTACAATTCAAGTTCCTATCATCCACAAGTTTCCCCTTGAGAAGTAGAAAAAGTATCGATCATTTTGTCAGCTAGAGTGGAAAACTCTATGGCATATGTACTTATTACCATGGTTTTCCATAGACAGGTTTTTCTTGGATTTCCAATTTATGGAGGAAATTCCCCATGTTTCCACAAGTAGTCTGCCATATTATTGTTAGCGAGTAAATTAAACTTCCATTGATAAAAGTGAACCGACATGCATGATTTGCATAGATAGATGGTTGTGAAGGTAAGATATGACTTAATTGAAATCTACATAGATTGGCTGATGATCTTTCATTGGTTGGTATCGCAAGTGGTAAGTCGTTGTGTTGAAAGATGGGCAATGAAGTGCCATGGGTTGAATGGCATGCTTTATACACATAGATGGTTGTGAAAGTAGGAAATGAGCGAATCGAAGTCTACGAATTAGGCTGGTCTGTGACATCCCATAGGGTTGAATAGCAAACGGTAGATTCTTGTTCTGAAAGATGGCCACCATCTGTTGAGTGATCAGAGGATGCAGGAATGAAAGTATGGCTTGTGAGAGAGGATTGAAACAGCTTGGTGCCATGGATTGCGTGAGGGGCGCGCATAGATCCAAGCATGGCATTGTGTGAGAGCTTAGAAGGATGAGCGCCGAAGTAGAGAGTTTCTTGTTTGAGAGAGAGAGAGAGAGAGAGAGATTTGTGAAAGGATGGACGGATGAGAGAGTTGATTTAATTGTGGGGCGCTGTACTAGTACTGTGGCATGTGGGCTGATTGATTAAATGCGCTTAATGCCGGGGAGGTCAACGTTGGAGTAGAGGGCGTAGTTGCGCCATTTGTTGGGCTTGACGGAGGCGTACTCCAGGAGGAACTTGGTGCGGCGGAGGCGGAAGGGAGCGAAGCAGGCCAGGAGGGAGGCCTCCTCGCGCCGGAGGAAGCCCAGCAGGAGCTTCGCCCCTTGGAAGTCCCCCTTCACCACGCTGGCCACGGCCCTGAAGAGAGCTTCCATGGGTACGTAGAAGAAGGGCGGGTCAAACACCACCACCCGGAAATCGTCCCCCTCGCACGCCATCGACGGGCTCCTCAGGTCGAAGTACCGGAACCCCGGAAGGTACGAGAAGCGCGTGTCTATGTCCAGCAGTGCCTCCTCCCTGCGGCGACTTGATATAATCGCAGAAGATGATCCCTCGCAGCTCTGATCATCATCCACATGTTGATGATAGAAGGCGTGCGCCAGGGATGGCGTCGCTAGACAGCACACGTGCCCCTCCCACGTCGGCACGTCCAGTGCCTTCATCAGCCGCAGCACCGTCCCCTCGCTCCAAAAGTACTGCTCCAGATCGTGCCGCTCCCGGAAGCCTTGCGCGAACATCGATGGGCACGACGACGACGGTGGTGGTGCGGCTGGTGATGATACTAATTCAAGCGACAACGACGACGCTACAGCTGATTGTTCTTGCTTTTCTTGATTCAATCCCTGATTACGCTTCTTCCTCGCCATATCCCCCCGCACAGCTCTCTCTCTCTCTCTCTGATCTCCCTCAATATATATTTATATATATACACCCAAAAACTGCTCCTGAGTCCTCCCTCTCACACACTCCCTCCGTATCCTTTATCCAAGCAGCTTTGCTTCTTCCCCACGCAACATCTTGCCCACGCAATATCGTTGACATGGGCCGTTTCCTGCCATGAGCTTTAACGTCGGAGCTCCTTGCGGGCGACCACTCAGTCCCCGATGCCAGCCACCCCTGGTCCCACCTGCCACGAACGCACCCCTGCACCTGCCACGCGACAAAAATATATTTGTTTTTAAAATTCATGGCATGTCCTCTTTGCCACCTCTAGCCCCACCTCCAAGCCAAACTTGCTCCTCTGGCTCAACGGAGCTGCTACCAGCAGGGAGCAAAGCAGGCAACAAGACTGTGAGAAGCAATGACAGGTGGCCTCCTCTCTTTTTCTCATTGTATTCCTCAACTCTCACATTCCGTGGCTGCTGCATTCCCCCATACCATTTTCCCATACAGCCTGAATTCCCCAAAATCGAAGCTACATAAATCATATATGCCAAGGTAGAGGCATAAGCTGCAGGACAATCAGAAAAGGAAGCTGCAGTCAGCATGGGAAAGAAGAAAACATCATTGTGAAGAGCTGGAGGAGACTCAAGCTATGTCCTTCTCAATAGAAATCTAAAGGGCGATCACTGCATCCATAGTCCAAAGGTGTTTGGATTTTAACATTCTTTTGGCCACCATTTATGGTTTTCATAACTCCATCTTGATGTTTCCCACACACAGGGATCTCTTTATTGCATGAAAGTCAATGGGTTTTGATTCTTAGTACTTGATATGCCATAGTTGGGGCTTTTGCACTACTACGAGTGTATCAATGATTATATAAATGAGATTATGAGTATATTGCCAAAAAAAAATACATAAAGCTTGTACTTTTGGGTTTTGATTCTTAGTACTTGATATGCCATAGTTGGGGCTTTTGCACTACTACGAGTGTATCAATGATTATATAAATGAGATTATGAGTATATTGCCAAAAAAAAAAACATAAATCTTGTACATTTGAGCTTCATGGTTTATTCCTCTTCCAAGATCTCTTCTTGGGTTTATGTAAAATGCATTGAGAAGCTTTGATGTTTGAAATGTTTTGAGTCATGCAACCAAGTTCATGTATTAAGCTACTTTAAGCTTGTGTCTTCTACAAACTTGGGTTGTTAATAGTTATGCTCAAAAGTTCCGACACAAGGGTTGTGCTAGGGGTTTATGTTATTGTCCTTGAGTTCACATCTTTTATGCCTCATGTAATTGGAGACTTGAGCTTATTATATTCCTTGGTGTCCTTCAGGTGTAGAATCATGGTTGAAAGAGACTTATACATTCTTGTCCAAAGATAACTGAGATAGGGTATGATGCATGCTACTCTAAAAACAACAAGAGGATTGTCCAAAAAATTCCTAAAAGAATCACTACAAGGATTTGGGCCATTAGCGACGGCAGATAGCGGCGTCGCTATTTAGCGACGGGCGGCAGGGAAAAAACGCGGCCAAAACCCGACCGCGGTTTTCATTTCTTTTGCTTCGAGTTTTGAGAGCGAGAGCAAGGGAGAGAACGACCGTCGTGAGAGAAGAAGAGGAAGAAGACTTGCCGCCGCCGCCGCCGCCGTTGTTCGCGAAGGAGAGGAGGAGCCTTCATCGCAAAGAGAAGCCGCCCCACGCTCGCCATATCTCATTGGTGAGTCTCCCTCTCTCTTTCTTTTGCTTGTTCAAGGTTTAAATCACTCTCTTTTGCTTGTTTAGGAGAGGAAATGAAAGAGAAAGCGAGGGAGAGAGAGAGAGAGGGAGAGAAAGAGAGGGAGAGGGAGAGGGAGAGGGAGAGAAAGAGAAAGAGAAGGAAAGTGCATTCTCTCTCTCCCTCTCCCTTTTGCTTGTTTAATGTTTAAATCACTTTCTTTTTTGCTTGTTTAGGAGAGGAAATGAGAGAGTAAGAGAGAAAGAGAGGGAGAGGGAGAGGGAGAGGGAGAGGGAGGGGGAGGAAATGAGAGAGGGAGAGAAAGAGAAACAGAGGGAGAGGGAGGGAGAGTGCATTCTCTCTCTCCCTCTCCCTTTTGCTTGTTTAATGTTTAAATCACTTTCTTTTTTGCTTGTTTAGGAGAGGAAATGAGAGAGAAAGAGAGGGAGAGAAAGAGAGGGAGAGGGAAAGGGAGGGGAAGGAAATGAGAGAGGGAGAGAAAGAAAAAGAGAGGGAGAGTGCATTGTCTCTCTCCCTCTCCCTTTTGTTTGTTTAATGTTTAAATCACTTTATTTTTTGCTTGTTTAGAAAATGAGAGAGAAAGAGAGATAGAGAGGGAGAGAAAGAGAGGGAGAGGGAGAGGGAGGGGAAGGAAATGAGAGAGGGAGAGAAAGAGGAAGAGGAAGAGAAAGAGAGGGAGAGGGAGAGGGAGAGGGAGAGGGAGAGGGAGAGAAAGAGAGGGAGAGTGCATTCTCTCTCTCCCTCTCCCTTTTGCTTGTTTAATGTTTAAATCACTTTCTTTTTTGCTTGTTTAGCAGAGGAAATGAGAGAGTAAGAGAGAAAGAGAAAGAGAGGAAGAGGGAGAGGGAGAGGGAGAGGGAGAGGGAGAGAAAGAGAAAGAGAAAGAGAGGGAGAGGGAGAGGGAGGGGGAGGAAATGAGAGAGGGAGAGAAAGAGAAAGAGAGGGAGAAGGAGGGAGAGTGCATTCTCTCTCTCCCTCTCCCTTTTGCTTGTTTAATGTTTAAATCACTTTATTTTTTGCTTGTTTAGGAGAGGAAATGAGAGAGAAAGAGAGGGAGAGGGAGAGGGAGGGGAAGGAAATGAGAGAGGGAGAGAAAGAAAAAGAGAGGGAGAGTGCATTGTCTCTCTCCCTCTCCCTTTTGCTTGAAGGATGTTTAAATCACTTTATTTTTTGCTTGTTTAGGAAATGAGAGAGAAAGAGAGATAGAGAGGGAGAGGGAGGGGAAGGAAATGAGAGAGGGAGAGAAAGAGAACGAGAGGGAGAGGGAGAGGGTGAGAGAGAGAGAGAGTGCATTTTCTCTCTCACGACGGGTTTGGTTATTTGTTGCTTGAATCACTTTCTTTTTTGCTTGTTTAGGAGAGGAAATGAGAGAGAAAGAGAGAAAGAGAGGGAGAGGGAGAGAGAGGGAGAGAAAGAGAGGGAGAGGGAGGGGAAGGAAATTTAAGATAATAGACTTATCGATAAAGGTATGCAATGCCATGGGCCACGTACATTGGTGACTCTTTAAGATGGCTTAAAAATGGTCAATTCCTTCATAATGTCCAAGTAGGGGATCTAATTGTGATATGCATAATTCATTGTTTTTGTATTAACTTTATAGGCATAACAAATTAGAAATCATGCCAACTAGTCAACGGAAGGACTAAAAGAAAATGATACCCTAGCTAATGGTCATTACGGTACTTCATCAAAATGAACCCAAAAGTATTGTTATAGAAGAAGAAACCCTTAAATTGAGTATAGGATATTTTCTCTCGGGTCTTATGACTATGAGTAGAATTGATTGAAATAAATTTTATTACTATAGTTATTAAATTTCATAGATGGCGCGCATTAATTTTAATACGTGATCCTAGGACAAAAAAACACATTTCTAAGATGCTTTTTGTTGAGACTGATTTATTATTAGACTAAGAGATCCTCAATGATGCTCAAAATGGATTACTTATACTCAAAGCCGAGATATAACAAATAATTATCTACCGGGACAAACAAATCCTTGAGCATGATACAAGGCCAAGATATAACATCAGAAAATCTCTCAACTACTATATACAATGCAAGATTTATGGTCAACTTGCAACTTGATGTACATCTCCATAAAGCTATCCATTTAAGCCTCCTTTGCTATAATGCAGATAAGATGGAAAATGAAGAAGGTCTTATTGTTCAAGACCGCGAGATGTATCTTAATCAGCGTGTCCGATGTCCTTGCTCTCAATGCAAGTTGGCAATTAGACGAAAATGTCGATTGTCTATAGAACATGTACGACGATTTAGCGAGTTTCAATCTGAGATCATTGATCAGGCGATTGCGGATTTTCAGCAAATGGTAATTTGAAGTTAATATTAATCATGCATTGTACTCTCAAGCTAATTGAAAACCATACACAATAAGATTGGGTCTTGTTGGCAAATTTTCTATCTAGGGGGGTGATGTCTCGACCCAAGGGGGAGTGCACCCTTTGCGGCCAATTAGAAGAGTTCGTGGACGTGCGATGGATGGATTGCAGGAGCCAATCGACCACTCGCAAGGCCCATCTATACCATCAATGCCAGAGGAGACAGACAACCTTCCCGACCTACCTACAATCTTGGAGCCTGAGATGGAGGTAATGATCGATGCATTGATTCCCATGGATGTTGAGACATCTGACCCGCTTAGAGAGGAAGCATCCATACCATTATATGATGGGTGCCGAGTATCTCGGTTGAAGACATTGCTTGCACTCTTAAGTGTGCAAGCAAAATACGGTTGGAGCGATACGAGTGTGACTGAGTTATTCAGGTACCTTGCACATAGGCTCCATTGATTTTTTTAAAAATAGTATTATTACAAATATTTGTGTTTTTTCAAGGTGTTTTATGATTTTTTTCAGGTTATTGAAATATCATATATTACCACCTGCAAATACCATGCCTGAGTCTCGTGATGATGCACGACATGTTTTACGGAAGCTTGGCATGGACTACAATAACATCCATGCATGTGTCAACGACTGCATATTGTTTCGAGATGAATACGAGACTATGGAGACATGTCCAAAGTGTGGTGCTCACAGGTATCAACAGGACTTGCAAGGGCAAACCATCCCTCAAAAAGTTCTCAGACACTTTCCGCTCATCCCCCGCATAAACCACATGTTTTGTACGTCTGCCATGGCAAGCTTGACAACGTGGCATGTGCAGAATAGGTCCACGGATGGAGTTCAACGAATATCAGTGGATTCGCGCGCATAGAGCCACATTGACTCTACCTTCCCACGCTTTGCGCGAGAGCCAAGGAATCTTCGGCTCGGTCTCGCCATGGATGGTGTGAACCCATTCGGTCTGCGCTCCGACTTCTTATAGTGTGTGGCCTATAGTGCTTGTCAACTACAATATCCCTCCATGGCTTTCTACGAAGAAAGGACATCTCATCCTTAGCTTGCTCGTCCCGGGCCGCTACAAAGTAAAAAATATGGACGTGTATCTTCGTCCATTAGTCGATGAGCTTAAGATTTTGTGGGAGGAGGGGGTCACTATGCAAGATATGAGCAAGCACGATGGTCGGCGGTCAGCCAACATTCGAGCCATTCTCATGTGGATGATGCATGACTTTCCGGGATTGGGAGAGTGCTCAGGTGAGCAGACCTTTGTTCTCGCTGGTAATATCTATATTTTATTTCATTCAATCAAGTATTCACTAGGTCGTGGCTCGCCTTACAGGTCTGGTTACCTCAGGTTATCATGCATGTCCATTGTGTGGGCCACAATTAGACTCCCGAAGGTCACAAACCATGAAGAAGATGGTATATCAAGGACACGCCACTTTCTTGCCGGAGGATCATGAACTCAGGGAAGGTTTTCTTGAACAACCTCCAGCACGTATGAACGCTGCAAGCTGGTATGAGCTGAAAATGATAAATCCGGAATCACATCCAAATGGAATGCGACGGTTCTCAGTTTTCTACGAGTTGCCATATTGGACCCACTTACAGGTCAACCACTCGTTGGATCCCATGCATATTTTCAAGAATGTGGGCAGCTTGCTATGGGACCACATCACAGGAAAGAGAGACACTATAGGATCACGAATGGATTTAAAGGAGGTAGGTAAGATGGAGGCGCTTTGGCCGCAGTTGAGTGCTAAAGGGGGAGTGCAGCTTCCTCGCACTCCCTAGGTTTTGTCTACCAAAGAAGAGCGCATTGTGAAGCAAGTAATCAAGTCTATCCGCACTCCGGCGAGTATGATGCATTCTCTCATGTCCGCATTTTCTAAAGATGACCAAATGTCTGGGCTAAAATCCCATGATTGGCATAAGATATGTCAGGTTTGTGAATAGTATGGATTTTAATTAGCGTGGACATTTTGCAATTTGAAAAGTGGCCATTATTCATAATGCTTTCTCATTTGTGGCAGTTTGTCCTACCGATCGCGATCGCAGGATGCCTTACTCTAGAAATTCGCGGGGCCATTTACAAGTTGTCGACTTTGGTGCAATGGATCTCACAGAAAGAGATTAAGACGTCCTCTATTGAATCCGCAAGGCAGGGAGCAGTTGAGACGGTCTGTTTCTTTGAGAAATACCTGCCCACTAGCATGCTCATGATACAAGTTCACCTTCTTGTGCATCTTGTGGACGAAGTGGAGATTGCTGGACCTGTCCATACGCGATGGATGTTCTTCCTGGAGCGCTTCATGAAAACCCTGAAAGGCTTTGTGCGACAATGAGCTCATCTAGAATATAGCATGGCGAAAGGTTGGTTGGTGTCAGAGGCGTTAGTGCATATCTCACAATGGCTACCAACAGTGGAACCAGACAATGAAATGCTATGGACGTTGAAGGATGATGATAGGCTGACTGGAGATGTGGTGGTTGGAAATGGGATAGAAAAAAGAATGGATGCCTCAATGGAAGAGAAGGTGAATCGCTTTTGTATGTTGCACTATGCCTCCATGGAGACGTGGCTTGCCAAGTACCAGATTGCAAGGCAAGATCGTGAGGAAGCGCGAGCTGAATTCCGACATAGTATGCGTCTCAATGGAGGAGTGGGAGTTCTCGAGGGGATGTAGTTCAAAGGTAATGAGGGGTTTAGAATGTGTCGTATCTAAATTTGCTTGCTACATCTAATTTGAGTGTTTCAATGTACAGTACAAAATATATAGTGCAGCGTGGTCGCGCGGACGGCATTTTTGGGTGGAGCGTATTGACAAAATACGCTCCACAATGGACTGTGGTGTCATGGCAAGGTTTGAGCAAGAGAGCCGGTGACGAGCAACGGATCCGAACACGGTTGTGGATGAGATGGAGTATTTTGGAAACTTGCAAAGTATTATTATGGTGGATTACCGTAGCTTCTCCATGATACTATTCGATGTGCAGTGGTTCAAAGTGGTACTTGGAGAAGCTGAAGCAACAGTTCGACGAGGTCCATATGGATTTATCGAAATAGATTTCGAAAAAAAATGGACGGATTTACGCGACACCTTTGTGTTGCTGGCCCATTGTGAACAGGTGCAAATAGTCATTTGCTTGCTAATTGTAATACGACATGGTTTATGTCACAATGGTTTGAACTCGCTTTGTAAGTGTTTGTGAACAAGTAATCTTCTATCCAAACCCCCGACAACCTCGATGGTGGTATGTTATACCTTCAACTCCTCGAGGTGCGAGAGTATATGATCAAAGCGATGTTCCAGGCATAGATGAAGAAAATATGCAAATAGAGGGGTCGATATTACAAGGGGTGGAGGCCACCGCAAGCTTAGAGCCCGCATCGGCTAACAATGATGGAAATATAGAAGTCCTAGAATTTTTTGAGAACGAGGTAGACTCGTTCTTTTGTGGTGACATGTCTATCGACCTTCCAGTGTATGCAGAGTTGTGTCAGGAGATTAACATGGGACCATAGAATACTTCATTCTTGGAGAATTGTATTACTCAATTCGTTGTTTAGATCTTCCATAAAGGTACATAAGATATGCATTTTAAGAGGGATTTTTCAAAAATGATTTATATTACTGTGCTTTGTATAGTTTAAATTGATTATTCTAACATCATTTTTTATCTGTGCAGGTGACATTTTCAGGATGAGTCGAGGGATGAGCGATGAGGAGTTTCAGGACATGATGGCATGCATGTCTCCAGATCATCTCGCGAGATTCAGAGAGATAGCAGACCAGGAGCTGTCTCGTTCTTCGTCAGGGCGCTCTGCTAGATCTGCTTCAGCGCGATCAGATGCTTCAGCTTCGAGCAGACGATCTCGACGCTCACGACTTGGGCCAGAGGGAGGGACTGCAGGAGGATCAGGGGGGTGTTGCTGTGGAGACACGGACGTGGTGTCTCCATCTCGTCGTTCAGTTGGAGCTGCATCACCTCTAGGATTTGTCACACCTATGGGGACGTCTACTCCAATTACTCCGGCTTTTGCGCAACCGTCAGCAGGTGGCACGCCTTTTGGTGGCACTCCTTTTGGTGGCACCCCCTTTGGTGGCACCCCTTTGAGTGGCACTCCGGGAGAGGGTACCCCCGTCGGTACACTGGATGTACAGGGGTCTCCTAGATATGCCCAGGAGCGTGGACGGAGATGGGAGAGGGCGCATCTTAGGCAGACTCCTAGGGGTTATGGATACCTAGTGGATAGTAGGTTAGGAGCCATCATCATGAATGATGAGGGGAGGAGGGTGATGGCTTGCATGAGGGAGTTGTGCCAACAAGTTTTTCGGCACAACGTCCTGGATCATTGGAGGAACATACCGGAGGGGAGCAAGGACTATATAGTAGCATCCTTGCACGAGGAGTTTCTGGTGCCAGCCACAGTAGATAGATTCTCTACGGGCTGGATGATGGATTGCATGCGTGCATACATGTCACATAGACGATCCGACGCACACAAGGCAATCAAGAGTGGGGCTCCAAAGCCCAAGTGGTTAGATGCAGACGACTGGCGCCGACTGAAGGAGGAGGCTACAGATTCGCCAGGACGTTGGAGTCAGCAGCGGGAGGCGGCGAGGGCACGAATCGAGGCCGGAGTGGTACATCATCTTGGGAGTGGCGGCCACAGGACATATTTGGAGGACTTTGTAAGTTTCTCTTTTGTTTTGCTTATTTGTTTTTTTGAAATATTCTTTGTACTAATAATCGTATTTCTAACAGTTAGCATTTTGTTTTCTTTGCAGCACTCCATTACAAATCGCGATCCGCAAGGCCTTGAGACTCGATATGCAGAGAGGCACGGTCTCAGGGCATTGATCGACCGATTGTATAGATGCGGCGGCCCTGTAAGTCACTCATCTTTCTTGTCCGTAATTACCATGAGATATTTGAATGCATTATTGTATGGTGGATTGATATGTTGTTTCTTTTTCTGCAGAATCCGTTTGATGCTCCTTTGTGGCGGGACGAGCTTTCGGGGGACGAGGATTTCTAGCTCGCCCCTTGGATCCTTAGAGCTCACACACCTTTAGTTTTTAGTCGCCTGATCTATGTAGACATTTTCTATGTATTAGTGATATCCTTTCATGATTGTACCAATCGCATTTTATGCGATCATGTATTTATTTCATGTATCAGTTTTATGATTTCAGTATACATTCTTTTTGTTTGCAAGCGCTTTGTATGCAGCAGTGCAGAAACTATTTTGTATGGCTCTCAACTGCCCTGCCACAAAATTTTTTTTCCCTGTTACCATCGCTATTTGCGCCGCAAATTTACTGCTCGGGTCGCTATTGGCGTCGCTATGAGCGTCGCAACTTTACTGGTTGCGTCGCTATATGCGTCACTAACTGCGTCACAAATGCGACGCAGTTAGCGACGCATATAGTGACGATTCTATGGCGTCGTCAATAACGACGCTTTTTACGACGACGGGGGAAAATTTTGTTGTTTGTATTTTCGTTGCTTTAAACGTCGGTATAAGGTCTATATCTTGTAGTGAATGCTCATGGTTGTTGAATATAGGGCTAAGGTTTGCACTATCAGTGCTTCAATGAGATAAGATAATTAATGGTGCAAAGAAAAAGTTATTCCTTGGAACAAGAATAATAAAGCAACATTTAAACCCTCTCCACATATGCTACTTTGAGAGGAATAAACACTAGATTTCATCTAGAACCTAGGTTTTTTTGTACCTTGAAAAGTTGCTAGGAGACTAACATAAAGTCAAGTCTAGCTCTTTAGAGAATTGAATTGAGAAAAGGTGGACACTCAAAGGCATAGAGAGGAGGAGACCATAATGCTAAAGGTGAGTCAGAAAGATCATGTTTATTACCAATGGTTGCATCCATGAGAGCCTATAAGAAAATCAGTCTGAAGAAAAGAGAAAATCCCCTTGAATGGAAAGGTTGTGAACTGGCAAACAAGCTTTAAATTTTGAAGTTCCAACTTAAAAAAAAAGATAGAAACTCGATAGAGACCTATCAAAGACAACTAAGTCAAAGAAGGCCTCTAGTTCAATTGGAATATAAGGCTATCAAATGGGCCTTTCTTGACTAATTCATAGAAAGTGAGTCCCCATAAAACCTTTGGGAAAGGATTGAGCAATTATGTTTCTTCTATTCATAAGCATTGAACTTTTTTAAATGTAATGTGGATCAACAAACAAAAATTATTGTTTCCTTTTGCAAACAGAAATTATCTCAAATGGATCAAGCTTCCAAGTACAATGCCCCATTGTAGGCCCATTTGATGCTTCAACTTTGGTGTGGACTGTAAAGGTTAATCCTACCTGATTGTATCACACTATTTCATATGCATATATACCATGGGAACACATGTCTGATTTTATCTCTAGTGAGAGCAAGATGCAAGATACTCCTACAAATTTCAAGGTTTGATCTAGCCATAAAAACCAACATGGAAGCATTTCAAATGCAAATGAGCAATCTTGGTTGGAGCTATATTGGTAATTACTTTCTTCACATACCTTCATTTTGTTGAACATAAATCTATCAATGTGTTGCTAGGCCAAGGATCATGTAAATGTCTTATTCATTGCATTGATTCTATGAACTTGTCACCTTCTTATCTCAGTTATTTGTGTGCCTATTGTCCTAAAGACATGCTCAACACATTGGAAGTATCCCAACCCCTTCACCAAAAATGTCCTAATGTAAGAAGTGGAAAGCACTTTGTGGGTTGCATGTGTCATTTTTATGTTTATGATCTATATTTATGGCCCACATTTTCTCATATCAACTACATTGAGCATAAACATGTGGATTTGAATGGACACATTTGTCATGGATATGAAGTATCAAGTTCACAGTTGATAATAGCACATTGGCTTTCCGAGTCTTCTCCATAAAGGATTCGTGTCTCAAAAGGTATTTCAATATGTTCTTTGCATCTTGATAACCTGACTGTTTCATATTGTTTCATTCCTAAATTATGAATGTTTTTGTCTCCTAAATAGGTGGAATGATACTTATTAGTATATAACTTAGTTGTTGGAATCATGCATATGTAGTTCACTCTATTTTCCATTCTTGTATTTGATACCCATTGTAATAGAGTATCCATTGCTTGGATTATCACTTAGTGTGTGGATTCCACTTGCACAAAATCTTGGCTAACTACCTTCAAAAATCGAATTATTCTAGATATCAATCGATCTTGGGAGGTGAATGCATGGATGGTAGATGATGCACAAGCAGAAATCAATGCATTGTAGCAAGCTTCTCTCTCATTTGCTCTTTTGTAACATACACTTTATGATTTAGTTTATGTTATAATTACTAATACCATTGTTTTGCATTCTTTAGGAAATTTTTTTGTCTTCCAAAATATTTGTGTATATGGCATGTAAGAAGATGTTGGTTAAAGCATTTGATCAAGAAAGTCATAGATACCCAAACAAGAGTTGATATGTTTAGGGACTTGGGCTATATTATGAACATGCGTTGTTGAGGTTTGCCCACTAAGGCAAGAAGATTGGAGGAGACATCCATGCTAGTGGAAAACTTCCTAACAAAGTTTAATGCTTAGGAAAATTTCATATCATACTTCAAAGAAAATTGACTTCCAAAAATATGTCCTTTCACATCCTACTTTGTAATCAAATAAATATGAATTCAACTAGTATTAAGTTTATGGTGTGGAGTATAATCAAGTAAATAGGAAGTAGGCTAGCATTAAGTTTATGTCTTGAAAAAAGTATGTGGATCTAGGCTACTCACATTTTAAACCATGCAAACCAAGATACTAATGGTTCTATTTAAGTATACCACGATGTCTTGAAGAATTAATTCTTAAGTGGTCATTGCTCAATTCATGGGTGATGACTGGATTGGCTTTACTCACACCTTATCATTGTTACTATTGGTACAATGAAGCTATGAGAAGGAAGTTGGTTTTAGTCAAAATTTCACAATTCAAAAGGTTGTACTATCTTCTTTGGAATGAGGAAAGAAGATTCTTGATCTCTTTGACATGAAGTTCATGGGTGATTATCATAGCCTTGCCAACACTACAAGATATAGGCTTTATACCGACGTTAAAAGTGGCGAAAATGTAAATAACGAAATTTACCCCCGTCATCACAAAAAGCATTGTTATTAGCAACGCCATAGAATAGTTGGTATTAGCGTTGTTATCACCGTCGCTATTTGCGTCGATATTAGCTGATATCCACGCAAATAACGACGCTGGTACCGATGCTCTGCGATGCTAATAACGATGCCAATAACAACGCGTGCAGGTAAATTTGCGATGCTGATAGTGACGGTTACAGGGAAAGAAAAATTGTGGTAGGGCAGCAAGCTGCCCTGCCACATATAGCACTGTGTGCTTTATTTGGGCCATACAAAATAGTTTCTGCACTGTGTACAATGCTCGCGTAAACAAAAACAAAGTATACTTAAATCATAACACTGATACATGAAATAAATACATGATCGCATAATGAAAGTGACTGGTACAATCATGGCAAGATATCACTACTACATAGAAAATGTCTACACACATCACACGACCAAAAAAGAAGGGTGTGTGAGCTTTAGGGATCCAAGGGCGAGCTATACATCCTTGCCATCTGAACGCTCATCCCGCCCCACAAAGGAGCATCGAACGGACTCTGAAAAAAGAGAAACAACTACACATCAGTCCACCATACAATAATGCATTCTAATTAAACATGGTAACTACGGCAAGAAAGATGAGTGACTTACAGGGCCGCTGCATCTATACAATCGGTCGATCAATGCAGTGAGATCGTGCCTCTCTACATATCGAGTCTCAAGGCTGGTCGGATGACGATTTGTAATGGAGTGCTCCAAAGAAAATAAAATACTAACTGTTAGAAACATGATTGTCAGTACAAAGGATATTGCAAAAAACTAAGTAAGCAAAACAAAAGAAAAACTTACAAAGTCCTCCAGATATGTCCTATGGCTGCCACTCCCAAGATGATCGACCACTCCGGCCTCTAGTTGTGCCCTCGTCGCCTCGCGCTGCTGACTCCAATGTCTTGGAGAATCTGTAGCCTCCTTCCTCAGTCGGTGCGAGTCGTCCGCGTCTAGCCACTCGGGCTTTGCAGCCCCACTCTTGAGTGCCTTGCATACGTCTGATAGTCTGTGTGATATATATGCACACATGCAGTCCATCATCCAACCTGTAGAAAATCTATATGCTGTGGCTGGAACCGGAAACTCCTCATGCAAGGATGCTACTATATAGTCCTTGCTCCCCTCCCGTATGTTTTTCCAATGATCTAAGACGTGCCGAAAAACTTATTGGCACAACTCTCTCATGCGAGCCATCACCCTCCTTCTCTCATCATTCATGATGATGGATCCTGACCTATCATCAACAAGATAGGCATATCCTTGTGGGGTATGCCTAAGATGGGTCCTCTCCCACCTGCGTCCATGCTCTTGGGCATATCCAAGAGACCCATGTACATCCGGTGTACTGACCGGGGTAGTATCTATTGGTGTAGCACCCATAGGGGTGCCACCTGCAGACGATTGAGCAAAAGCCAGAGTAACTGGAGTAGACGTCCCCACACAGGTGTGACAAATCCTGGAGGTGACGCAACTCTAGCAGAACGACGAGACGGAGACATCGCATCCATGCCTCCACAGCAACTACTTGAGCCATGCTCCCTGGAACCGCCACAAGAGCGAGGAGTAGCACCTGTATCCCGTGCTGACCGCGGGCTCACTGTCTCTCTATCTCTACAGCATCTCCCTAACCCTGAAGCACTGTTAACCCCAACACGAAGAAAGCAAAAAGAAGTGGAAAAGACGCAGGGCAAAGGCGGAAAAAGGTAGCCCGACTGAAGAAAGAAAAGGAGAAAAGGCCAAAAGCGCAAGGGCAACCTTAAAAGTCCAAGGCAAAGGCAAAAGGGGAAAGGCGCGTTTTAAAATAAAAAGGCGCACCCTGAAATCTTGTAAAAGAGCGCCGGGCTCTCACCCGTGCAATTTGTAAATGTAGACAGGCGGTGGACAGGAAGCTAGGAAGATAGAAGGACAATGGGAAAAAGGGCCTAGGCTACGGCCGGCCATGTAAAAAGGGGAAAAGGGGATGACCGCCCAAAAGGGATTTAGGGTTTTGTATATAAAGTTGAAAAGTGAATGAGAAGCTCATTCTTGTGTGTGGCCAAAAGTAGCTCTCCTCTTCTTCTTCTTCTTCTTGTTCTTGCTTGCTTGAGCTTGTGCTTGAGAGAGGGAGTGTGAGAGTGTAAGGGAGTGAGTGTTTGAGGGTGAGGGACCGAGGAGGAGAAGCTCTCCATCTTCTCCTCTCTTCTTCTCTTCTCTTCTCATCTCATCTCTTCTCTTGCTCGCGGACATGGAGCTTGGAGTGTGGAGCTTGAGGATGGAGCTTGCTTGAAGCTTGCACTTGGATCGTGGAGCTATCGGAGTGCGCGGGAGAGGAGGTAACTCGAACGGCATCAAGGTAAGCTCACTTCACCCGTAGATATGGATGGCGCGTCGGTTATGTGAGAGGTAGCCATTAGTGCTCGGCTTGGAATGCTTGAAACAATAAGCGGTTTGTGGGTCTTGGCGGTTGAGCGAAAGCTCCCACATTTTGGTTCCATTGCCGGGACCAACAGATTCAAGCCTTGAGCGCTTGCGCACTTCGAATCGAGCATTGGAGTAGGGTTTTTCCCAAACCGGTGCTTGAGGTAGATAGGTAGGAAGCGAGGGGATTGAAGAGGGTATTCGATCTCCTTGGCAAGTAGGTTTTTTGCTTTCTGAGATTTATGTTGTGGAATGGAGTAGTGTAGGTATTTACTTTGTGTTTTGGATGCATTTAGGATAGGAAAAAACAAAGAAAAAGAAACAAACAATAGGGTTTTCTGTTGCTGTATAACAAGCTAAAATAGGGAAACAGGGGACCAGATTCAAGTTCTGGGTGAGACAGGGATAGGGAACTAGCTGTGAGGTTCTCCAGTGCTAGGAAAGGACCTTAAGAGGCTTGGGAGGCCAGGACAGACCTCAGTTCCTTGGTTTGCCTTGTGTGAGAGAGAGAGAGAGAGAGAACTTCTGGTTCACAGAACGAGGAAGCGCTGCCCCGATTTCTAGGCATCGATGATTTGTGCTGCTCCAAGTGAGTCTGGTGTTTTCCAACAAGTGCCCTGATCAGATCTAGAAAGTCTGTGGTGATTGTGTGCACCAGACAGTGAGGAGGGGTCAAACGCGCGGGAATCGCACCCGCCGCCGACGCACTCAGACCAACTCGCAGTGGTCCGATTCCCAGAATCGGACCACCCGAGTTCTGGAGTCTAACCGTCCGATTTCCAGAATCGGACCGCCCGACTGAGAGTAAGTCGGACCAGTCTGGTCCGATTCCAAGAATCGGACTAGCTCAGAATCAGACGTGCCACGTGGCTCTCGGACCAACCCGTTCGATTTTGAGAATCGGACGCTCGGACCAATCCGTCCGACTCGGACACTCGGACGAGTCCATAATCCGACCACTCACAATCGGACCAGGCCATCCGAGTCCCAGACTCGGACCAGCCAGAATTGGACCGGCCAGAATCAGACCACCCTGTCCGATCCGATTCCCAGAATCGGACCACTTTAAAATCGGACCACTTTTTGAGCTGACTCCTAGAATCAGACGCGACCAAAAATCGGACCACTGGTCTGATCGGACCCACCCAAGATCGGACGTCCGATTCTGATAATCGGACTCCTGAAAATCGAACATTTGAGAATCAGACAAAAAAAAATTGTCAAAATCGGACACGGGTCTAAAACACAAATTCTGATACATCTAAACCCCGAGATTGGCCCCTAAGGCTACGTAGAGCTGAAGGCACATCACAGATCCATAACCAGGCTAAAATTTAGAGCACGTAGTTCAAAATTTGGCTATAACCGGTCCTCCAAATTGCATATGGCGTCTACCGTAATGGCCCTGCGGGCCGGGGGGACTGCCCCCCCGGACCCCCGCAGAGGGGGCTCTGCCCCCTCCACACCTCCCCCGAGTAGGTTGGAGAGAAAACGCGCGCCATGACAGGTCCTCCAAATTGGACCCTAGTATAGCAAGGGCTCTACACGAGCAAGGATTCTCCCTTGCAAAAGAGCAACCAAAAGCCCGTGCCCAAATAGAGACAAACAGAGACCCTAGAACCTCAATTGGCCAATCTAACCATCAAGGGCAAAAAGGCCACACCACGAGAACACAAAGACATTGTGTTCGTACCATGTCTAGTCAGAGCAGAATGCAACAGGTCGTGCGTGTCTACGTCCTTGCAGACATGGGCACGATCCCCAAGGAGCAGCTTGGAGATTACTTGACCTTTCCTCTATCATGGGAAGAACAAAAACATCTTAACAAGCACTACGACAGGCTCCTGCATGAACAGATGCGACTCATCCCTGACGAGGAGGCTGACGAACTACGCTTAACTGTCACGTTCAATGAAGTGCTCTGCCGACCGAATCTCGTAGACATAGAGCTACTAAAGCGACTGTCAGCAGGCCAGAGTCAATTTGAGTAGCGTTGGTGCGAAAGCCGCGTTGTAATGGCCGAACTAGGGGCTCAGATCATGATAGTCTCTGAGGAGCGATTGGCCAAATGGCGATCCCAAAGGGACCCAACCTATGTGGCACCAACTTCCCTTCGAGTACTCACTGACATTCGGGGTACGGACTTAGCTGGGACTAGGCTTCAGGGCCCTTTGATTGATAAGGTTCTCACTGAGGAGGAGTTACATATTGCCAGTAGACTTGGTCAAGGTTCCATGCTACTCGATGTGGCAAAATATCTATCAGTATTAAGTCAGCTGCCACGAATACTAGATGCGTGTGCCACGCTCCGGTACAACCCCGAGTTCTACACTTGGTTCTTATCCTCGTGAAGTGACATGGATTCATAGATATGTATATAAATAAACACTGATTTTTTTGTCACCATATATAAACAATATCAACACACACACGCAATGATAGTCAAGCGCAGGGAGAAGAGTCGGGTTTGACAGGCTAAGCTCCTCAGGTCCTCCTCTCATCACACTTTTGAAAGTCGTGTGACCAGCCCCACCTCCAAGTAAAGGGCATGCAACCCATATTGCCGCCATAGGAGGCCTTGACCAACAACTCTGATGGTGTAGACTGGGTGTAGTCCCTTCCTATGCACCTTCTTCCCTTTTCGGTCTATCCTTCCGAGGATGTACCCTGTCCCACTCCACGACAACCAATCCATGCGACTTAGCATAAACTAATATCCGCTAACTGGAGGCAACGCGAACATCAGCATGGGGACCATTCCCCTACAACAAACACCGCATGCCTCACCCCTCCCCTTCTTGTCATATGCTCTTCATAAACCACACTAAAATCCCTTCGGTGCAAACAATTGTATCCTATATCAAGGCCTAAACCCTTGGATTGCGTCTTGCAGGTTTCCTTTTGCAGTGGAACGCATGGAAAATCATGGGGATCTAGCATGCAAAGATGCTCTTCGCAGAAGGCGGGAGCATGTGGCACACGCCCCTCCACCAGAGCGCTATGTGCCCACCATCAAAAGGTATGCCAAGAAGCGGGGCCCTAAGCGACATTGCCCAGGGCGAAGGCTGAAGAACCGTCAAGTCAAGAAAGTCGAGACTCGAAACCCGCAACAGGCCGCAGCACTAGTGGTACGCACTCCCAGCTCCCGCTCGAGCCCCAGACGCTCAAAGGCAGAAAGGACAGCTCGGGAAAGAGAGGAATTTAATGAATTATTTAAAGATATTCTGGAGACAGTAGCGGGCCGGGATTACACCATTCATGTCCCGGCTGACATGTTCCCTGCTCACCCCCGTAGGAGCCCCACACCAGCAGAGCCCTAGTCACCCGACCATCCAGAATCGCCCCGCTTCGTACAGATCGAGTAGCCCATAATGCATGAAGGGCTTATCACATGATGACTGGCCAGGATTTTTTGTTTTTAAATGGTTAAGTGTTCCCGACTTGTTAAGTGTTGACATGTTCCTGACTTGTATGAACTTATCATATCTGCGTTTAATATATGCTACGTCTTTAGCAAAAGAAAAAAGCTAATCAAGCGCAGGTGATAAATGTCTAGTCAACAACATAGAATTCAAATAAGTGATGTCTCCTTGCATTGCACTGGTTTATTATAGTTGTGGCATATACAATGCATATACTCTCATGAAGCGACAAGTGTGCAGGATAATACAGGTCCTTGTGCGAAAATGTTCAATGCCCAATCACCGCAACACCAACAACCCCACAACGAGCCGCGGCAAAGCCACGCTGCCAAAAGCACCCTTGCCAATCACCCACATTGCATGGCCCAAAATACATTCCTGGGCCACACCTCCTTTCGGGGTCAAGCTCTATAGTTGGCTCACGGTAGTCATTACCTCAATTGTACCCACATCGCATGTGCCGCAAGGAGGGTCGCAATATCTCAAGTGTATCTCCCCCTTTTGCCAACTACTTCTCTAACAACGAGGCTAGGGCACAATCATCATTGTACTATCCATTTTCTGAGCCTTCAAAGCTTGACATTTTCCAACCCATTGAAAGGCTGATAGCCTCAACATATTGTAATGGTTGTACTCAGGAAAAAAAAAAAGAAGAAGAAAAGAAAAGAAAAAGAAATGACTGGAAAGATAAGAAGCACCCACGATCACAGCACAGCACCTAGGGGTCCTCAAATTAGGTCCGTCTGGTGACCTTGGTCGACCGGCTTCGTCCCTAGTCCCCTAGCCCCTTACAATCACCCACAATTGTTTAGGGCACATCAAGGGCAGGACATACCTGGGGAGCTTGTCTCGCTTAGGTTTAGACCTATCACCCTGACCCACTTGCACAATTTTCTTTTGCACTCTGCCTTAGTACCATTGCAATCAATGGTGATACGCACCACACGATTGGCCATGAAACGTACACCGCACTCATCAAGCAAGTCCAATAGCTTCCAGCTACTGAAAGTGCGGTATCCTTGTATTCCATTATGCTACATTGTGTAGTCACAATGCAAAGGATATCTCATATGCCTTCACGCGTACTCCTTCTCCACATGGACAACTTTGCTTCATCCACGAATTGTTATGAGAAACTAGCCTGTGGTCTTCTAACTATGTAATATCTAAGTATGCACGAGCACTCACATAATATTTGCACCGAAGTATATCCACAGTTTGGGTCCTCAAGTGCAAGACAATACTCTAGGCTTGCTTAGCGTTCGACCTATCTCCCAAACTAATCAAAATATGTCTTGTGCACGATGAGAAGCCTAGCACTACCCCTTAAGGAGAGATCACATGTGAGGTTTTCCAATTGCACGTATAAGGTGTTGTTTGCTCTTCATCAACACTCAACTTTGATACTTGTCCCTTACCATCCAACAAGCCAGCAAGGAATCGTCATGTGCAGAATCCCCAACAAACCACACTCGTGCTGGCCATCAATGCAATCCCCAACACAGCATAGCCCTACCACCAACTCCAACAACCTTCCACCTGCCACCTTGGCCACCAACAGGCCCCCAGGACCTTCTGCCACACCACCACCAACACTCCTCCATGGAAACCATAGGCGTCCTTGTCACCCACGTCTTTGGTGCATGCTACGGCCTGCTACCTACGATGGTGAGTGCCATGGGACTGGCACTCGTCTAGGAGGAGGGTAATGTTAACCTCAACACGAAGAAAGCAAAAAGAAGTGGAAAAGACGCAGGGCAAAGGCGGAAAAAGGTAGTCCGACTGAAGAAAGAAAAGGAGAAAAGGCCAAAAGCGCAAGGGCAACCTTAAAAGTCCAAGGCAAAGGCAAAAGGGAAAAGGCGCATTTTAAAATAAAAAGACGCACCCTGAAATCTTGTAAAAGAGCGCCGGGCTCTCACCCGTGCAATTTGTAAATGTAGACGGGCGGTGGACAGGAAGCTAGGAAGATAGAAGGACAATGGGAAAAAGGGCCTAGGCTACGGCCGGCCATGTAAAAAGGGAAAAAGGGGATGACCACCCAAAAGGGATTTAGGGTTTTGTATATAAAGTTGAAAAGTGAATGAGAAGCTCATTCTTGTGTGTGGCCAAAAGTAGCTCTCCTCTTCTTCTTCTTCTTCTTCTTCTTGCTTGCTTGAGCTTGTGCTTGAGAGAGGGAGTGTGAGACTGTGAGGGAGTGAGTGTGTGAGGGTGAGGGACTGAGGAGGAGAAGCTCTCCATCTTCTCCTCTCTTCTTCTCTTCTCTTCTCTTCTCTTCTCTTGCTCGCGGACATGGAGCAAGCTTGGAGTGTGGAGCTTGAGGATGGAGCTTGCTTGAAGCTTGCACTTGGATTATGGAGCTACTGGAGTGTGCGGGAGAGGAGGTAACTCGAACGGCATCAACGTAAGCTCACTACACCCATAGATATGGATGGCACGTCGGTTATGTGAGAGGTAGCCATTAGTGCTCGGCTTGGAATGCTTGAAACAATAAGCGGGCCGTGGGTCTTGGTGGTTGAGCGAAAGCTCCCACAAGCACTCTCTCCCTCTGGCCCAAGTTTGGAGTGGCGACCTCGTCTGCTCGAAGCTTAAGCATCTGATCGCGCCGAAGTAGATCTAATAGAGCGGCATGACGATGTCCGAGACAGCTCCTGGTCCACCATGTCTCTAAATCTCACCATCTAATCTAGAGACATACGCATGAAGATATCTTGCAACTCCTCATCGCTCATTCGACTCATCCTGATAATCTAAGTATCCAAAAAGGTCACCTGCACAGACAAAAAATGATGTTAGCATAATCAATTTAAATCATACAAAGCACGGTAATATAAATCCTAAAAAAATGATCTCACTTAAAATGCATATCTTATGTACCCTTATAAGATTGCAGTCACATTCCATTTGGATGTGACTCCGTGTGGACCATTTTCAGCTCGTACCAACTTGCGGCATTCATGCGTGTTGAAGGTCGTCCAAGAAAATCTTCCCTGAGTTCATGACCCTCTGGAAAGAAAGCGGCGTGTCCTTGATATACCATCTTCTTCATGGTTCGTAACCTTCAGGAGTCTAACTGTGGCCCATACAATGGACATGCATGATAACCTGAGGTAACAAGACCTGTTCCAACACCTCTATCCAGTGAATACAAACTTGAACGAGATAAAATATAGATATTACAAACGAGAACAAAAGCCTATTTACCTGAGCACTCTCTGAATCTTGGAAAGTCATGCATCGTCCACGTGAGAATGGCTTGAATATTGGCAGACAGTTGACCATCGTGCTTGCTCATATCTTGCACGGTGACCCCCTCCTTCCACAAAATCTTAAGCTCATCGACTATGGACGAATATAAATGTCTATATTTTTAACTTTGTAGTGGTCGGGGACAAGTAAGCTAAGGATGAGATGTCCTTTCTGTCAAGATTGTGGGAGAGAAGGAAGGAGTCTCACTTGTGGCTTTCTTGCTTGCACAATGGGGGAATACACACAGAGGTGGAGGCTGAAAATAGTTTTCCTCTTCTTAGTTGTGTAAGCCAAAAAGTACTCTTGTACAAAGAAATAGAAGAACCCTATATATGGGTCTCAAACCAAACTCAACTAACTAAGGTGGCATACTAACTGAGCCATGAACTAGAGTAGATAAGGATAGCTATCATGTAGCTATTATTCATGGGCAATGCACCAACTGCGTCTGCAACTGACAAGTTGGTGACATAAATACACAATGGTCACCCTGGCATATCGCGAGTGGAGCTCGATCTCTCAACACTCCCCCTCGAGCTCAATCCCAATTCCTGCACACCAAGCAGGTCTCTGAACTTGCGCAGCTTCTCTGCGCCCAATGCCTTCGTAAATATGTCAGCTACCTGATCCTCTGTGCATAAACTAGATCAATAAGACCTAGTAAAACCCTCTCTCGCACATAGTGATAATGCACCTCAATGTGCTTTGTTCTAGCATGATAGACTGGGTTATTTGCCAAGTGTATACTACTCATGTTGTCACAATAAATGACAACTGGCCTATCTGTAGACTGATGCATATCATAAAGTAGCTTATGCAACCAAGCTACCTCACATGTAGCCATTGCTGCACCCCTGTACTCAGCCTCTGTGCTCGACAAGGCAACTGTAGGCTGTTTCTTGCTGCTCCAAGTGACTGCAGCACTCCCAAAAGAGAACACATATCCACTGGTAGATCGTCTATCAGAAATGCTACCAGCCCAATCAGCATCAGTATATCCATGCAATTGTATCTGAACCCTAGTCTCATAAAATAGTCCATACTGCAATGTGGACTTCACATACTTGAGTATGCGTCTAGCCGCATCCAAATGCGGTTTCCTTGGAGCCTGCATAAACTGACTTACCAATCCAACAGCATAGCTCAAATCTGGCCTGGTAATAGTCATATAAATCAAACTTCCTACTATGCGTCTGTACATAGTAGGGTCTTCTAGAAGCTCACCTGCATCTGTGCTCAGCGTCACATTCTGCTCCAAAGGAACTGAAATAGGCTTACAGCCTCTCATCCCATATTTGGACAGCATGTCCAATCATACTGCCTCTGCAAGAGTTGTATCCCACTTGGTGATCTAATCACCTCAATGCCCAAGAAATAACGCAGCTCTCCCAAATCCTTCATCTCAAACTTCTGCTTCAATAGCATTTTCACATGAAGGATATATGCATCACTGTCACCTGTCATAATCAAATCATCAATAGAAATGACAAGTAGCATAATACATTTCTCTATTTTTCTCACATAAAGTGAGAAATCTGCCTTGGAAATTTGAAAGCCAATAGTGACAAGATACTGTCCTATCTTGTCAGACCATGCTCTAGGTGCTTGCTTCAAGCCATACAAGGCTTTCTTCAACTTGCAAACAAACTTAGGATGAACAGCATACACATAACCTGGTGGCTGCTCCATATAGACCTCTTCTTGCAAATCACCATGCAAGAAGGCATTATTTACATCCATCTGATGTAAAGACCATCCCTTTGATGCAGCCATAGCAATGACTGCTCTTACGGTTGCCATCCTTGCAACCGGACTGAATGTTTCTTCATAGTCAATGCCATATGTTTGTGCATACCCCTTGACTACTAATCTTGCCTTGTATCTGTTCACAGAACCATCTGCATTGTGCTTCACCTTATAAACCCACTTGCAGCCAATTACATTTTTACCTTTAGGCAAAGGTACCAATTCCCATGTAGCATTTGCTTCCAAGGCATCCATTTCTTCATCCATGGCTTTCTCCCATTTTTCTTTTCCCATGGCTTCCTCAAAAGAAGTGGGTTCTGGTTCTTATATCACTTTAACCATATATGCATAATGAATGGCTGTAAATCCATCATATTTCAGCCTATCCACAGGATAGCTAGCTCTCATAGACCTGCGCAAAATAGGTTCACTCCCAGGTGCTCTCAAAACATCCCTGGTCTTCCTTACTCCAGGTGTAACAATAGAAGGGATACCCAACTCATCATCAATGCTCTATTCTGAGCCACTGGATTCACCATCCACATAAGAGTGACCTGCATTCACATCAACCATGGGCTGATCAACCTTCTCTTTTCCTTTTCGTGATACCTGCATACCACTATCTGCATTGCTTTGAGAAGATTCTCCTGATCTCAATCTGCCTGTCCATGGCGAAGAATGTGAACCACTGCTAGAGGACGCTCTAGGTCCACTAATATTTTGTGACTGCTGCTGTGAATTCTGTGCAGCATTACCATTTTGTGCATCTACATCATCAATCACATTTATTGGTTTATACCAGCTACTCATCTCATCAAAAACAACATCTCTGCTCACTGTAAACTTACGAGTAGAAGGGTTATAGCATCTATACCCTTTTTGCTGCAGAGAGTAACCAATAAAGATGCACTTCTTAGCTTTTGGATCCAACTTGGATCTCAACTCATCTGGCACATGTACATAGGCAATGCAACCAAAAATTTTCAAATGAGAAATATCTGGTTTCCTACCAGTATACCTCTCCTCTGGAGTCATTCTGTGTATTGCTGTAGTGGGAGTCCTTTTCATTATGTAGACTGCTGTAGCAACTGCTTCAGCCCAATAAAAATCTGGCAAGTCTTTTTCATTGAGCATGGCACGAGATACCTCTCCAATATGCCTGTTTTTCCTTTTTGCAATTCCATTTTGTTGTGGGGTATGACTGCATGAATATTGCTGCTTTATGCCATGCTCCTGCAGGAACCTTGTAAACTCATTTGAGAGGTACTCTCCCCCTCCATCTGACCTTAGACATTTTATTTGCAGGCCTGTTTCTTTTTCAACCATAGCTTTAAGGGTTTTGAAATGCCCAAAAACTTCACTTTTCTTTTTCATAAAATACACCCAAACTTTTCTGCTATAGTCATCAATAAAAGTGACAAAATAATGACAGCCTCCAAGAGATGCAGCTTTAGTAGTCCACACATCAGAGTGGATCAATTCCAATGGCTTCTCACTCTCTTGAACATGTCTAGGAAATGGTTTCCTTGCCTGTTTTCCAAATTGACAGGCTTCACATACCTTATGCATTTCTGCAACCTTGAATTTTGGCAATCCTGCAACAATATTTTGGGCCTGCATTGATTTAAGTCGCTGTACATTAACATGACCAATGCGTTTATGCCAGATATCAATATCTGCAACTACACCGGTCCCATGTGCAAACATTGCTGCACTCAATTCAGGCATGTCTGCATCCAACGTAAACATTCTGCCCTTATTCTTTCCTTTTGCTATCAAGCGACCTTTATTTTTCATATCCTCAACAAAGCATCCATGAGGATTAAATCTGACCTGCAAGCCCTGCTCAACCATTTGACCAACAGAAACCAGATTCTTGGTGATATTCGGGACATGAAATACGTCGAACAGGTATTTCTTTTTCCCATCCTGTATAGACAAAGGAATTTTTCCAATCTGCACAATAGGATGTGCAGTATCATTACCAGTCTCCACAAATCCTGGTTTTTCCATTTTCCTTGCATCCTCCATCCATTCTGCATGACCTGTCATGTGGTTTGATGCACCTGAGTCAACATACCATACATCGTTGCTTTCTTCTACACTTGTCACAGAATAGTTCATATGCTATACCATAAACAAATGCTCATTTCTGTCATCACCCTGTCTACTAGAAGATGCATAATTCCCTTGTTGCAGTTTTCCATTCATGATGTCATTCTGCTTTTTATGACCCATTTTACCACAGTAGTAGCATTCAACATTACTGTTTGCATTTTGGCCTCTTTGCCATCCACCACGACCTCTTTGGCTCCCCCTGCCTCTTGAGTTACCACGTCCTCCTCCATAGGACTGGTTTTCTTGAGTTTGCTGCATATTCTGATTTCTACCACGGCCTCCAAATCGGCCTCCTCTACCTCTGCCTCTACCTCTTCCAGCATTTGAGTAGAAGACAACTTCTTTTGAAGTTCCTCCTGAAGAGGATGCACCACCATTTCTTTGCTCCTCAGAAATTAGAAGAGCAATCAACTCCTCAAAATCAGAAAATCTTTCACGGACGGAAATGGATGTTCGGAACTGTGCATAATCCTTTCCTAGACCATTCAAGGTCACAGAAACTAAATCATCATCTTCCACTGGCGACCCAATGGAAGCAAGTGCATCTGCAATCTTATTTACCTTCATGTGGTAGTCATTGATGCTCATATTTTCTCTTTGCACATTATGCAACTCTTGCTTGAGCTGCATTTTCCTGGCTTGAGTATTTGTGCTATACATTTTTGACAAAGTATCCCATGCCTCCTTTGGCATACTTGCATCCTGAATATGCACAATCATAGAGTCTGAAATATTGATAGACAGCCAGTACATAACTTTCTTGGCTCTTTTATGCCATGCTTTAAATGCCTGCATTTGCTGTTGATTGGGAACATCAGGAAGAACTGGTTCTTCTTCATTTCCTGCAACAAATTCCCAATATCCTTTTCCCATAAGGAAATTCGTCATTCTAAACTTCCATGCTTGGAAGTTGTTCTTCTCAAGCTTTTCAGTGACAATTTGTGAGAGAGAATCAGACGCCATTACAGAACACTGCAAAAAATTCTATCACTGCAAAGAACACAGCTTCAGCCTCACAAAGGCAAATCTGCAAAACTGACGAAAGTGGTATTTGACCACACAGTCACTTTCTAGTGACGATTTTGCATCAACAGGCAACAGGGATGATTCTGTAACTCCCAATGTCTCTGCGCACAAGCATACGATGCAATTTCTACAGTAACTTTTCACCGACCTGTAGAACAGTGGCTGCACAGCATAAAACAGGGCCTTTCCCTAAGTGCGTGCAGAAAACTTCCGCCTCCAAAACAGGCCCCGAAATGGCCTCAAATAAAAAAAACAAGGTCGCCAAGGGCTAAAGCCCTTACCCGTAGCATATACTACCCTCTTGCTTCACCGCGAAGGGCGTCTCAACCTGAGACAATGCACTCCTGCACTTTCCGGCTGTGCTACTTGTGTAGAGATCTGCTCCTAAAACAGAAAATGAAAGCAACACTGCTCCTCTTACCAAAACACCGCGAGCTTGGCTTGCTTTCTTGAGCTCCTTACCACGAACAAGGCTCTGATACCATGTCAAGATTGTGGGAGAGAAGGAAGGAGTCTCACTTGTGGCTTTCTTGCTTGCACAATGGGGGAATACACACAGAGGTGGAGGCTGAAAACAGTTTTCCTCTTCTTAGTTGTGTAAGCCAAAAAGTACTCTTGTACAAAGAAATAGAAGAACCCTATATATGGGTCTCAAACCAAACTCAACTAACTAAGGTGGCATACTAACTGAGCCACGAACTAGAGTAGATAAGGATAGCTATCATGTAGCTATTATTCATGGGCAGTGCACCAACCGCGTCTGCAACTGACAAGTCGGTGACATAAATACACAACGGTCACCCTGGCATATCGCGAGTGGAGCTCGATCTCTCAATACTTTCTTCGTAGAAAGCCATGGAGGGATATTGTAGTTGACAAGGACTATAGGCCACACATTGTAAGAAGTTGAGCGCAGACCGAACAGGTTCACGCCATCCATTGCAAGACCAAGCCGAAGATTTCTTGGCTCTCGAGCAAAGCCTGGGAAGGTAGAGTCAATGTGGCTCCATGCACATGAATCCGCTGATATTCGTTGAACTCCACCTATGGACCTATTCTATGCATGCCACATTGTCAAGCTCGCCATGCTGGACGTACAAAACATGTGGTTTATGCGGGGGATAAGCGAAAAGTGTCTAAGAACTTTTTGAGGGATGGTTTACCCTTGCAAGTCCTGTCGATACTTGTGAGCACCACACTTTGGACATGTCTCCATAGTCTCGTATTCTCCTCGAAACAGTACGCACTCGTTGATACATGCATGGATGCTGTTGTAGTCCATGCCAAGCTTTTGTAAAGCATGTCGTGTATCATCACGAGACTCGAGCATGGTATTTGCATGTGGTAATATATGATATTTCAGTAACCTGAAAATTTTCATAAAACACCTTGAAAAAGCACAAATGTTTTTAATGATAGTGCTGAAAAGAAATCAACGAAGCGTACGTACAAGGTACCTGAACAACTCTGTCACACTCGCATCTCTCCACCTATATTTTGCTTGCACACTTAGGAGTGCAAGTAGTGTCTTTAGGCGAGATACTCGGCACCTATCATATAATGGTATGGATGCTTCCTCTCTAAGCGGATCACAAGTCTCGACATCCATGGGAATCAATGCATCAATCATTGCCTCCATCTCAGGCTCCAAGATTGTAGGTAGGTCTAGAAGGTTGCTTGTCTCCTCTGGTATTGACAGTATAGATTGGGTAGTACCTTCCAAGTGGTGGATTGGCTCAGGCACTCCATCCATCGCACACCCATGAACTCTTCTAATTGGCTATAAAGGGTGCACTCCTCCTTGGGATGAGATGTCACCTCCCTGGATAGAAAATTTGTCAACCACATCCAATCTTCTTGTATATGGTATTCAATTAGCTTGCGAGTACAATGCATGATTGATATTAACTTTTCTTACCGTTTGCTGAAACTCCAAGATCGCCTAATCAATAATCTCATATTGAAACTCGTTGAAATGTTGTACGTGTTCTATAGACAATCGACGTTTTCATCTAATTGCCAGCTTGCATTGAGAGCAAGGACATGGGACACGCTGATTAAGATACGCCTTGAGATCTTGAACAACAAGACCTTCATCATTTTCCATATTGTCTACGTTACAATAAACAATTTGTTTTTGTTATCATTCTTTTTTTCTTTCTTAAATTGTTTGAGAAGGGATTTCTTCTCTTGTAACTCAGCAAAAATTAACGTATGTAAAGTCTCCACCCATCCACCACAGATTAACATATATATGTCGGAGTGTTTCCCATCTCGTGGTGTTGCACCGGACCTCACCACCACTCTCTCTTTGTTTTTTATCCATTCATTATCTCCTCTCCTTCCATCTCTCTCTCTCTTTCTCTTTCTTTATTATGTTGTATGTTTATTCCCTCTCTCTCGTTCATTCTTCTTTTTTCTCTTCCTCCCCCTCTCTCATTTTCTTTAACGATCATGACTACGACTATGACGAAGACCACGACTATGACTATGGCTATGACCACGACCACGACCACGATCACAACCGTGACTACGACTAGGACTACGACTATCACGACCACGACCACGACCACGACTACGACCACGACCACGACCACGACCACGACCACGACCATGACTATCACTACCACTACCACTACCACTACCATGACTATGACTATGACCAGGACTACAACCACCATATCTACCACTACCACTACCACGACTATGACCACTATAATAAACAAGAAAAAAAGAAGAAGAAGAAGAAGAAAAAAAAAACAACAACAACAACAACTACTACTACTACTACTACAATAAACAAGAAAAGAAGAAAAAACCACTACTACTACTACTACAAAAATAAGAAAACTAAACAACAATAAAAAAGAAAAGAAAAGAAAAGTACTGCTACTACAACAAACAACAACAATTAATTTCCTTATCTCTCTTCCTCTCCCTCTCTCATTTCCTCTCCCTCCCCTCTCCCTCTCCCTCTTCCTCTCCCTCCCTCTCTCTCTTCCTCTCTTTCTCCCTTTCCCTATTATGTTTAATGTTTTTTCTCTCTTCCTCTCCCTCTCTCAAATCCTCTCCCTCCCCGTCTCTTTCTCTCTCCCTCCCTCTCCCTCTCCCTCTCCCTCTCTCTCTCTTTCTCTCTTTCCCTATTATGTTTAATGTTTCCCTCTCCCTCTCCCTCTCACTCTCCCTCTTCCTCTCTCATTTTCTCTCCCTCTCTCATTTTCCTATTATGTTTAATGTCTCCCTCCCTCTCTCTCTCCCTCTCCCTCTCCCTCTCTCATTTCCTCTCCCTCCCCCTTTCTTTCTCTCTCCCTCCCTCTCCCTCTCCCTCTCTTTCTCTCTTTCCCTATTATGTTTAATGTTTCCCCCTCTCCCTCCCTCTCCCTCTCCCTCTCTTTCTCTCTTTCTCGCTTTCCCTATTATGTTTAATGTTTCCCCCTCTCCCTCCCTCTCCCTCTCCCTCTCTTTCTCTCTCATTTCCTCTCCCTCTCTTAATACACACAAATTATACCAAAAACAAGTAAAAGAGAGAGAGAAAACACAAAAGCAAAGCAAGAATGGACAATGCACTCACCGTAAAGGCTCGAAGAAGGGTTTGGTGGCTCCTCTTCGCCCTCCGTATACCTCCTCCTCTTCTTCGCAAATGGCGGCGGCGGCGGCGATGAGAAGCCTTCTTTCTCCCTCTTTCTCTCTTTCTCTCCCTCTCAAATGCAAGATGTTTGCTCTCCCTCTCGCTTTCCCTTTCGCTCTCTCTTTCATGAATGGGCGCAAAATGACACGCTCGGGTTTCGGCCCGCGTTTTTTTCATCTGGGTACCGTCGCTATTAGCATCGCATTTGTGATGCTAATAGCAACGCAAATAGTGATGCCGCTATTACGCATCACAAATGGCCATCTCTATACCCTCATATCCTTGTAGTGCAAAGTCAAAAGTATGAGCAACAAAAAGGTTTGGTGCACTATTCAAAATGCTGACTATGAGTGAGCCAACTATAACTGTGACTAGGAAATGAAAGGAAATCTATGTAAGCATTAGATCAAGGTTATGATTGTGGCTAGTATAGATGCCAATACTATTGTCAGTAAGTCTATGGGCATGTACTATTATAATGTAGAAGGTAACTTCATGATTCATATGATCTATTAAGCAAGTACTTGGTTTCATTAATGATAATAATATATCACTCTTGTTTTTAGGAACTTGTGTCCATAATTCCATCTCCATACACAACCATGCATCATCTATGGAGAATGACACGATGTCGTGACACTGCATATCCACCACTGCGAATCTGAGGGCGAAGTTTTTTGCCAAGAAATTGATCACATTAGTCAACATCATTAGGAATTTATTTTTTGTTGTGTGTATCTTTGTGTTTGCATTTGCATGATGCACGAGCACCTGTAGTTAGGCTAGGCACAATTTCTTCAATGCATTCATAATTTTTTGTAAGCATCACTCGATTAATTGCATAGCATGGATTCTAATTTGCAAACTGCATGAGTGATTGGGCATGAAGTTATTTTTCAAAACATATTTTTGAAAGGGCACATTACATGGAAAAATAGGTAATTGTTTTGAAGGCTCAAGGATCTAAGGAAAAGTCTAGCTTAGTTTTGGACTTTCCTCATGCGACAGAGCTTTGGAGAGGCTGAACTCATTGACCAATAACTTGGGTGCTCGAGGGCTTACTTACAAACTTGGAATAACCTTCATAGGCTCCTTAAGCCAACTTTCACAATACTGGTCAACAAAGAGTTGCAAAGTATTCTTCTATAAGGGGTACACATAGTGTAAAAGATACACTCATAGCAATTACTGGAGCTATTGTTCCTTTCCACCACACAGTCCTTGATGAAGGAGGTGTTAGTAACCTTGTTCTTGGTTATGCACACCGTGGTATGGTTGCAACTGCAAGGTGGATTGCACAACTTGCCGCACCAATGTTGTTATAGGCCCTACTCAACTACCCCAATTATAAGATAAAGGTTGTTGGTCATTCCTTGGGAGGGGGAATGGCTGCATTGCTTACATATATTCTTAAGGAAAAGAAAGAATTTTCATATGTATATTGTGTTTGTTTTGCACCTGCTGCTTGCATGTCATGGGAGCTTGTAGAATTTCTCAAAGGATTTATAACTTTGGTAATCAATGGGTCAGATCTAGTGCCTACTATCTCAACCGCATCTATTGTGAAGTGAGGTGACTGCATCTACATGGTGCTTCTAGGCCTTTCTATCCATATTTGGGAGATGCAGCAAAAGCTAGTGTGGCTAATGCATGGCGACCTGTGTCAAGTGGCACTTAGGCGGTAATGAAACAAGCACAAAATGTTATGCATGCAGTAGTAAGAACACGCCCATCTATTGGGCTAGTTGGCTAGTCTTGTATGAACACAATATTAGTGAGTTTGGGAATCTCCCAATTCCCATTTTTCAAGTGCACTATGGCTCAATAACTTATGGAAAATTTGGAGTTATGACAAATCCAAAGATTTGACCATGTGTCCCAAACTTATGGGAAATTCCCATATTCCCCAATATGATGTTTATGGGTGTACGATGTCATTTTGTTTCAACTTTGCCTTCTTTGGCTATCCAAGAGTCAGAGGCCAGGGTGGAGTCTTCGGTGGGAGAACAAGCAACTAATATGATAGATTCAATGGTCGTTGAAGATTCAAGAAGGTGGCAGCAAATAACGGTATATTTTGCAAGTTGAAAGACAAAACAAACGCAAAAAAGACACGTGTCATGGCAGCATATTCCGCGGGACTGGACGTGGTAGAATTTATCAAAGCAAGATGGTGAAAGCTATGGCGACATTGATAAGCAGGATAGCAAAAAAGCTTAATACGCTCATAATGGCTTGAATGGTGACATGGCTAACGTAATCACAAGCTTTTCTGGAGAGAAAAGCACCGAGCTTTTGTGATCTATGTACTCCAAATCAAGAAGAGATATTGACAATACCAAGCAGAACACGAAGCCAAAGGTAGATGGGTGATGACAAAGGAGCGACAACAAAGAAGATGACAAAGAAGCTGAAGAAGATGAAGAGAAGGTGATGGGGGACAAGGACCAAAAGGTGACGGAGGAGGACCAAAAGGGGACGATGAAGGAGAGGACGCCAAGATGATTCAATGAAGGTGGGCTGTTAATCATCACCATGAGCATTAGAGCTATCTTGCCATGGACCATAAGGTTTGACATGGGAGTCCTTGACATGCTTCACCATTGAGAATTTTTGCCACCTTTGCCTTATGGTGTGGAGTCAAAAAAATTTTAATGACCCATCATATTGTTCTTTGATTCTAGGGAATATGATACAAATTGTACATGAGAGGTTTACAATTGGCAAGTACATCTCATATTCAATTGTGAATAAATTTTATAGATATTAGTCATTTTATCTCATTTATAGATATTAATATTTGTATAGATATTAGTCATTTGCAAGTTAAGATTATTTATTTGCAACTTGTGCAGAGGGAGATCCCTCTTTGCAGCCACATCTTGAACAATTGCAAACCCAATTACTTGCAACTTTAAAACAAATCAAACGGAGATTTGCAAGAAACAGGGGCACATCCATGTGATGAATGGGTGACAATAAATTATGGTTTTGGAAACTCTTTAAAGCATGCAAAATGATTTATTGAAAAGATGCTCTCAAACAAATAGGCATCAACCACCTTCATTAAATGTGCATGACTTTCCAATTCCAATGAAGAAAAATAAGGTCTCCATGCAAACATGCTTAGATAAGGAGGCCTCATGTCATGAGGATGCTTCCAACACATAACTTTCATGTATTCAAGTCCTCTTCTATCTTGATTGTATGCAATTGACTTGTTTAAATTCTTATTCAAACCTGATTCAAGTCTTGCTCAATATTGACTCTCATCTTGTTCAAGAAGTTGTTTATGCTACTCAATGCACTTGTGATTGCGACCTAAAGTATATTGGATCCTAATATGTCAATAATGTATATGAAATTTCTCTATATGACAAAGTGCTCTAACCCTAAATGCCTATCCAAGTCAATGCACTTGCGATTACAACCTAAATGAAGTTGGATCCTAATGTGTCCATTATGTGTATGACCATTCTTTATATGATAAGTGAGTAGTTCATTTCATCTTAGACCTAGGAGACAACCTAGGCTAGATGTGCATGTCCTAAGGTTGATGTGGTTGGAAGAGAAGTTGATGGTATTTGTCTGAGTGCATGTGTTGCCTAGGGTAAAGTGCCTAGATATTTCGAGTTAGAGATTGAAGTTCCAATTGGTCCCTATGGTAAACCTTTTATGCACTTGTGATTCATTGGGGGTCTCAAGTTCCTACCTAAGTGTTAGAACATGTCCTAAGAAGTCTAGAATGAAAACATCTAAGCTGCCTATAGTGCTTGTTAGTCCTACTTTTGGATATATGTGCTACACACTTCGCAATTGCAAGTGCATGAGAGGTTTGAATAAGTCCGAGGGTAGTTTATAACTTTCCCAACTCTACATGGACACTAATTTTGTGGCAAAATAGGACTTGCCCTAACTTTGTGGCTTGTGTATCTAGTAAGGAGCTATCCTATTGCATGTGCCAACAAGCTCAGGTCAAAACCTAAATATCATCAAGCATTAGAACTAGTTGTGCACTTGGGAAAAGTGGTGCATAGACTAATGTGTGTGGGTGCCATCTTGTGTGCCCAACTAGCTTTGAGTCCACAGAGGTTAGCTACCCTAATACCTTATGCAATTATGCTCCAAATTGTCTACTCAATGGCCCTTTTTTAGTGCAATATTGGCATGGATGTGCCTATGATTGTGTTTCTTGTCCAAAAGTACAACTTTATGTGGCCTTAACCACTCCTATCCCTAGACCATGTGTGAAATAGTTTTATGTGATCAATTATCCATATGAGTGAGTGACATGTGTGAGAGAGTGAACCTCTGAGAGAGTGTGAATGTAAGTGACTATTATCATGCAAGTGAGTGAACTATAGGGCTTGGCTGACCTATGTAGTACTATATGTCTATAACTTAGTGTACCTATGTGTCTACAATGTTCAAATCTTATCATGAGCCCAACTTATTCAAATAATACAAACTCTAATTACTTTCATTGATGCAAGTATAGATTCAGATGGAGAGAGAGAGGGATTGCATGATGAGATAATGCCGTCATTATTAGTAAGTCAATGTTTTAAAATAGCATTCCCAAGTGATAACTTTTAGAGTTTCAATTCCAAGTTTTTTAGAATTACTTATGTGAAGTAAAATATTTTCAAAGGGAATTGGTAGTGCAACATTGCGGCCAATTACATGTCTAATGTTGATGGAATTTTTTCTTAGTATTGATGTGCAATAATTTTCTTTAAGGTTTCTCCGTGCAGATGCCAGGGGTGGGACTAGAGGTTGCTAACAGTTCGGGGCTTAAAGATTGCTGATGAGGAGATCCAAATTTCGAGCTCATGGGTCCCCAAGAGGTGTCGACATGGCCAAATTTTGTTCTAAAAAAATATCAACTAGTTTTGCATGGTTAGAGCCATGTCACATAAGGGATTTTAGGGCTAAGTGTAGGGTGTAGGCTCCAAAGAAGGTAGAGGGAAATAATAGCACACCATCAAAGTAAAGGTGGAATCATGTGACATTGTCTTTAGCCCATGGTGATGGATGTTTTCCTAATGAGGTACCACCTATTGGTGTAAGTTACATGCATCTAGACTAGGACGATGTCCTTTGATGTGTAAATGATTGGAGAAGAGCTAGGCTCATATACGATGGTGTTGGATTATTTGTATAAACCTTAGATATACAAACACAAAATAATGATCTAATATAGTGCAAACAAGTATAGGTACTTATCAAGCATGTAGAATCATATTTATAATTTATTGCAACTTGATGATCATTGAGTGTACGAGTTATGATCCTAATGCTTCTTGCTTATTTTTGTTACAAATGTTATCACTATGAAGAAAAAACTACTATCAAATATTAAATTTCTTGCCAAAAAAAGGGGGGGAAAGTCATTGTAGGAATGTATAGTCTACAAAGCTACATGAGTGCCATACAACATATCTAGTGAGAGGTGGCATAATTCTCTCAAAAATTTATAAAGTGAATGGCCATGTTCTCTCCTTGTTTACCAAAATATCCATTGTCCTAATATATGTCCATGAAATCTAAGTAATAGGTTACAAATATGGTCTTGTAAATTTAGCTCCTTACTCCTCTCACTCAAAATTGATGAGTGTTCTCATGCCAATGTCTCTTGTTGGATCCTTTATTGTCTTGCTCAAAATTAATGACTAGCTTTTATATCCATATTTCTTGTTGGTTCCTTTCTCCTCTTATTCAAGCCTAGAGTAGGGTATGCTTGTTGCCTTCTACACCCAAGATGGGGCTCTTTGAAGATGTTATATAGACCTTTTTTTTTTCATGAAAGCAACAAAGAGAATAGAAGAATAGAAGTGCAATATTTTTTGTTGAAGAAGAAGTAAATTTGATTATTCATATATATTGCAAGTACAGAGAGATGTTGATTTATCAAAGGGATGTAATGTATAAATTTTTTAAATACTTTTTCTTCAATAATTTATGAAAATTCTGATTTTATTTATTTCTATACCTCCCTAAAATAAAACTTCATATTTTGGTGCTTTCAAATCATGATAACTAATTGCACTTGTCAAGTCTCTCTTTTGACAGCGAGTTAGTTAATCTGTTTGCAAGATTCTCTTTTCTAGTCACATAGTCCAACTAAATTACTCCATTTTCTATTGTTGATAGATAATTCATCTTGAATATCTAAATATTTTAGCTTCTATGATTTCTTGGCTTGCAATGTGGCATAACTTGAGTGTACATTTCTTTCAAGATATTAGCAAGCCAAATAGTGTCACTTGTCACATCACATAGCCAACTTTGTTGCTTGCTAGAGTGATTGTTGTTTGTTATTTTCTCATCAATAAAATGGTACCTCATCTATGAGAGATATATATAGGCTATGCATGCATATACATATATCCACAATATACACATAAGCTATGCATATTAGGCCCTATACAAGCTTTGCATACACGTATATGCATGCATTGCCTATGCATATGTAATGTATATACAAGTGCCTAGCCTATGCCTATGCACCTTTGTGTGTCTATATAGCTCATATGTGTGCGTAGCCTATATGTATGACATATCATGCCACTAATTCTGATATATTGTGTTTTTGTAGATATGTCTCTTCATCTTATTATCCATGTTGATATAAACAAGGTCATTAGCTCAAAACCTCAATCTTGACAATGAGAGAGAAAATCATGGCAAAGTTAGAGGCTTTTTATAGGCATCTCCCTACCTGAGCTAAGCCTTATGAGTACATGAATAGCCTGGCCCTTGGCCTTCTCAAGTTGCCTCGTAGTTGCCAGCTGCTTTGATATCACAAAGCTGAGTGACACTAGTAATAGTAGAATTGCCTACTCAAGCTATGACTGCTCCATCCTTGCCATCATAGGAGCTATCCTAGGAGAGTACTAGTGATAGGCACAAGTATAGAGAGGGAGGTCAAGGTAATGGATGCCTAAGTTGCTATTTTGATCATGATTAAAGTCCTCCGGGGGGTCACTCATAAATATATGTATATATAACGTGAGTTCAAAATAAGGGGTTTTTAAAACACCATTTTGATACATTTTTTACATACAAAAGGGTGTCATATAAAGGGGTTACTTACAAATTGAATAGAAAAGGGTTGTGTTTTATTCAAGAAAAATTCACAAATTAGGATATTTATAAATAGCCCATGAACGCACATTATATAAAGGATATATATATAGTGAGCCCCTCAAGTTAAAGTCCCTCTCCACCACAAGTTCACTACTAATCTAGTAGGATCAAGACAAACCAATAGAAGCCTAATAGGATAAATACAAATTGGTTGAAGCTATTCAAGGACTATATTTATACTACATATTGACTACTATAGGTGGGATTTTCCATGATGATGTTTTGAGCTTCATGTGCTCCATAGTATGTGTTAAGTACAAGGTTGCTTTAATTTCTTTATAGATCAAGTCTCGACTACACTTTAGGTGCCTAGTGTTGTTGTGTGTGAAAAGTTTCTTAACTCCCCCACATTTGAGGTCCATAGACTACTAGGTGTGACGAAGGGTGTAACGTGCCCACCTATTGGTTGTCCAAGTACTTTTTTAGTGGTCCATAAAGAGATGAGGCTAAGCAACGCCGCCTGACACTCCCATGGAATGTCACAGGGTTTATCACCTAGGGTTTCTTGAGTCGCCCCGCAACGGAACATTCGCGAAAAAAACCCACTAGGATCAACCTAAAATCTGGGTTACTAGTGGTCAAGGTCTCATGTCATCATTCTAACGTCAAGTCCTGGACATCCTACTTTACGTAGAGATACTCAAGCCGAAGCATATCCATGTCGCACTTGGTTCAAAGAGAATGGGAAACGAGAGGGATGCGCCGCTCAACCTCCCTACCCATAGGGCATAGTCCCATTCCAATCCCCTAAAACGGCATGAATTGGGGTTCTAACCTAACAATTGCTAAGGCCTGGACATTGATAAAACCTTGTGAGAAGCCTCCCAGTTCTCTAGGACCACCGTGCCGTAGGACAAACCCATCGGGGGTCCCGCCCACCCACTTCCCTCAATGGGTGTTCTTTAGTTATCTAATTAGGTTCTATCACATTTATGTGTGACATTTAAAATCAACTTCCTTAATTAAGCCTTTTAGGGAATAGGGTTCATTCGCGTAGCTTATAGCACTGACACGAAAATCGAGCAAGCAACCCTTTTGACAAACAAGTTCCTTAACTTATCTTCCGGTTAATATTTGTCTCTTGCCCATACAAGAGAAATTATATGTCCCTTTTGCCCTACAGAAGTACCTGGTCCAAATCACATAGAACCATAATTTTCATCCTTTATCTAGAATAGGATCTTCCAATGCCACAGATGTTGGGGCACGTGGATCCTCAACTCCGTTCTGAACCTGGCAAGGGGTGTCCAGAGCTCCACCTGACCCACAAGCTGCCTAGGAGTGAAACATTATTTCCGTGGTTGGCCTTTTCACCACTTGACCTTCGGCCCATGAATCAAGCAGTGCCCTTTTTGGGTTTATCTGCGGTGCAATCATGGAGGTGACCCACTCATGCAAAGAACCTTTCCTTAATTAAATCCTTTAAGAATCAAGCACAAATAAGGCATTCAATCTTAATATCATCTTTCAGAAAACATTCATTTATTCCCATGGCAACTTGTCATCACAAACCCCTACCATGATTTTACCATTAATCACAAGCACTTGGAATAATCATCCAAACCACAATCTAACAATCAACTGAATGTAAAAGCATTTAGGGTGTTGTTCGATCATGTAACAACTCCGAAATGATAATATGCAATTCGCATATGAAACCCCTCTTAGGGTAGGATAAGTCATAGGGATAATTTTTTTAATTAGATAAAGGCAAATTTTTATTATTATTTCCCCTCTCCTCCAGCTGACTGTCGAGCTGGAGGAAGAGGGGAATAGCATGTGTAGGCAAGATCCTTGTTGGAGCTTGCCTAGGCTATGGATCATGCGCCTCGACACGTGGGGGAGGGAGGATCTTATCCCCTCCCCTATTTAAACCAATGGGGTGCAAGCGGAAGGGGGGACGGAGCGCTGCCATGAATGCCTAAAGGGGGGGGAAGCCGTCGACTTTCAAGAGGGAGAGAGTGAGGCTCTGTGCTTGTATCGTGAGGAAGAGAGAGTTCGAAGGCTTCCAGATTGCGGCACCGCTTGAAGCCGTACGCCGTCGTGAAGGAGTCGTCTGATCTCCACCACTATGCACCGTCGAAGATCTGGGCTGGGAGAGAAGGGACCGCTCAGAATTATCGCACCAGTCCGCCGCGGCCACCTCCTAGCCGTCGTAAATGACTGGGGAGTTATCCTCCCCCCACGTGGCCTTGTGAGGCTTCTGGAAGCCCTTGGAAGTTTCCAAGGGTGGCTTCCTAAGCCCCCCCTCCTGTGGCCTTAAAACTACCCCCCCTGAAAATTTCCTCTAAGGGCTCCCTTAGGCCCTTTCCCCCCCTCAAATTTCCCCCTTGAAGCTCTATAAACCCATTTTTCCCCCAAAAGATTTTACCTTAAAGCCCTTTTTCTTCCCGGATCTTAAATCCCCCTAAGGGCCCCCTTTAGGCCCTTTTTTTTCCCATGTAAAAATACCCATTTTAGCTCTCTCATACCTTTTTTTTTCTCTCCACACGTAAAAGAAAAGAGAGTATTAAGGGTACTTTGACACCTTCTTTCCCCATACAAAAGCCCTCGTAAGGATTTCTACACCTTTTTTTTTTCCCTTTCTTGTGAATCTTTAAAATGCCATTAAGCCTTTCCTATGGCTTTCATGGGCCTTATTCGCGAAGGATTTTGAAACACCCCTTCCCGGTTTTGAACCCTTTCCGTGGTTTCTCCCCTCCTCCACAAGTATCCCTTCAAAGAGCTGCTACAAAAGGAAAGAACAGAAGACTCATAAAGGACGGTGGTATTTCAAAAAGGGAATTTGCAAAGCTGCATCCACAAGGGAAAGGCTCCATTCGCGATGCCTCCTAAGAAAGCCCAAGGCGCAACCGCAAGAGGATCTCTCCTAGCATCCATGTGGAGATCTCACCCCAAGTCCAAGTTTTCCTTCCTAATTTTTATTTGGTATTGATATAATCGTGTGAGGATAATTGTTGGAAATAGGATGCATTTTTCCTCTTAAATGCTTTAGAAAACTGATATGCATTTAGTCCATATTTACAAAAACAGAATTAAGATAGTGCACACTGTTTAGGCATGGAAGTATAAAATTGCATGTCACATTATTAGGCCATATCTTCTTCGCAATAAGTCATCATGGGAAGTGCTAATAACCCATAGGGAATTGCAAGGCATGAAATGATTCTTACGTTGCATAACTCTAGTCAATTAATATTTTTCAACTGCATAATTACTAGTAAAAGGTTGCTTGTTTAGTGGGAATCTTGTTCACAAGTTATAGGATGATTAGTTGAAATTAGGTTATAACCTAACCTATGCTTTTTAAATCGATAAGTTAGGGTTGAAAATCAATTTACGCGTAGACAACGAGTCATGTGTTTATGGAAGTGATGATGTAATTATCTTCAAGAATTAAACAAATTGGCATAAACCTAAACACCAAAACCCGCAGAGTACTCGTTTTAGAAAGAGTTAATTCAACTCCAAAGAACTCACTAGGATTTAACACGTGACCTAGTCACATGTATTGCTAAAACCGAAACTCCTATACCCTAAATACTTGCCCACACTCACCAAATGTAGGGACAGCGGAACATACTTAAGAAGTGATCTAGGGTTGTCCCTAATAAACTTACACTAAAAATATGGAACTTGGAACCCTCAGATTGACAACGTCAGCCTAATGTAATCAGGAACAGATTGTTTCATGACTCCATTTTATGAGTAAAATAGTCTCATAGTTCGATGCGACAACTGTGCAACAAGTGCAGAGTCGTATGATCTTGTAATTGGATCACAAGGGAATGGCCAATTCTCGCAATGAGGTTGGCAGGTCCTTACGCAAGTTATCTTGCAAGAGGATGAATAATCATCCAAATATAGTATCTTTCTTGAGTAAAGATAATTGCTTGGAAGAAAAAGACCAGCCGATAAATTGGAATCATCTATGAACTTAAGGTTTGACCAAGTCGGGTTAATAGGGTACGCCCTAACCTAGGATATAGGGGATCTTGCCAAGTTGCAAGTCATCCCGGATCGAGTGCTAGACGCATTCGAAAGGAATGATTCATTCCTTAGCAGTTGGCCAACAATAAATGACCAATGGAAATGTTTGTGCTTGTTACAGATTTAAGAGCACTGTTTTACTTTGTTTGACCAATGAATTAAAGGAGAAATGGATATCTAATGCTTCAGGTTGAAAGCCTGAAGGGAGAGGCAGCTTTAGTTACCCCCGACTGCCTGCCTGACCCTAACCAAGGGGGTTGTTAACCGCACTGGGAAGGAGGACCAAACCCACCGCTAGATGTCTCTCCGTTGAGCGCTACTTGGAGCAAGAGGACGCTTGGGTGCCAGGGGGGGCTTTGGCTATAAATCCCTCGCCTTCTGGGCCCTGCACAAGAGGCTAGCATGACTTGGGATTGGATCTCAAGGCCCGCATACTAGTCTACGGGCGGAATCTTTGATTAGTGATCCTTGTGGATTGTTGGATAGCCTTCAGGCAGATTGTGGATAAGCCTACGGGTTGGACTTTATGTATTTCAAAGATAAATATGATAACCTGCTAAAAAGGAACTTGTTTGATGTTGCTTTTCTATGTCAAGTACTATGGTTATGTGAAAGAACTAGTGCCTAACGGGCTAATTAAGGAAGCTGATTGATACATGTCCAATTAAATGTGTTAGGTAATTAAATTACTAAAACAACCCGAGGAAAGTGCGGTGGATGGGCCATAGGTCCATTCTATGGATGGGTGGTCCCAGTTGGCCAGGAACATTTCTCAAATCATGATGGACAACCAGAAGATTGTCAAAGAACACGAAGAACAAAAGCATTGACCTAGAGTTATAATTGATCCCGATTTACGTTGTTTTAGGGGAACAGAATGGGACTATGCCTTATGGCATAGAGGTTGAGTTCGCATCCCTCTGGTTTCCCATTCTCCTTGAACCAAATGCAGCGTGAATCCGCTTCGAACTTGACAGGACATCCAAGCTACCAAGGATAGACAGAAGGCCTACACGGATCTGAAGTATTAAGATAGAGTCTTCAAAGAAGGAGACATGGTCTTCATTCGCGTACGCCCTAAGAAGAGTTCCCTATCCTTAGGAGATTGCAAGAAGCTAAGTCCAAGGTATTGTGGACCATACAAGATGCTCAAATGCCTAGGACTTAATGCTTATAAACTGCAACTCCCTGAGAACCTAAAGGTTCATAATGTATTCCATATCAGCCTATTGAAGAAATATGTACCTAATCCTAACCATGTACTTGATGACCAACTAGTTGTTATGCCTAGTCAAGAAGTCCTTGAACTAAGGCCTGACAGGATCTTAGATGTTAGGGAGAGACAACTGAGATCCAAAACCTTGAGAGAATGCCTCATCTCGTCGAAAGATTATCCCGAAGAGGATGCCACTTGGATAGATGAAGGCACTCTCAACCATCAATATCCCCAGCTTATATCGAGATGAGGACATCTCGATTCCTCCAAGGGGGAGAGAATGTAACAACTCCGAAATGATAATATGCAATTCGCATATGAAACCCCTCTTAGGGTAGGATAAGTCATAAGGATAATTTTTTTAATTAGATAAAGGTAATTTTTTAAACTTATTTCCCCTCTCCTCTAGTCGACTGTTGAGCTAGAGGAAGAGGGGAATAGCATGTGTAGGCAAGCTCCTTGGTGGAGCTTGCCTAGGCTATGGATCATGCGCCTCGATGCATGGGGGAGGGAGGATCTTATCCCCTCCCCTATTTAAACCAATGGGGTGCAAGCGGAAGGGGGGATGGAGCACTTCCATGAATTCCTAAAGGGGGGGGATGCCGTCGACTTTCAGGAGGAGAGAGTGAGGCTCTATGCTTGCATCGTGAGGAAGAGAGAGTTCGAAGGCTGTCAGATTGCGACACTGCCTGAAGCCATATGCCGTTGTGAAGGAGGAGAGTTTGCGCCGTCGAAGAGCTGGGCTAGGGGAGAAGGGGCCGCTCAGAACTATCGCACCAGTCTACCGCGGCTACCTCCTGGCCGCCGTAAATGGCTGGGGAGTTATCTTCCCCCACGTGGCCTTGTGAGGCTTCTGGAAGCCCTTGGAAGCTTCCAAGGGTGGCTTCCTAAGCCCCCCCTCCTGTGGCCTTAAAACTAACACCCCCCTGAAAATTTCCTCTAAGGGCTCCCTTAGGCCCTTTCCCCCCCTCAAATTTCCCCCTTGAAGCTCTATAAGCCCCTTTTCCCCCCAAAAGATTTTACCTTAAAGCCCTTTTTCTTCCCAGATCTTAAATCCCCCTAAGGGCCCCCTTAGGCCCTTTTTTTTTTCCATGCAAAAATACACCTTTTAGCTCTCTCATACCTTGTTTTTTCTCTCCACATGTAAAAGAAAAGAGAGTGTTAACGGTCTTTTGACACCTTCTTTCCCCATACAAAATCCCTCGTAAGGGTTTTTGCGCCTTTTTTTTTCCCTTTCTTGTGAATGTTCAAAAGGCCATTAAGCCTTTCCCATGGCTTTAATGGGCCTTATTCGTAGAGGATTTTGAAACACCCCTTCCCAGTTTTGAACCCTTTCTGTGGTTTCTCCCCTCCTCCACAAGTATCCCTTCAAAGAGCTGCTAGGAAAGAACAGAAGACTCATAAAGGACGGTGGTATTTCAAAAAGGGAATTCGCAAAGCTGCATCCACAACGGAAAGGCTACATTCACGATGCCTCCTAAGAAAGCCCAAGGCACAACCGTAGGAGGATCATCTCCTAGCATCCACGTGCAAATCTCACCCCAAGTCCAGGTTTTCCTTCTTAATTTTTATTTGGTATTGATATAATCGTGCGAGGATAATTGTTGGAAATAGGATGCATTTTTCATCTTAAATGCTGTAGAAAATTGATATGCATTTAGTCCATATTTACAAAAACAGAATTAAGATAGTGCACTCTGTTTAGGCATGGAAGTATAAAATTGCATGTCACATTATTAGGCCGTATCTTCTTCACAATAAGTCATCATGGGAAGTGCCAATAACCCATAGGGAATTGCAAGGCATGAAATGATTATTACGTTGCATAACTCTAGTCAATTATCGTTTTTCAACTGCATAATTACTAGTAAAAGGTTGCTTGTTTAGCGGGAATCTTATTCGCAAGTTATAGGATGATTAGTTGGAATTAGGTTATAACCTAACCTAAGCTTGATTTTAAATCGATAAGTTAGGATTGAAAATCAATTTACACGTAGACAACGAGTCATGTGTTTATGGAAGTGATAATGTAATTATCTTCAAGAATTAAACAAATTGGCATAAACCTAAACACCAAAACCCGTAGAGTACTCATTTTAGAAAGAGTTAATTCAACTCCAAAGAACTCACTAGGATTTAGTATGTGACCTAGTCACACGTATTGCTAAAACCGAAACTCCTATACCCTAAATACTTGCCCACATTCACCAAATGTAGGTACAGCGGAACATACTTAAGAAGTGATCTAGGGTTGTCCCTAAGAATCTTACGCTAAAAAGATGGAACTTGGAACCCTAGGACTGACAACGTCAGCCTAATGTAATCAGGAACAGATTGTTTCGTGACTCCATTTGATGAGTAGAATAGTCTCATCGTTCGATGCAACATCTGTGCAACAAGTGCGGAGTCGTATAATCTTGTGATTGGATCACAAAGGAATGGCCAATTCTCGCAATGAGGTTGGCAGGTCCTTACGCAAGTTATCTTGCAAGAGGATGAATAATCATCCTAATATAGTATCTTTCTTGAGTAAAGATAATTGCTTGGAAGCAAAAGACCAGCCGATAAATTGGAATAATCTATGAACTTAAAGTTTGACCAAGTCGGGTTGATAGGGTACGCCCTAACCCAGGATATAGGGGATCTTGCCAAGTCATAAGTCATCCCGGATTGAGTGCTGGACGCATTCGAAAGGAAGGATTCATTCATTAGCAGTTGGCCAACAATAAACGACCAATGGAAATGTTTGTGCTTGTTACAGATTTAAGAGCACTGTTTTGATTTGTTTGACCAATGAATTAAAGGAGAAATGGATATCTAATGCTTCAGGTTGAAGGCCTGAAGGGAGAGGCAGCTTCAGTTACCCCCGACTGCCTGCTTGACCCTAACCAAGGGGGTTGTTAACCGTGTAGGAAAGGAGGACCGAACTCGCCACGAGAGGTCTCTCCGTTGAGCACTACTTGGAGCAAGAGGATGCTTGGGTGCCAGGGGGGCTCTGGCCACCGTAAATCCCTCGCCTTCCGAGCCTTGCACAAGAGGCTAACGTGACTCGGGATTGGATCTCGAGGTCCGCATACTAGTCTACGGGCGGAATCTTGGATTAGTGATCCCTGTGGATTGTTGGATAGCCTTCGGGTGGATTGTGGATAAGCCTACAGGCTGGACTTTATGTATTTCAAAGATAAATATGATAACCTGTTAAAAAGAAACTTGTTTGATGTTGCTTGTCTATGTCAAATGCTATGGTTACGTGAAAGAACCAGTGTCTAACGGGCTAATTAAGGAGGCTGATTGATACATGTCCAATTAAATGTGTTAGGTAATTAAATAACTAAAGCAACCCGAGGAAAGTATGGTGGATGGGCCATAGGTCCGTCCTACGGATGGGTGGTCCCGGTTGGCCAAGAACTTTTCTCAAATCACGATGGATAGCTAGAAGATCGTCAAAGAACAGGAACAACAAAAGCATTGACCTAGAGTTATAATTGGTCCCGATTTATGTTGTTTTAGGGGAATAGAATGGGACTATGCCTTATGGCAGAGAGGTTGAGTTCGCATCCCTCTTGTTTCCCATTCTCCTTAAACCAAGTGCAGCGTGAATCCGCTTCGAACTTGGCATTTCTGCGTAAAGTAGTTCGCTTGGGTTCGACGCTAGTTGCCATTAGGAAATGACCAATAGGGAAAGCCCTAATTCAAGTTGGTCCTAAGTGGGAACGGCCGGAATACTTCCGCCACGAGGCAGATGCAAAAAGTCCTAGATCCCAAACCCCGTACATTGCATGGGAGCGCCGGGCGGAGCTTTCTAGACATCCTTTCCGATGGACTGCTAAGATGTGTCCTGAAGATAACAGGTGGATACGTTACAGATCAACCAACAAAAACCAATTGCATTTTTTTCCAAACAATGCAAGAATAGACATGATAATAGTTTCATCCGCCACTTAGGTGTAGATGCATTTACCATACATGGATGAGTGCAATTTTCTTTTTCATAGTCTTAACTCTTGCACTTGAATATGCATCCTACAATTATAAAGATGAAATTTATCCCTTTCAAAGACCTATTCTCATGTGGCATAGTACGAGACCTAATGTATCTCATGCAAGAATCAAAGCAAGCATCTAACAATTTGGAAATGTATTACTTATATCCGGTACGGTAGTTGTATTGATAGTAATACCCTCGCTCGAAGCTTCATTGCTGGTTGTGGGATTGTTATCCGCATGCGACATCCTTCGCTTGGGGGCTATCGTCCGCAAGTAGATTTAAGAGATAAAGGAGGAATGAATTTGAGATGGGAGAGCGTAAGATAAGATGGATTAATCGAGGATCGTGATAGGAAGAATTGAGCTATCTCTCTCTCTCTCTCTCTCTCTCTCTCTCTCTCTCTCTCTCTCTCTCTCTCTCTCTCTCTCTCTCTCTCTCTCTCTCTCTTTCTCTCTGCCTCTTGGGGTCTCCTTGTTCTTCCTTGTGCTTCCCCATGCCTCATATTTATAGCTAAACAAGAGAAGAAGGGTTGTGGCTGAGAAGAAGAGCTCTTTGTGGAGGGGATCTTGGAAAAATCAGTGATTTGATGCTCAAATCGTAAATCTAATGGTTCCGTTGGCTCCGAAAGGGGGTAAAACCCTAAGACACTTACCCAAGACACTTGGTTAGAAATCTGATGCTCAAATCGTAAATCTGATGATTCCATTGGCTCCGAAAGGGGGGTAAAACCCTAAGACACTTGCCCAAGACACTTGGTTAGAAATCTTTTAGATCACTCCTTCTCTTTTTCCATGTTCGATGTGTTGTTTACTACCTATAAATTGCAATTGCGACATGTGCGATTTTACCAATCTCTCCTTTTTTTCTTGTTAGAAAAAAATAAAATCTCTAAAACTAGCTTAAAAATCGCTTGCCTTTTTTTACATGACATCTAGTTCTAAAAATTTTCATATCTTTTTAGGATATTTACAATAAGTAATATCTAAAATATGGTAGTTTTGTCCAAAAATCTAATATTTTTGGACCATCCATACTATACACATTAACACTAGTGATCAATATGGCTCATAACTCTCGTTCATGATGTAACTTCCGTGAAGGGTGGCTACGGTCCTTGTCAATCCAAGAAAAATGTCGGATTATGACTCTCGATTTTTTAAATATATTTTTAATTAAATAAAAATTATTAGTTATTAATGTTAGTTAGTTTTTACTTTAGTTAGTTCTTATTTAGTAATCTTACTAACTTATTAACTAACTAAATAACTTTCAAACTAACCAACTAACTGTAAATTGCATGGAAATATTACAGAGGTTTTAAAAAATGACAACTAATAAGAGGTCCATGGTTAAAGCAAGAGAGTAGGAAATAAGAGGAGGGTAAAGTAGAAGGATTGGATCTTGTACTATTGCCAATTACTATACATGGTCCAAAATGGGCTAAAGCATACAACAAGGTGAAGAATGGGTCTTCAACCCACGAAAGAGGAAGGTGCGATGAATTTAGGTGGAGTGATTTGGATTATTCCCTTTTGGATTAGGAGGTGTTAATACAAAGACGACTTATTTTGTAAGTATTTGAATTTCTTCCTAAGTTTCTGTGTGCTTTTTTTTAAAATTGTTTTTTTATACTCATGTTGCCATTTTGTGGTTTAGCATTGTGGATTGAAACCCTTGGGTAGTGCACATTAAAAAATGTAATTGTAGCATGTGTGATCAATGTAAGGGTTATTTTATTTAGTAAAATTTGTAGAACTATATTTACAAAAGGAGTTTTTAAATTAGAATTTAAAAAGATTCTGTAAGTTTCTTAAAGGAAAAAGGGTTGTTTTATTTTCATATTGCATGTAAAAAAGGGTATATTTTAATATCCTTTTGAACACACATGATATGGATGATTTCTTACAAGTGCACCACCCAAGTCAAAACCCCAGTAGCCACAAGATAGCTTATAAGCACCATCTTAATAGGTTTGATACATGGATGCACTTATAGAAGAAGGGTCTCATCATGGGGCAACTGTGGCACAAAATCACGAGTTAAGTCATTTCTTTGTTCATACACATTGGAACTTCTTAGTTAGTTTTTTAAGTGGATTTTTCTCATCTAGAGAGATAGCAATCCAATGCATTAGATAGACAAGAAGGAAGCCAAGTGAGGAGCAATGCAGAGGCTCAAGGGTAAGGCACTACAGAGGGCAATGAGTAAGGTGATGTGGAGGGCAATGAGGAGGATGGTCAAGATGAGGATGAGGAGGACAAGGTTGATGAAGAGGGGGATAGGATGATGACATCCTTCAAACAAGATATGGTTGATGTATATAGTTTAGTGGACATCATGCTACATACTACAAGCCATAATATGTGGCTTCAAAATCATATAAACATATTTATAATTGAACCTTTTGTTGTCTCAAAATATGTTATTGCATGTAATATTTTATTATATATGGGTTTTGCTTGTATAAATGATGAACTAAGCATGTGAGAAGGGCAAAGAAAAACCATAGAGGTATTGATTCTAGAAGTGTGTCTCCATTCTGCAAACTGGCAACTCCCTAGTTTTTTGGTCTACATTGAGTGCATTTATAGTTTCATATAAAACCACATGAAAAGTGAAGATGGAGAACATGTAAAGAGGTGTCTAAACCATCTAAAAATTGCACTTGTAGCATGTTTAAAAATGCACTAAAACTCCTACTTGTTCTTCATTAGATACACATAGCTATAAATACAAGTGTTATAATATGATGCATTCGCAAGTTGTTTTTTAAAAGGTAAATCAATGTATTATTGTGATTGTATATGGGCCTAATCCCTTGTAGTGGAAAAGCAAGATTGATTCTAGTTCAAGTTACCAAGTAGCAATATTTTAGAGAACTTTCCTATACTAAGTGGGGAATTGTCTTTTGACCCACTGAGCCATATCAGAGTTATCTTCTCTAAGATGTTGTATTGGCAAAGGTGTCAAGCACGCTTTGTATTGAAGAAGTTTATACCAAGCTAGCATATGTCTTGTATACTATTGTTGAGAAAGATAAATAGTTTTTATGGTCAATGTGGTTGTATGTGCATATCAAGAAGATAGCTAACATCCCCCCATCTTTCATGAAAAAGGTAGAAATCAATTCGTGCTTGATAATGATAAATTGATGTGGCCACTAAAAGAATATAATCAACATGAAGGGATAGGGAACAACATTTTCCCTTCAACATTGTGCTAATGCACAAAGGTATCAAATACTAAGTTAGTGAAATCACATGTTGCATAAACTAATTGAGACAAGAGTTTGAGAGAAATGAGATTGCTTCAACCCATAATGGAGTGCTTAAGAAGACATGCATGCATGGGATACTGAGGATGAGAGAAATAAGGAGATTACTCCATAAACATATTCTTATCAAGAAAACTATTAAGAAAGGTTGTTTGTACATCCATTTGGTGTGTCTCCATATTTATATGTGGACCCATAGGTAGTAGGGTATGAAATGTTGCAAGATGGAGAGAGGTGAAAAAGTCTCCATACAATCACTGCCATATTCCTATGAGAATCCATGGGCCATTGAGTCATCATTGTAGCATACCACTAAGCCATCAACAACAACTTTTTGAAAAAGAACTTATTTATAGGATATGGTGCAACACCCAAGAGAAAGTGGTTACAATGCCCATGTACAATTTGCATGCAAAGATGTCGATTCTGAATCCATTGCTACCATCCATGTATTAGCATTAGAAGAAGCAAGAGCTTTATAGATATTAATGGAAAGATTTGAGAGGAAGGTAGAATGATTCATAAGAAGGGAAAAAGAGGCTCAAAGAGACATGTTGTGAGATATGCAATTCCACTATGATGTCTGCCAAGCTATGATAGTGACTAGCTTGCTTGGAAGGAGGACTCCATGCAAAACATAAGAAGTTGGAAAAGGAAATGCATCAGATGGGAACAATGATCCATTAGTAGGCAAGGGTGGAAACAAGGACACAAACCATGGTGTTGAGTGTGGAAATGATTTGTTTTTTGGGTTGATTTTTTGTTGTTTTTGTTGAATGGTTGATTTTGGTGATTGATTGTTTGAATTTGAAGATTTTTTGAAGTGTTTGGAATGGTTTGAGTATGTTTTAATGGTTTATGTTGGTTTTTGATGAGGACATGTTATTTTAAAGGGTTCTGTGATTCTCTTTGTTTGGTTCTATAAGGTCTGATTTTCTTATTTTTTTTCTGTGGTCTGTTCTGTTTGTTTTTGTTGAGTGTTATGTTAGAAGTATGGATGCTTTGGGAAGTGTTCTTGTCTTAGAAAAGGATGAATGTAAGCTCTATTCAAGCTAATTGAAGTGAAGAAGTAGCTGATGAAGATTCACAAAAGGTTACAGAAGAACAATGACAAAAGCCAAATCTCACAGGACACTATGATGTCCCTGGTGCCTCTTTGCATCCGACACACCTTTTGGGACGTGTATCCATGACCTAAGAAGGATTATTATGAGTTATTATTGAGTATTGTAGTGAGTTTTTTATGTTCTATTGAGAGTGTACTATTGTGAGAGAGATCAGATGCAAGAGATAGCTAATTCTAAGAAAAATAATGTATCTATCTATGAGAGATTGAGAGAGAAAACTACGAAGATAATGAAGATGAATACTATGTGATTATTTCCATTCAAAGTGGTGTTTCTTTTGTGTTCTCTTTGTTGGTTGATGAATTCTATGAAGAAAATGAAGAGAATGATAAATATTGTTGAAGATAAAGCCGTGGGAGATTTGTTTTTATGATGTTGTGTGAAGATTTCTTGCGAGTGGTGTTCTTTTCCTTGTTGTAGTTCTCTAAAGAATGAAACAAAATCTTTTTGATGTTACAAGATAGATTTTCTTGCAGCAGAAACCATTTTTCCTTGGTTTCTCTCTTGGAGCTCCATGTTTTTGGTACACAGCCAGGGAAAACTACCATCAACAAGCACAAACAAAGGCTAAAAATGGAAGAAGTAGCATTGTTGAAGAGAAAGAAAAGCAATGGAGAGTAAAGTTCCTGTCACTATTGAAGAATTGGAAGCTTTCCTTGCCAATGCCACATTCTACAAAAGATCCATCCCCCAATGGAGAAATCACAAGGCCATTCTGATGCAATCCCTATGTGATGGTCTGTTTCCACTACCTTCTGAAGTTGCCAAAACTTGCATCACAGTCGCAAAGTTTCTCCCACAAAACTAAAGAGTAGAACAGAGAGAATGACCATCCATGGGAGATTTGACATTCATTGAGAATTTTTCACACATCATCAAGTGGGAGATAGTCAAGAAGCTTCAGGAGTCATGGTCAGTGGAGGTTCATGAAAACAAGGATGAAAAGAGTTGGCATTTGTTCGTAGATGCTCAATAGCAGGACACATGGGATGCTTGATGCACTGACAACCTCTTGATTGTTCAATTAGCAATCCACTAGAAATTGGTAGACAGAAAGGATGAGTTTTGATACCTTCAAAACAGAATATCTCCCCCTCTATATTGGTTTGAAGAGTGAATTCATAGACCTAGAAAAGAAGTAAGTATAAGAGATATTGGCCAGAGAGTCCTCCACAGACTAAAGCCCCCTCTGATTCTATTCTGTTGAGTGTAGACCAACTAGTTGTAGCCAAACCCCTGATGAATGATGCAATCAAGAGTCAAGCACTAGAACGAGTCGAGAGGTACGTGAGAAGAGAGAAGGCAAAAATCAAGGCCAAGAACGAGCTTGCAGAAGAAGCCTCCTTTGATGCCTTAAAAACACTCTTTACAGAAGTCCCCATGGTGACTCAAGGTCCCCTTCCTAGTCAGATTCATCCTAGAAATATTGATTACAGACCAAAAAATTTAGTTCCATTGCCAATTTTTAAGGGAGAGTACAATGAATATCCTAATCTTCGTAGCAAAGTTTATGGTAGCATGTGTGGCTAACAATGATAGAACCCTTGAGCATTGGTTAGCAATATTCCCCGTCACTTTCAAGGGCACGGTGTTTCAATGGTATGAGAGACAAGCAACATGAACATTTGGCACATGGGACGACCAGAAGTTAGCCTTCCTCACTAAATTCAGGCGTGAAGGTTTTGAAGAGTAAATGTGGGAGGGGTTCATGAACCTAAGTCAGTCCTTCGGAGAAAGAGTAGAAGTTTATGTCTCACAAATGGAATCCATCCTAAAGAGATGGACCAATCATCATTTGGATGAAGGCATCCAGAAAGGAGCATTCCTCAGAGGCCTACAACCAAAAGTTTGCAAGTTCGTGGAATTGAGAAGACTAGTCAATCTGCAAGTTATAGTGGAAGGTGCCAGACTATATGATGAAGTAGAAGCAAGATTGTCAATGACCCTAAGAAAAGGAGTTCTACCTCCTACAATGTCAGGAATGGCGTATCCACCAAATACAGTCCCAGGAACTATTCCCTACCCCTACCAATAGATGCCTATAATGCCTCAGTAGTATAGTGGACCAACTCCACAATGGCAATAGACATTGCTCCCCATGATGGCTCCACAACTATCCCAATGGCCTCAAACAGTCCTTCAAATGGTGAATTAGCCTCAACAGTGGAATCCTACCGACTGGAATCAATAGCAGCCAACAGTCTAGATAGAAGCCTTGAATCAGAACCAGAATAGAGGCCCTCTACATCAACTCAACCAATCTATGCAGTGATAACAGAGATGCCTCTAAAATATGCTACCAATGTGGCAAGAGGAGAAAGATTGAAGGAATACTTATCTAACTCAATTCCAAATATTAAGAAGGAACTCATGGATGTGATGACAGAGCAGTTGGAGACTCTGAAGGTAAACACTGCCAGTGTATCTAATCCCACAGCAAGAGTGGCAAGAGATGCCCTCACATCCAATACATGGTGTTGAAAATGCCATCAACCGGGACATCTAGCCACTGAATGTACCCTCAAACCTACTATCCCAAAAACTTTCTATTCATACTTCTTGAGGAAGAACCATACGAAAGATATCTGCTCTCTAAAAGAGATGCATGAGAGAGAGACGAAAGAGAGATGAAGACGGAAGGTTCAATCTATTGGAGAGTCAAAGATGACAACCCAAGATATCAAGCCGAAGCCCAGGGAGTTTGGATCTAATTTTGGACCAAGGAGGTTCCCATCCCAGAGCTATAGAGGAAGACAATCTGGCGGTGGCCAGGGATCAGAAGTTGAATGCTATAGATGCAGAGAAAAGGGGCACATTTTGCCAAATTTTCTAAACCCTAGAAGGTCAATGGACTATAAGCCTCTCTATAGCAGATATAAAGGAGAATGCCACATTGCAAAGGATTGTCCTAGTCCACATTAGGGGAGTTTTGAGGTCTCGAAAATGCCCTGTAAGAGATCCTAGAGAGAGAAAACAATTTACGAAATAAAATCATTTTATAGAATTTTTAAAAGGTTTATATTTTGGTAAGTTAAAATATCAAAATTCGTTAATAAGTCATTGTCGTGATATTCTCGTGGTCACATCAAACCTAGAAATCTAGGTCGCCATAAAGTTGGCAAGGTTGTCATAATGAAGATCTTACCTCTCCTCATTAAAGTGAAAAGTAATATTCAATTTGAATTTTGGTGGATACTCGATTGCCTCCCTCCATCGTTTCTCCATCGTTTCTCTCTTCTTTTTTTCTCCTCCTTATTAGTCTCTTCTTTGTTTTCGTTCTTGCTTCTAATCATATCCTTAGCTATGGATCAATCACCCAATGATCTCTGTAACTCAGCTATGGATCAATCATCTAATGATCTCTGTAGCTCTCATAAAAGACCTCTCTATCATCTTCATATTGAGTTGGACAGTGAGTATGAACCGATAAGAAAGAGAACAAAATCTATCACGGTTACAGAGTCTATGAAACATATACTGAGGTTTGAAGGAAAGAAGAATATTGATCTTTGGTTAGATGGAAAGCTATATCCCAAAGATCCTAGCAGAAATAGCACTCCTCCTTTCTATAATAGCTCGTCATTAATGAGGTTTATTGGCGATGGCTACAATGGATTTTTAGGTTATACACTTAATCTTGTTGCAGAAAAGGATATCCTTGGACTAGAGAATCATCTTTTGATGAAACACAATATAGAGTTGTTGCAGAAGCTAGAGGATTGTCAACAAAAAATTCATTCATTGGAAAAGCGTATCAAAGCTTATCAACAAAAGCAAACTTTATTAGGCCTTCGAAATCGACAAAGAGCTCTTAAAAATATTGAGAATCTCAAACGTGGAGGAGGAGGCTGTGGTAAAAGAATCCAAGCAGCAAGGTATATTTTTTTTCACTTGAAAAATCTTAAATATGGCTTTATTTAAACTACTTGCATTGATTTGTGATGTTAATTTTGCTTAGATCTCTTCTACAACCAAATGCAAGTGAAAGAGATTCTTTAAAAGCAGCTCAGTTTTATTATCATCTTCTTCCTTCAGTGGTTTCAAAGGATATTTTGGAGAAGAAGAAATTTAAAAAGGCAAAGAAACAATGCTTGGAGTCATTTGTGAAGGATCATTCTTTGGATTCTGAGTTAGTACAGAAGACACTGGATAGTATTGGTATCAGTCGAGATGCTTATATGCAACTTTTCCAACTTTTACAATCAAATATGAAGCAAGAACAGGTACACAATTGCATACTTCCGAAACCATTTGTGGTTAGGACTATCAGACAGAGAGTTAATAACAAAGTGATGGAGATTCTAGGTGAGCCTTTTCATATCAAGGCTAGCTTCAAGGGCAAGAAAAAGGAGGTTACATTCAATGAATTTAACAATATTTTCCTTGACTTGCCCACCCTACAATGCTTAATGATCAAATTTTATGACTTGTCAGTAGTTGAGGCACAGGGAGTGGCTAGATTTGTGATTAAACTTGATGAAAGTGAGATTCTGAAATGTAAAAAATTGGAGAGAATCTCTATCACCTTGATGAATAGAGCACTTTTGTCAAGTCATTGCAATCACTCAACATCATTTAGTGTTCAATCTGAATATAACATCTGGTGGCTAGGAGCATTTGAGGTAGATACTGAGAATTTTGATATACTATATTGGGTTTTTCATCAAACATCAATACCTAATGTTATTCAAAGGCAACAAGCAGGAGAAGAGCTATTTGTTGAAGGATTAGGGAACTACAGGATTGAGTGGCACATAGCTGGTGACCTAAAGACACTCAAATGTATGTATAATGTATCAAAGGGAGCTAACTCGAGATCTCCTTGCTTATACTGCATGTCACCAGCTGTAGAGTTAAACTCAAGCAATTGGAATAGAGCTCCCTCTAGGCACAATAAGGATCCACAGTTTAAACCAGTCTTGGACATTCCTTTAGCGAATGCCCATATTTGTACACTTCATGCACTTTGCAGGATAATCGAAAAGCTTGTTCATCTCTATATAGGATTTGCATGGAAGTTGAAGCCATTATCAACTAGAACAGATGCTATAACAAAGGTTGAAAAAGTTCTCTCTGCAATTGGTTTGCATGGTGGCAATGTTGTTATTGAACCAGATCTTCAAAAGTCTAAGGATGGTAATTGTGTCCCAAAAAAACCATCTATTGGTGGAGTGAAGGCTAGAAGGTTTCTAGGCTTTCATGGGAGACTTGGCAAGATAAACTCGAGAAATGGTGGCTCAACTATTAAATTTAATCAGTGGAAATCCCTACATAATGCAGTTAAGGATCACACTGATAATGGACAAGCTCGAAATAGAAAAGCTAAAGTTTGGGAAACACTAGACAAAGTGTTTTTTTATTGTGATAAGACTGAATGGAATGACGATGATCTCAAAGACTTTAAAAACCAATTGAACCTTTTCAAAAAGGCGATGACAGAAGCTTGGGGTGATCAACACTTTACTCACTATATGGTAAGAAGTTTGTATATGTTTGTTTCTTCATTGTCGAACTCATATAATGTTTTTTAATAACTTTCCTTATTTGTTGACTATGCAGCATATTCTATACAACCATGCTCCATACTTTATTAAACAATATGGATCTCTATCTATCTGGTCAACCCAAGGTATGGAAAAATCACATTATCAAGCAAGAACAAAATATTTCAGACATACAAGACATGGAGGTGGAAGACACAAAGCCAACAGTTTATTAGAGGTCTTTCAATGGTTCTATCGACAAATTTGGCATAAATTCAAGCTTAAAGATACAACCACATCAAGCAATACATCATCTTTAGCAAGGACTATACAAATTGTTACCCAAAGAAGAAAAGATAGATATTTAAATTCTTGCGCAAAGCAAAGATTTACAGAATGGTTACAAACCAAACAAAGAGTTGGGAAAAGATGGGTTTCAAGAAACCCTTAATCTTTGGCATCTTCTAGTCTGATTGTGTTGCAGAAGAGTCCTTAGTTTCAGGCACCTCAACAGGGCCTTCAGTGGAGTCCTTGGTTTCAGGTAGCTCGACAGGGCCTCTAGAGGAATCTTTTGTTTCATCCCACTCAATAAGACCTCTGTATTTCAAAAACTCTTGTCTTCGATAGCCCGAAAGAAGCTTCAAATTATTACTATCTCCTACATAAGAGAGCAAATAGGAGCCAAGAACTCCAAAATATCCAGCTCTAGATCCACTGTATCCAGGCATAAAGCCAAAAACTCTTATGGCTTCTTCCTTCTCCACCAAAATGATCTTGTCCAAACCTCTGCTGAAAACTTGAGATCCAATAACCTTTGAGATAGCTCTCAAAGCCATCATTGGTAGACTTGGAGAGCTTGACAATCTACTATGATATATTACAATTGTTTGATTGTTTAAGTTTCCAATATAATGGCCAAGGCTTTGATTTTTTCCAAGCTTCATTGGCCTAGAGCCCTTGGCCCTTCCAAGAAAGTTGTCCAGATCTTCAATCTCAATCTATAGAACAAACCACAACAGTACAAGATATAAGATATTTATCTATAATGCATAATAAAGTCTAACATAAACTCAATGGGTAACTTCGAATTATATTTCATACCTTAGGGTGTTCATCTTCTTCAAGAAGACTATCATCATAAAGATTTATTGAACTCTTGGGCTTCTCATCTGATGGTAACTTCAATCTCTCTTCATACCCTACATCATCAATATGAAGTTTCTTCTGGACTTGCAAGAACTCTTCTTCTGTAGGTAGCCCCCCCTTTTCGTATTCTATGATCTGATTAATACATGTATGTAAGGCTATAGAGCTATCTTGGAAATTCTCTCCCTCAACATCAAGACTTGCTAGTGGTTCTTGTTCATAACCTATAAAATTCATGTCATTTTTGCCCCAACCTGCAAGGATTGCTAAGCAATAATCTTCTCTAAGATCAAAAAGATGTTGAATATCATTTAGCAACACATATCTCTTCTTGTTGATAAGATAAGTGGGAAATGTTGGAACACAGGCAAGAGGACCTTCTTCATCAACCTGTGCACTTGGCTCAATCTCCTTTTCTTCCACCATTGTGATATTGTCACTCTTGAATAAACCTACATCAAAACCTTGGACAAGTTGATTCTCAACATCTTCTTGGAACATCTCCTCCTTCTCTTCGACCTCCTTATCCATACTTGCAATATCCTCTAGCTTTCTCTGTTGGTCTATATCTGGAGAAGAATTTTCCATGTACTGAAGATACACAATAAATCCAACGTCCTTGTGAATTAGAAGGCATTGGTGTTGATACCTGTGGAAAGGGCAACATGTTTCTTTCTTTCTGAATTCCTCATCAATGAGGTTGAACCTGCCGAGCAAAGTTGACCTGGATGTATTGGTGGCTCCCATGACATCACTATAATGAACAAATCCATTGACTTCCAAACCTTGCACATGTCTATCATAAAAACATCTGTACTCCTTAAGTTTATCATCAAGATCCTCTAATAACTCCTTCAAATCAAAAGGAACATTGAAAATTTCCCTGATATAGCAAAACTTGGAAGAATTTCCAGTGATGTGTAAAAAATCAAAGAGCCTATCATCAGATGTCTCAATTATCTCCTCCTCATCCATTCCTTCCAGAGATAGCTTCCTCTTTGTCATTTTGACCAGAAAAATATTTATCCCTGAAAAAAAAAAGCAGAAAAGAACCAATATCCAATAAAACAAGATGATATCATGGAAAGAGGCCCCAACATTGATTTTCCAAGCCAAAAAAATCAAAACAGGAGAATTTTTTTAGTTGACCGGTGAAACGCGAAAATTCAAGTGTGTAAGGAAAATGCCTGTGAAGGAATCGCGTTTCATCAGACACTAGCTTGAAGACAAAAATTATTCTAAAATGTGGCCGGTGAAACACGATACTAAGAAAAATATCATCAACAGAGACATTGTCTCGCGTTTTACTTGTCAAAAATTGCAAATGAAGAAAAGAAACATGAACAATAAATAAATTCTATGGAAACACACAAATTGATGATATAATCATTTTTGGAAAAGATATGCTGCATTTGAAAGATAGAAAGCACATAACATCTTTAATTGTTTAAGTGTTATAAAACATTCTTTCTATATTAATCAAATTTATTTTGTTAAAATGCTTGTAATAAAAAAAATTGTTACCTATCAAAGATTGTTGAACTGCCCTCCACACAGGATGCAAGGACCTTGAAGGGAAGTCGAGACGAAATTTTGGCAGAGAAGAAGACAATGTCGGAGAAATGGGTTTGAAATGCTTTTATATCGACCGTTAAGCATGTGGTGATAGTTCCAACGAAAAAGTTTGTGTAATAATGGAAATACACGTGTGTGACTTAACACAGCGTAATAAACTCCTCAGAAGACGTGCGCATTCTCTTTTTCCAAAAATACGTTTTACGTGTGTTAAATAACCCTTTTCCAAGTAAATAAAAAATTCCGATAAGCGAGGGTACGTCACACGTGTGTTATTAACACTTTGCGAAGAACGTTGAGTCCATGCAAATTCACCGCCTTCAACTTTCATCGCTACTCCATCTTTGTTTTTGGTGTTCCTTCCAGTCTCCACGCATTTCCTTCCAATCTCCAAGCATTTCACTGCTTCCCCAACAAAGCAAACCTTCAAGCATATTGTCATCTTTAGGTTGAGATTGTGAAGAACAAGCTAAGAAGAAGGTATGGTTTCTGCATCTTGCTTTTCAATAACAAGCTCCATTCAATGCATTGTTTTGATATTTTTCCTTAATCCTTTATGTTATTATTAGCTCATGACCACTACAAAAGAATTTTTTCCACAGTGAAAGCATTCCTTAATATTGTGGATATTTAAGAAAATCTTACTGTGATCTGCATGAGCTATCTGAAATCCATGCTGCTCTAAATAATTATTTATCTGAGAATTCCATGCTCTCGGTGACTGTTTCTTTCCTCCCTAATTCTATGGATATTTTAAGTAATCTTAAAAGCTTTCCTTGGTCAATTTTTATGCTATTCATGAGCTGTCCGGTGAAACGCGAAAATAAGGTACTTCAAGCAGGTTTCCTGGCTTAAATTCGCATTTCACTGGACACGATGGACAACAAGTCCGGTGAAACGCGAAAAGAAGCAGCTGCAAGGAGGCGCCTTGCTTGACACTCGCGTTTCACTAGACAGCTCGAGAAAAATTCAGCTGATACGAGAAAACGCCATGCAGCATAGATAACTCTTGTCTGGGACTTGCGTTTTGCTTTACATGCTGGAGAAGAAGTAACATATGTTTTTTTGGCAGATGGCTAGGACTAAGGCAACAGCAAGAAAAGAGAAGATTGATCCTAGGGATTTAGCATCAAAGATTCATCAGTCTTCAAAGCCTCAGAAGCTCTCTAGAAAGTCAAAGCCAAGGAGAAGGTTTTCTCAAAATGTCAGGTGTCTAAGGGAGATTAGGAAGGCAGTAAATGCTCTTGACAATGCAATTCCAAAGTTGTCTTTTCAGAGGCTTGTCAGGGAAATTTGTGACAGATATAGTTTGGATAGTTTCAGATGGACAAGAACAGCTCTTAATTGTATACAAGAAGCCACAGAGGATTTTCTAATTGAGTTTTTCCAAGATGCCTACATTTGTGCTGCTCATGCTCATAGGCTCACACTCATGGACAAGGACATGGTAATTCTTAGGAGTCTAAGATATAGATTTTCAAAGGTCCTTGAGCCAATTCCCCTCACTGATATGAAGACATTTAATATCCTTAATGTGCCCCCAGCTAGAAGAAAGAAAGATGATTCTGGTGTCAGGGTTGAGGATGTCACCCATGAGAAGGATACAAGGCAACATGAAAAAGAGGAGAAGGCTAAAGAGGAACAAGCAGATAAATGGAGAGAGTATAGGAGGCAAAGGGTTGAAGAAAGGGAAATAGAGCAACTAGAGTCCTTTGAAAATGAGCTAGCCACCCTTCTTGAAGCAACTAATCCAAAAGGATTCAGTGTGTTTTGTTTCTTACCTGGTGACTTAGGCAAAAGAACTGAGGTTATCTCCTTTGATGCTGCATGTGTTCAGATTCTTAAGGATAAAAGAAGAGAAGTAAATGACAGTCTTATTCTTGCTGGCCTAAGGTATGTCCATCCATAATTACTTATACTTTTTGATATTTTTTTAGCAATAAGATTTTTCTTGTTTATACTCACTATTTCTATGCCTTTTCTAGGTGTATAATGCATGAGTTTCCTTTGGATATACAACAAAAAATTGAGGTTTTTGATCCATCTATCTCATTCTTTATGAGGAATGAGCTTGATGCAAGTTTTATTGAGCACTGGCTCAATTTGATTGACTTCGATACTTTGGAGCTGCTTATAATTCCATATAATGAAAAGTAAGTGATTCAATATTCTATTAGAGTTTTTGAGATTTTATCCTACTAATTTGTTGAGATATGATTGCTTTTAGTTCTCATTGGAGCTTGATTGCAATAGACCTTGTGGATAAGCAATGCTTTTTAATCAACTCTATGAAAGGAAGCCATGGAAATGCTAAATTGTAAGTTATATTATCCAAGGGCTTCTTGATATTTCAATTCTTTTTTTTGTAAGTACTCTAAATTTCAACATATTTTATATACAGAGGTGCCAAAAGATTAATTGAAGAGCTAGAGAAAAGACCCCCTATGCCATCTGATTTGCTTGCAACAATGCAATATAGACAAGTTGCAGTAAGTTATTCATTAAAATAATTGAAACATGAGTTTGTTCTATGAACTACCATTCGTCCTCTTTATAGTTTTACTTTGTGTTGGTGGTTGCAGTGTCCCCATCAGGATGATAGCCATTCTTGTGGCTGGAGGGTGATTGCAAATGCTAGAAGAATGGTTAACTTTGTTTATCTTAATGATGATAAACATGTAAAGGTAATATGAAAGATGCTAAACTTTAAGATAGATATTAATTGCAAATAGTCCATTGATGATAAAAATATAGTCTATTGTAAGAACAATAATGAACTAAAACTCTTTTTTCTATAAATGTGTGACAGTTTTCGAAGGATTGCTATACATCTGAGCATATTTGGTACATCAGAGCAAAGCTCTTGAAGTATATGATAATCAATTGTATACAACCAACAACAGAGATTGGTGGGGATTTGCACCATGAAGGAGATGCGGTGCCTATAACCACGGAAGGCAAATCCACAGCTTCAACACCTTCTATACCCAAGACATCAAAGAAAGGCAAAAGGACTCCTAGAAAGGATAGTTCTCCAAAAAAGAAATAGCTTTGCCATATCGCCTTGTAGGCCTTCATATATAGAAATTTGCCCTTCAGCCCTTGTATATCTCATAGAGATGGCAGATAGACATCTGCTACAAAATTTGTACATGTATTTTATATTGATAGTAAAGATATCTTTTCTTGAATGTCATTGCAGTGTATTTTATTTTCTCTCCTTTTCGATATCTGCAAAAAATAAATTACAAATGTTTGTTAGTTAGAAAGTGAGATCTTGATATACATCTAAGTAGATATAATATGATGTGAAAACTTACTCGTTTCTTGTCAAGTTGGAATACAAAGGAGCATGGTAGTTCAATGTCTTCATTTTGTAAATCCATCCTCACTTGATGTAGTGTACATGATTTTCTGATCTTTAAGATTGCAATAATATACTCGTTGAACCAAATATCAAGATCCACAATAGGATCCTTGCTGAAATCATTAAGATTCTGGTCTAAAGCAACTAGACTACTACCAACAAAATGCCATCGACTATAGTAAAAGCTAAGGATAAAATTTTGAGTAGCAATCATATATTTACAAGCTATAGAGTCTTGATCTATCTTACATATAATTTTTCCTTCTGTCCTTGTATCCCATCCTTCATCAACAAATTGTATGATATGATCATATGTTAGTCTCTTCACTGAAAGCATGGTTTTTGTTATTCTTATCTCCATATTAGAGAAGAAATCAATAAATATATTAATAGGCATAAATAAAGTAACTTTGCTTAGCCTACTTGAGATATTAGATTTTAGTGCTTTCTGGATCTCAGAAAATATCTTACATCTATAGCCCTCACTAGTAGCTGGACTTGGCAAAGGCCACTCAAAGCTTGAAAAATCTGGCAAAGGAAGGAGTTTTATTGATCCCCATTGGCAACACCGCATAGGAATAACATAAGAATGGTCATAAAAGAATATTCCATTCTTTGCAAGCTCTGTCTTCTTTCTACCTCTATACATTTCTTCTCCAATTGAACCATGTATAACATCAATAACATCAATAATAGATTCCACTGGTTGCCATTCCTCAAGATTAGAGGGATAGACATCTACAAGACAAACAAATATTATAATGGAAAAACCTAAACCATGTTTAAGAAAGGAAAAACTTTAAGAATCAAATTCTTACAATTTGGTCTATGCATTGGAAGCTTTGAAGATCCAGGTTTCAAACACAGCTCTCTATGCATGAACACATGTTGCACTAGTACCTCTTTGATACTATTCTTATTTGCTCCAAGCTTAAAATCTCGGATTCTGCCCTTCCAAGCAGAGATAAACGAGCTCTCATGTCTTTGCCTTTTTCCACGTTTTGCTTGTTGCATGGTGATCCAACTACCTTTGCTAATGATAGTAGGAATCCATCTTCCATCAGTTTGGAATGAGTTAAACACTGATATGGATGTGATTTGGGAGCTTGGACGCCTTGTTGAAGGTCGAATTTCTGTATCCATGGTAGAAGAGAGAGATACATGCACAGAGAGAGAGAGAGAGAGAGAGAGAGAGAGAGAGAGAGAGAGAGAGAGAGAGAGAGAGAGAGAGAGGACTAGGCTATCATAACGGAGGGAAAAACAATAGAGGAATAAAAGAAACGAGGGAAAAAACTGAGCGCCATGCTTTTCACCAATTTGAATTTCGATTACATCAGTCATTATCATTAATCTAGAAACATCATTAAATAAAAGTAGCCGAGACTCTATGCCATTAATGCAAAATATGTCATAATCACGAATATAAGAGACTAAAAATACATAATAAAAATACAAATTCGTAATATTATCATATTTATATATTTTTGTAAAATGATTTTTTATTTTTTATTAATTAGAAGTTCCGTTACGGAGGCTTTGCTCTTATTGGTCTAGAGCACTCTCTCTCCACATCCTAAAAGGCATTTTCGAGACCTCAAAACTCCCCTAATGTAGCCCCTGTCAAGGCCAATGCCACTAACAGCCAATAGAAGGTACAGGAGCCCGCCTCTAATCTGGTGGAGTTGGAAGTTGCCACTATTACGCGTGTCAAGAAGAAGGAACCACTTGTCCAAAAAGAGAACAATCCTCCTGCCAAGATTGTGAAGTTCAACGTGCCAACAGAAGGGTAGACCAATACAAAACAAAATCCTATAGTATAGAGTACTACAGCGCCTGAGAAGGTATCAGAGACAGTTCCAAAAATAGAACTAGAGGTCCAGGAGATAGACGATACAGAAATACCTCCAAAAACAAAAGAAGTGCTGATGCTACCATTGTTGGAAGAAAAAGGAAAGATGAAAATGGGTGTAGACCCATTTCCCAGCAGGCTGGAGAAGCCCATGGATCCCATCATAGAATATCACTTGATAAAAGACCTAGAAACTTTTAAACCAAATTTAACGTTCCGACGGTTGTTGATGCTATCTCCCAGCTGTCGAAAGAAGTTCAAAAGAATCTTGACTCGAAGATGTGGATTAAAGATTGCTCCTTCAATAGCAACCAAGACCAATAAGGCTCCAGAGCCTATAAAGTAAGTGGATGTAGCCAACACCTTCCTAGATCTCGGTACTCCATAAACTAGCGTGTGGATTGAAGGTTGCTTCATTGCAATGCACTGATTGATGGAGGCTCATTAGTAAACATCATGACGGATGTCACAATCAAGGATCTCGGCCTACAAGGTATGCAACCTACACAATGGCTTATCAGACTCGCAAACCAGAGCAGAATCAAGCCTTTTTGCATTCTCCCATACATGAAGACAACCCTGGCAGGAAGAGACTATTGGTTGACGTATCTGGTGGTGAAACCAAATTCTTATGGGACCTCATACCCTCTATTTCTGGGGAGACTATGGATTTTTGAAGCAAGAGCGAGGATAGATTGGTTCAAAGGAACCTTGACCCTAGGCAAAGGACCCAACAAAGTAGTATTGAAGTTGTATGGATCCCAAAAAGGCAATGGATCCACATCCATCAAAGTCATAACTGACTCCTCTAATGAAGTAACACATGGTACATCAGGAGATGAAGAGGCGGTTAAATAGATCTTTTCCAAGAAGACAGAGGCAAGTCCCTAACAATGGGCATTGTAAGCCAACTCCCTCAAGATGCAAAGTCCTTTTCAATAAGTGAATACTTTCTGTCTAAACTAGGAATGACTTTCGACATTACCTATGATAGCAAGATATAGGCCTAATGTACTGCTCTCCCTATTACATGGCTAAAGCAGAGTAAGAGACAAAGATAGAAGATGAAACAAGGAACCTGTTCTTCTCTTACAGAGCTCCTATAGAGACAGAGACAGAGTTCGAAGAGGATGAAGATGATACTGAGGAAGATGGTTATGAAAGTGAAATGGAAGAATCTATCCCACCTGAAGAGGATACATATGAGGACGACCTCCCAGAAGGACCAGAAGAAGAATATCTCATGCTGTAGGACAGAATGGTGATGGTACAGTTTGGTCCTTCAGTAAATGGATCCTCTCATATGCAAAATATTTATAAGAAATGGATTAAAAAGAAGAAGTTGTCTTTTAGTAGTGGCTCTTGCCACCCTCACCCATCCTTCCCAAGGAAATATGATAATGATACACCTTGCGAATAATCACCAATCCAACATCCCCAATAGATATCAGAGGGTCCTTGTTATGTGACATTCTTGGATGAGTCATGCATCATTAGAAGTGTTAGATATGATCAATGCCCCACCCTCATTAGGTACTACCAATGATCCATGGTGCTCAAAGTTGTAAGGCCCCCATTATAAGGAGAAGCCAAGTGTGAGCCCGGACATTGGTTGAGTCCTGACTTGTATATCAGATGAGGTCTATGTGACCGGATGGCAAAAAGGTGACTGTTGTGGGTCTAATCTTTGGGTTAGACAGAGTGGTTAAGCTGGTAGCAACTCGAGGCACATTGCATTGAGTTGCGTGGTAAGGGAGTTAAAAGGGGCCCCTATTGTGGGGTCCGGGGGCCGCGGAAGCGGCCCCTGGCTGGGGGGTCCCAGGGGGGCCAGCGGCCCCCCTGGCGGGGGTCCGGGGGCAGCGCCCCCGGCCCAATGGTAAAGGGAATATTCCCTGGAATATTCCCTGGCCGACTAGTGGAGGCTCATATGGTAGGTCGGTCAGCAGGCCGACCTAACGACCTACGCGGGCTATAAAAGCTAAACCCCTTCGCAGCCATCTTACACTCATCTTTCACCCAGTCAGAGTTGTTGTTCCAGCTAGCCTTAAGCTCTTCACCTATCTTCTGTCTAGATCGCCATCTAAGCTTCATTCAGTGGAAGCGCACGGGTGGACAGAGCCATCTTTGTATCAGTTGTTTGGAGTTAAAGAATTTTACTGATTCTCCTCTTATCTGTTGTGTACTCTCTATCTCTTTCTCAGATTCTGTTCGCTGCGCCGTGTAATATTTTACATGGTATCAGAGCCCAGGGGGCTCTAGAGATCGGAGAGCGTGCAAGAGGCAAAGGCTTCAACAGCAAAGAGAAACGATGTCGACTCCGGGAAGCAGTTCTGGCGCATCAGGAAGCGGTGCAGGAGGTGGTGCTGCTGTACCGGCTATTCAAACACTGAGGATTCGTCCACCAACCTTCAGCGAAGGCAAGTTAGATGGTACAAACTACACCTTGTGGAAGTTCAAAATTACAACTATCCTTGATTCTTATGAGCTTCTGGAGACTGTGCTGGGGGCTGACGCAGAACCACAGCCTACCCCCGACCCATCAAATCCTAGTGTGATGATTCCTCCGAATGCAGATCTTCTACGAGCTTGGAAACGAAGGAATGCAGATGCATTGTGTGCCTTAGTTACAAGCTGTTCTGACAGTGTTTTGACTCTGATTCAGCATACAACCAAAGCGTCAGAGGCTTGGAATGTACTAAGGAGTCAGTATGAAACACGAAACCAAACAAGGATTCAAAACTTGGAGAATCAACTAGCAGCGGAGAAGTTTGCTGAAGGAGAGATGGTTGAAGCATTCATCACTCGGATTAAGAATCTGCGCGACCAGATGGCTGGCGCTGGGATACAAAAGACTAGCGAAGAGCTAGCTCGGAGGTGTCTTCGGATTTGTCCACAAAAGTTTGATGGACTAGTAACTGCCCTTAATACTCAGGTGAGACCTCAAGCTTTGACTTTTGAGGAGTTTTGTGCATTATTAATGGAGGAGGAGTTGAGGCTGAAAGCCCGAGAAGGAAGCAACAATGGAGATGCTGCATTCTCTGCCAATGCAAAAGGCAAAGGTGTTTCCTCCACCAAAAATGATGGTGACAAAAAGAAAAAGGGCGGCAAGAAGAAGTTTCAAGGAGAGTGCTTCTACTGTAAGAAGAAAGGACATGCAATTGCAGATTGTCGTGTCAAGAAGGCAGATGAAAAGAATGGTACCCTTAAAACTAAAGGGAAAGAGACAGCCAATACGGCTGAAGCAGAGTTGGAATTATTCATGGCGACCATTGAGGAAGTGTGCTCCTCGGCGCAAGAAGAATCTACCACTGACTCTTGGGTGTTGGATAGTGGGGCCTCCCGTCACATGACCAACAAGAAAGGTCTATACAGTTCTATGCAGCCTCTACAAGAATCCATCACTGTGACGGTTGGAAATGATGCTAAATGCCCTGCTGCGGGCACAGGTACTATTTCTTTTGTTGCTGCAAATGGTGAAGTCAAAAAGCTTTCAAATGTGTTGTATGTTCCCGAAATCAGGAGAAATCTCTTATCAGTTGCTGCCATAACTGATCTTGGTCATGAAGTGAGGTTCAAGAAGACAGGTGCAGAAATTATTGATAGTGCTGGCACAATTGTTGGCAAAGGAGAAAGAAGGAACAACCTGTATGAGCTAAGTGCTCTTACAGCCACCGCTGGAGTGGGCACAAGTAAGCTTTGGCATGAAAGGTTTGGACACATCGGATTTGCAGTATTGAAGGAGATGCAAAAGCAAGGTATGGTTGCTCACCTACCTACAATAACTGAATTGAAGGAACCATGTGAAGCTTGTATGATGGGCAAGCAACAGAGAAAGGCATTTCCACAAGAAAGCAAGAATAGAGCACATGCTCCTCTAGAGTTGGTGCATGCTGACTTGTGTGGTAAGATGCCTACACAGGCCTTGGGGGGATCTTCTTATTTTATGTTGATTGTCGATGACTACAGTAGGAAGATGTGGGTGTACTTCCTTCGTGATAAGGCTCAAGCTTTTGGTAAGTTTAAAGAATGGCTAATACTTGTTGAGAATGAAACAGGGAAAAGTGTGAAGAAATTTAGAACAGATGGTGGTGGTGAGTTCAACTCAAAGGAGTTTGAAGGCTTTTGCAAGAGCAAAGGGATCAAGCGTCAATTGACGACACCTCACACACCTCAGCAGAATGGTGTTGTGGAACGCAGGAATCGTACCATTGTGGAGATGGCAAGATGCATGCTAAAGGGCAAGGGATTGCCTAACCATTTTTGGGTTGAAGCTGTTAATACTGCAGTCTACATTCTAAATCGGAGCTACACAAAGGCTCTCAAGGGAAAAACACCTCATGAGGCTTACACTGGTAAGAAACCATCTGTTTCACATTTCAGAATTTTTGGATGTGAATGTTATGCACATGTTCCAGATGAGAAGAGAAACAAGTTACAACCAAAAAGCAGAAAATGTATCTTCTTGGGTTATAGTGATGAGCAGAAGGCTTACAAGTTATATGACCAAGAGGCAAAGAAGATCATCGCGAGCCGTGATGTGGTGTTCAAGGAGGAGCCGCATACAGTGGAGGAGGAGAAGGCAAGGTCTTCCACTTTATCATCAAGCGAAGAAGTAGTCCACTATGAACCTGTCCCGAGAGCTATCCCTATCCTTAAGGAGGAGGAAGCATCATCTTCAGATGATGAGGAAAAAGTTCACCAACCTGACATCACCCCACCGGAAAAGCCATTGCCGCGCTGGGTGAAGCAGCTCTATGACCACAATAATCCTAGGCCTGCATCTGTTGAGGAGAAGGCAGACGGACCAAGGAGGTCTCAGAGAATAGAGGAGCAAAGGAGGGCTTCTGCTCACATAGTCAACATGGCCTTGATGGTTGAGATTATGAGAGAAGTAAAGGAGCCAACTGACTTAGAAGAAGCACTTGCAGATCCATCATGGAAGGCTGCTATGCAGGCGGAGTATGACAGCATAATGAAGAATGACACTTGGGAGCTAGTGGATCGGCCAGCAAAGCGGAAGATTATTGGCACCAAGTGGATCTGGAAGGTAAAGTACAAGGCTGATGGTACCTTAGAAAAGTACAAAGCTAGACTGGTTGCCCAAGGATTTTCACAAGTTGAAGGGTTTGATTTTCAAGAGTCATTTGCCCCAACTGCCAGAATGACCACTATTCGCACGGTACTTGCAGTGGCTGCCCACAAGAAGTGGCCAGTGTACCAAATGGATGTTAAGTCAGCGTTCTTAAATGGTGACCTCAAGGAGGAGGTGTACGTGGCTCAGCCACCAGGGTTTGAGGCCCCCCATTCTGAGAACAAAGTGTGTAAACTGAAGAAGGCATTGTATGGGCTGAAACAAGCCCCTAGAGCATGGTACCAGCGGATAGATAGGTTCTTTTTAAACCTAAACTTCAAAAGATGTGCCTCAGATGCTAACTTGTATGTTTACAGGGATGGTAAAAAGTCTGTAGTGATTGTCCTATATGTGGACGACCTTCTTATTACAGGTGACTATGAAGATATGATCAACCAAACTCGAAAGGCTTTGAGTTCTGAGTTTGAAATGACAGACTTGGGCTTGCTGCACTATTGTTTGGGGATTGAAGTCTGGCAAGAGCCAGGAAAGATCTTCATCTCTCAGAAGAAGTATGCATGGGAGATCTTGAAGGCATTTGGCATGACCGAGTGCAAGGAGATAGCTACACCTATGGAGGTGAATGCAAAGTTATCCGTCGAGGATACATCAGCATTAGCAGACATTGGGAGGTATAGGAGGTTGGTCGGCAGTCTGATCTACTTGTGTAACACCAGACCAGATATCAGTTTTGTTGTTGGTGTTTTGAGCAGGTTCTCAAACAAACCTCATGAGAGTCATTGGAAGGCTGGGATGCGGGTGCTCAGATACTTGAAGAAAACTCTTGACTATGGTATCACATACAGTTTCGGAACTTCTCTTGTGGGGAACTGTGACTCAGATTGGGCAGGAGACATTGATTCCAGGAAGTCAGTTTCTGGTTATTGTTTCTCTTTGGGTTCAGGAATTTTCTCTTGGATTAGTAAGAAGCAACCAACAGTGGCATTGTCTTCTACCGAAGCAGAGTACAAGGCAGCTTGTTTTGCTGCATGTGAGGCCGTATGGTTGAGAAGGATTCTATGGCATATGGGAGTGCAGGATGAAGAACCAACTGTGCTGAGATGTGACAATCAGAGTTGCATCGCCATTGCCAAAAATCCAGTGTTTCATGCACGCACCAAACATATAGAGATCCAGTATCACTATGTGCGTGATTTGATGGAGGATGGGATAGTGGAATTGGTCTACTGTCCAACAGAGGAGAATGGAGCAGATATCTTCACCAAAGCACTTACGAAGGATCTGCTTCAAGTTCATCTTCAGAGACTCGGCATTGGGCCGAGGAGATAGTTCACCTATGGGTGGACATTGAGGGGGGGTGTTAGATATGATCAATGCCCCACCCTCATTAGGTACTACCAATGATCCATGGTGCTCAAAGTTGTAAGGCCCCCATTATAAGGAGAAGCCAAGTGTGAGCCCGGACATTGGTTGAGTCCTGACTTGTATATCAGATGAGGTCTATGTGACCGGATGGCAAAAAGGTGACTGTTGTGGGTCTAATCTTTGGGTTAGACAGAGTGGTTAAGCTGGTAGCAACTCGAGGCACATTGCATTGAGTTGCGTGGTAAGGGAGTTAAAAGGGGCCCCTATTGTGGGGTCCGGGGGCCGCGGAAGCGGCCCCTGGCTGGGGGGTCCCAGGGGGGCCAGCGGCCCCCCTGGCGGGGGTCCGGGGGCAGCGCCCCCGGCCCAATGGTAAAGGGAATATTCCCTGGAATATTCCCTGGCCGACTAGTGGAGGCTCATATGGTAGGTCGGTCAGCAGGCCGACCTAACGACCTACGCGGGCTATAAAAGCTAAACCCCTTCGCAGCCATCTTACACTCATCTTTCACCCAGTCAGAGTTGTTGTTCCAGCTAGCCTTAAGCTCTTCACCTATCTTCTGTCTAGATCGCCATCTAAGCTTCATTCAGTGGAAGCGCACGGGTGGACAGAGCCATCTTTGTATCAGTTGTTTGGAGTTAAAGAATTTTACTGATTCTCCTCTTATCTGTTGTGTACTCTCTATCTCTTTCTCAGATTCTGTTCGCTGCGCCGTGTAATATTTTACAAGAAGATGATTCCTCGATCCAAGAGGTCACTAATTTTGAAACCAAACTCTAAACAACACTAATCCCATTTCAACATCTTGAGGAGCAACCCAAAGAAGAATTCGGTTCTAGTGGAACATCAGATGAGGACAGCACCCCCTTGAAGGAGTCGGATCTATATCCTAAAGTAGTCTGTGGGACCTTCATCTGTGAATTTGAAGGTGAAAGACAGTTGACTTTGGTGGATGCAGATGGCTCATAATGCCACCTAAAGGTGGATAGCAACTTGCCAGAAGAGGAACTATTGATTCTACATAACTTATTGAAAGAGAACTTGGATGTGTTTACATGGTCTTATAAAGATCTAAAGGGGATTGATCCCACAATATGTCAGCATCACATTGATGTAGAGCCTAATGCCAAGCCTATACGGCAACGATAGAGGCAAATAAACCCAAACTACTCTACCTTGGTAAAAGCAAAGCTGCTGAAGCTTTTGAAAGCGGAGTTCATATATCCAACAGTGAATGGGTCTCACCCATCATGGTCACACCCAAGAAGAATGGAAAATTGGGAATATGTGTAGATTCCTGCAAGTTGAATTCAAAGACGAAGGAGGATCACTTTCACTAACCAATTGTTGGACACAATGGTGGGCCATGAGCTTTACTCCCTCCTGGATGGATTCAGTGGTTATAACCAAGTGTAGATAGCAGAAGAAGATTAGTCCAAGACAACCTTTACAACAGAGTGGGGGACCTATTCCTACAGAGTGATGCTATTTGGGCTTTTCAATGCCCTTGCTACCTTCCAACAAGTCATGATGGCGGCATTTCAAAATCATTTGCATGACTTCATTGAGGTATATTTTGGATGATTTCTGTGTTTATAGTTTGATCCTTAAACATTGGGGACATTTGAAGCAATGCTTTGATCGATGCCGGGAGTATGGGATCTCCCTCAACCCCGACAAATGCATATTTGGAGTCTCTTTTAGAGTCTTGTTGGGCCACATTGTCTCTGCACAAGGGATAGCAAACAGACCCTACAAAGATGGAGAAGATTGCAGCCTTGATAGCACCAACCAATCTCATATAGTTGAGGGGATTTCTAGGCCATGTGGGATACTAAAAAAGATTCATAGCCCATTTTGCAACAAAGGTAGCCCCCTACATAAGCTTCTAAGGAAGGATGCAGAGTTCATTTGGATAGAGGATTGTGATCACAGGCCTTCAACATTCTAAAACAATGCCAAGTTGAAGGACCTATTTTACAACCTCTTGATTGGATGAAGGAGTTCCATGTGCACACTGATGCATCAATTGAAGGCTTAGGCGCAGTCTTATGCCAGAAAGGCTCCTCGAAGTTGGATCAACCCATTTATTATGCAAGTAGAAAGGTTACTGATAGAGAGCGGAACTACACAGTGATGGAGCTTGAATGTCTAGCAATGGTGTTTGCTTTGGAGAAGTTCTGACATTATCTGATGTCAACTCATTTTAAATTTTATGTGGATCATGAGGCCCTGTCCTTTCTAATGAACAAAGTAGATGTGAAGGGAAGAATGATGAGATGGCTCCTTTTATTCTAGGAGTTTGACTTTGAGGTAATCACCAAATCTGGTCGTTTCCATGTTCTAGCTGATCATCTATCGCGTATCCCACAGACTACAGAAAAGGAGTAGGATGATCCAGACCTCCCAGATCTCTAGTCGGGAAAGGAAGAAGCTTCTGTTAGAATCAACCCCCTACACACTGTTAGGTGGCACACTATACAAGAAAGGTAAAGACGAAGTGCTCAAAAGATGTGTTGCAGGCGATGAGATCGGGGTTATTCTGAAGGCTTGCCATGAGAGCCATGTGAAGGCCACTTTGCAAGAGAAGTAATAGCTAGAAAGGCTTTGTTAGCATGATCCTCCATAAGGATGCCTATGACTATTGTAAGCGATATGATGCATGTCAACGGATGGGAAAACCCACCAAGACCAATGCCATGCCAATATAACCTATCCTTCCCTTGAATCCATTCAAGAAGTGGGGCATCAACTTCGTGGGTCCAATCGATCCCCCCACTAGACGAAAGAAAAATAGAAACATTCTAGTACGTATGGATTATGTCACCAAGTGGTGTGAATCTAAAGCTCTGAAGCGGGACAATGGTAATAGCGTGGCCTTGTTCCTGTACGAGAATATCATCACCCATTTTGGCAATCCCCTAGAGCTTTTCAGTGACAGATGCAGATGTACCCACTTCCTTAACAAAATCATGGAAGAATCGATAGAACTCTATAAGATTCACCATCACAAGTCCATCCCCTATCACCCCAGAGCCAGCGGCCAAGTTGAAGTCACCAATCTCATCCTCTGCTCGATTCGGACAAGGAGAATTGCCACACATCGTTGTGATTGAGATGATTGATCGACTTACAGAGACCCTATGGGCATACAAAACCTCCCATAAAGCAGCTATAGGATAGACCCCCTTTCAGCTAGTGTATGGTACATAAGCCATCTTTCCTGTTGAACAAGAGTTGTCCTCCCTGTGAGTGGACATCAATGAACGCTTGGGAGATGCTGAGTCCCAACGTTGTTTGTTGCATTTGGAGTGTCTTAATGAGATTCGTAGGATGGCCCTACAGAGCATGGAAGCCACACAAGCTCGCAAAAAGGTCTATCATGATAGCTTCATCAAGCAGAAGGACTTCAAGGAAGGTGACTTAGTTATCACTTATGATTTTCGATTTGGCAAGTTTCCAAGCAAGCTTCAACAACACAAGATGGGTCCTTATAAGGTACTTGCCATCAATCCGAACGGCTTAGTCCAAGTCCAGCCAGTGGATGCCTCTAATGATGTTTTCCTGATCAATGGCTATCGCTTGAAGAAGTACTTCCCTCCCTAGGGATCTTGATAATCACAATTGATCACACCTTCTGTTTATTTACAGCTAATATCAATGAAGCACTCTACTTGCCCATTTCTACTTCATTTGATCCTAACGGTAACCAGTTACTTATGGTGAAGAGATTGTCACACTCTTGAAGAAGGAAACTTATATCCCCTTACTTCTCAACTAGCTTATTAACAGTTTAGAGGTATGTGTTGCCCATATTTCTTCTCTCGTATGGAGGAAGCTATGTCAGTTCCTCCGGAACTGGTTACTTATTGTTGCTCAAGAGATTGTCACGCTCTTGAAGAAGGAAACTTCTACCCCCTTGCTTCTCAACCAACTTGTTAACAGTTCAAGGGCATTTGTTGCCCATATTTATTCTCTCGTATGGAAGTAGCTATGTTAGTTCCTCCGAAACCAGGGCAAACCTGCATCTAAATATCTATCCAAGGAACTGTTCACAACTTCTGTGAAGATTCTAGAGGGTGCTAAGTTCAATTGGGCAGACTTTCTACTATCCAAAATGGATTAACATTTCAGTGAGTACAGAAGGGTCAACTCAATAATGTCTCCTTTGGTACCTTCTTATAGTGCATTATCACTTTTGCACCTCCTGGTGGTTTACCTATGCCTGATCCTGCTCCTTTGCTGATGCAGCCTCCACCTTCAATCCCTTCTCTTCCATCCATGCAACCTAAGTCAAAAGATGAAGATTCCCCTATTGTTTTTTTTTTTAAAGAAACACCTTCTGGATATGACACTGACATACTCCGTCGAAGCCAATGGACACTGCATGATTCTGTGATAGGACCGGTATTTAATTGGCCTCTTATTCTAGGGTCCTGGGATACATTTGTAGCATGTTTGAACTCTTATCTTCATTTTGCCAGAGTGCATGTTACTTCTGAGGATATCACTATCCATCTTGCTGCTCATTTTTGTTGGTATCTTTCTTTCATGCATCGGCAATCAAATCTGAATGCTCGAAAGAGTATCTCCCCATAATGTGGATGTGACTATTGCTCAAATGGATGTACTTTACTACTTTGTACAGGCATTCCCTACCAGGTTCATTATCTTAGTGGAAAGGATGTGTTTTTTACAGTTCCTCCAGAATGTGCCTCAACATTTTGTTGATGAGAGTAAAGCTCTAGAGCACCTCAAGCTTAGTATGCAATTTAAGAAGAGATACCTTCATCCTACTTAGTAGTGGATCTTTTCATGATTGTATCATCTTTTTATTAATTGAAACTTCTTGTTGCTCTCCAATTTTTGGGGATCCATGCCATTCAAACTATATTTGTATATGGGTATTTTTTGTGTTGGGTGATGTTTTGTTTTTTTTAATCATGTGGAGCTAATGAAGATGAAGCTCTAAAGATTGATGATGTTAGTTATAACATGGTTGCAATTGAAGACTTGGATGCTGAACTTCTATATTCTTTAATAGTTTCAGTTATTTTGGTTTTATGATGTTGGAATGGTTCTTGGTATTATTGGTTTTCCTTTCATATGTGTTTTAGATACAGGTTCTATGAAGCTGATATGTTGGGGAAGTGATAGTAGTTGGTGACCTATGATGGATTGAAGATTCTTTTTAGCACATATTAGAGCTTTTATTCTCCTTTTCTTTCTGAGGTCGCGAGAAGGCGCTTCCTTTCTAAGTGTGGGGATATGTTGAGTGTGGAAATGATTTGTTTTTTGGGCTGATTTTTTGTTGTTTTTGTTGCTGAATGGTTGATTTTGATGATTGATTGTTTGAATTTGAAGATGTTTTGAAGTGTTTGGAATGGTTTGAGTATGTTTGAAGTATTTATGTTGGTTTTGGATGAGGATATGTTGTTTTAAAGGAGTATGTGATTCTCTCTGTTTGGTTCTGTAAGGTCTGATTTTCTTCTGTTTTGTTCTATTTTATTTATGTTTTGGTAGTTGAGATGGTTGAATGGATGTTTTGAGAGATGGTTGAGGTTGTGTTAAAAGTTTTATGAAATATTGAATTGGTTTTGGTTTGGTTTTTTTGGTTTTAATGGTCTTTGTTGATATTCTGTAAGGTTCTATAGCTTCTGTAGTTCTATTCTTGTATTGTCCTGTTGTTCCATGGTCTGCTCTGTTTGTTTTTGTTGAGTGTTATGTTGGAAGTATGGATGCTTTGGGAAGTGTTATTGTTTTAGAAAAGGATGAATGTAAGCTCTATTCAAGCTAATTGAAGTGAAGAAGTAGCTGATGAAGATTCACAAAAGGTTACAGAAGAACAATGACAAAAGCCAAATCTCACAGGACACTATGATGTCTCTGGTGCCTCTTTGCATCCGACACACCTTTTGGGAGGTGTATCCATGACCTAAGAAGGATTATTATGAGTTATTATTGATTATTGTAGTGAGTTTTTGATGTTCTATTGAGAGTGTACTATTGTGAGAGAGATCAGATGCAAGAGATAGCTAATTCTAAGAAAAACAATATATCTATCTAGGAGAGATTGAGAGAGAAAACTATGAAGATAATGAAGATTAATACTATGTGATTATTTCCATTCAAAGTGGTGTTTCTTTTGTGTTCTCTTTGTTGGTTGATGAATTCTATGAAGAAAATGAAGATAATGATGAATTTTTTTGAAGATAAAGCCGTGGGAGAATTGTTTTTATAATGTTGAGTGAAGATTTCTTGCTAGTGGTGTTCTTTTCCTTGTTGTGGTTCTCTAAAGAATGAAACAAAAGCTTGTTGATGTTACAAGATAGATTTTCTTGCTGTAGAAACCCTTTTTCCTTTGTGTCTCTCTTGGAGCTCCAGATGGGTCATTGGAGAGTAGAGCAACTGATAGAGATGGGTGGGGAAGAGACCAAAGTAAGCATTAGAGATAGCAGAGGATCCACATGGAGAGGGTTGTGTAGGGCCACATAAGAAGAAGGGAGGCCATGTGAAGTTTGGATGGATGTTAGGTGTGGCTTGGAGGACCATAACTATATTTAGATGGGGCTATAGCATCTTGAAGACTCCTCTTGGGAGGTGGACCTATAAAAAATCATCTATATAATGTGCATTCAAAGGATATTAGGAGATACCCTTTCTTTACATGCTATAAGGCCATAAAGGACCCCTCTTATTTTAGTAAAATTATGGATTTTTTTCAAATTATAGTTAGAAATTATATTTTGTAAATATAATCCTAAAATTTGTATTAAATAAAATATGCATTATTTTGAACTCACATGGTATCTTACATGTTCTATAAGTGCACTCATGAGAGACTAACTAGAACTAGGAATCACCTATCAAGTACAAGAAGAATCACTTAAATGAAGAGAAATAGTTATGACCAAAAGCACTATTGTAGTTGGGACTAGGTATGAAAGACATGCTAATAAGGGTAGCCATCATGGGAGTTCTAAGTTCTAGGACTAGTTTCAAATTCCATAGGGGTTGGATTGTCTTGTGATGACTAGAAACTTATTCCAATGGGGTTGGGTTGTCTTGTGAAAACAAATTAAGAGCCACACCATGCCTAGATTGATGACTTCACTAGGCATGGTGAAGACTTGTATATTAACATGGCCATAAACTAGTTCCCTTATAAAGTCCAAATGGGTTGCATCACATCCTCTCTCTCTCTCTCTCTCTCTCTCTCTCTCTCTCTCTCTCTCTCTCTCTCTCTCTCTCTCTCTCTCTCTCTCTCTCTCTCTCTCTCTCTCTCTCTCTCTCTCTCTCTCTCTCTCTCTCTCTCTCTCTCTCTCTCTCTCTCTCTCTCTCTCTCTCTCTCTCTCTCTCTCTCTCTCTCTCAGAGTACCTCTCCAAAAAGTGCATTGCCAAAATCTTTGTTAATTATTTTCCTATGTGTATTGATACAATAGCCTTTGTACCCACTAGGTTGCACATTAAACAAGAGCCAATCTAGCCATTAAAAGAAAATGGATTTTAAAGAGCATGTGGTTCCAAATGTGTTGGCATTGGAAAGCACATACACGATATAGGGATTTCTTATATTTCCAATCAAATGGTTAAGAGAGGTATTCGAATGAGACAAGAGCTATTGGTCCCAAATAGGGTTCCATTCTTGGGGTCCTTGTAGGGTAGTAAAGTATGCATAACTTTCTTTTTGCATTTGCATTATTGAAAAAGAAATATGGTTATGGACCTTTCTTAACTTTACAAATACTTTAAAACTAGATTATCCAAAATTCCATCTACTAACAATCAATAGCCATTGCCTAAAGCCACTTATCAAGTCTGAAAGCTACTTATCAAGCCTGAATCCATATGCAATTTGCCTAGTCATAGTAATTTAATTAAATCTTATTAGTTGCATGGATCCTAACATTTGAAAATAAAATAATTCCACTAACTAGGACCTTGTTTGCTCTATTAAAAAACGATTATGAAAGAGGAGAATTGAACTCCCATGAGTGGTCTAATTATCACCTCAAGATAGTGCATCTACCATTTCCCCACTTTTGCTAGACTATTGTATGGATATTATTAAGATTTAGGGAAAATCATGCTATAAAAGAAAACAAGCCTTCATAAAAAAACCAACCTATCAAACTAGCCTATGTCATGTCGATAGCTATGATGTCCCTAAAAAGTGTGTATAGGGATTTGTTTATTTATTGGGGGGTGTCGACCATAGATGAGATGTTGCACCAAGTCTTGCTCTCCTATTCTAATCAAACATCCAATCAAAATACTCTCTCCATGCCCATCTAATGAATCCCATTGGCATGAATTTTTGGTAGTCCATCAAGAGATAATTAAGGTAAGTTTCATTCATACTCATATCAGGACTCCACTCAAAGGCCAAAAGACAACATACAAGGTTTGCCCTCAACTATAGCATCAAGATATTCAGGGAGATCAATCTTGGGCTTGCATGAGGTCAAGCTAGTCCTAGTACACCCAAGAAATTTCAACTAGACCCCCCTCCCCAAACAACTCCTTGGTGTCTCCTAACTACTACCAATAAATCCCCATAGGGAGACATCTTGCATCCAGTGTAGGTCTTAGCATCTATAGCAATAATCTAGCTCCTTGATGGAGCACTAGTGCAGCTAACCTTGGGGAAGGTCTAATGTGTACACCCAATAGTAAACCTATGTTGGATAAATTTTTCCTTAGAATCAACAAATAGTTCAAGCATTCCTTCCAATGTGACAAGCACTATGATAAATATACTTGTGCATAAGCATATTTGTAAGGTTTGAGCCTATAAGGATAGGTTTTACTTGATACAAGTCATTTATCTAATCTTGGATCTTAGGCTTTAACGATGAGACACAAAAACCTTTTTTTTTGTCTATTTCATTCCCAATTTAAGTAATAAGAATGAGATGACACTTCTATATTAAGCATTGAAGGGCCTCCTTCAAAAGATCTAAGTATAACTAATTTATCTTTATGTTCCAATTTCATGGTCTTTAATCAAGATTTATTTTTCTATTCCAACAATGAAATTCTCATTAAGATACTTTTTTAAATGTGAAATTATAATCTCTCTTTGGTAGTCTCATTTCATGAGGTAATTAGGACAATATCTAACCAATATCCTAGTTATCTTAACATCCTTTGAGTTTTTATCACATGATTTCCTTTCAAAAGATGGGAGTTCTCTAGTTTTTTATAGTTTCTTTTATGCTTGATTTAATCAAATGATTTGATTATCACAATTTAAACATAGAATTGTTACGAAAGTTTTAAGAATGGAGTAAGTAACATCTCCAAAGGGGGTTACTCCTATTGGAATTTTCCTCCTAGATGCTTATATCTTTGTTTATACACTTGACTATTAGGGTGTCTACAAAGTTCCTAGGATTCAAATAGTTATGATCTGAGTTGTTACCATTAGTCAACTGATATTTTTATTAGCATATGTAATTGCGTACGAGCATCAATGCCATAGGGTAGAATACAGTCATACTTAAAGTAGACACGAGTGGAAGTTGACATCCTACTCTACAATTCAGAGTACTAAGGTTAACATCATCAAAACATTTGAAGACAGAGATTAAGTATGCAAACAAGAATTCCAAGTCTATTTTGATATATGAAACCAATACAATAGTCTCGATAGAGATGGATATGGCAATAATCAGATGCACAAGAAAAATCACTAAAGGAAGAACATCATCTCATAGACTCAAAGGCAAATAATAATATAAAAGGATATCACAATACTACTACCAATACTTGCATCTTAGAAAATACAGAAGATATACAACACTACTACACTAGTATATCATTCAAGATGCTAGTCATAGAGAATTGGTCAAGGAACCCAATAGGCACATGGTTAATACACAAAAAAATCCAAAAAGATGAATATATAGTCAAACCTTTTGCTTGGGCAAGCCTCCCCCTTATATAGCCTATTGTCAAAAGAGATATTCTCTCCACTCATGTGATGTGCCAAGCTCATAGCTACTACTACACTTGTTTTCTTATTAATGCACTGATGGTCACCTTGCTTTAAACACCGCTAACTGCCACCACCCTTAACATTGGCATGCATGATGGACTCAGACCCACAAAGTTATTCATTGATGTCACCTTCATCCTCGGTGGCAAGTGCATTGTCTTATTGGATTTGGTCCTAGACTTGCAAATGTGGGGCAATTAGGGCAGACTTGGAGAAGAGATGGGAGAAAGTAAGGGGTGGGGTGGGTTGGGGTTTGGTGGGGGCCAAAGGTGGGGTGCTGCAACAATCGAATGGGTGAGGTCACAATGGAGGGAGTGGGTTGAGGTTTGATGAGGGTCAGAGGTAGGGTGCTTCCAAATAGAGGCAAAGGGAGAGGGTTATACTACAAATGATGCTATTGCAAGTAGACATCCATGCGGGTCCATAGGGGAGGCTGTGGCACATGGTGGAAGATGAGCTCAATGGCGAGCTTCTTTAAGTAGATTTCTCCCAATCAGATTTTCTACTAAATCTCATCATGTTTGAATTTGCTTTTGGTGAGGCATGCCTAGAAACCAATGAATTCATGTTTGTGCATGGACTCAGTACTTAGGAGTACATGGATGTGGTGCCAATGCTTCAAGGATAGGGCTTCCAGAGTTGGTTAATATTGGCCAAATTCATGATATCATAGGTGGGAGAGGAGGGATCCTCAAAGAGTAGATCCTCAAGGTTAGGACCTTTGCCACCTTGATCCTTACTTGAATCATCAAGATTTGGGGATTCTTCTCCCTGATCTATGTGCACTTCCTTCCTCTCATTGACTAGAGGTGAGCACTTTGGTGGTAGTATCCCAGTGGAGGAGATGGATCTATTGAATCCTTGATTGGGATGGAGAATGCCAACCTTCTTCAAAAGAAGGTCAAACTCTACCTTCTAATCATTGTTCAAGTCTAGCACTACCTATTGTAGGACTTGAATCCACTCCTTTGCCTTGGTGATTCACTACTTCAGTGCTTGAAAATGCTCTACCATCATTTGTCACTTCAAATATGTAGAGCTAGTGTTAGTGGAGAAGTCAAAGAAGTCTATAGTCAAAGCCTTTGGAAACATATCCTCATCGCTCATGGTAGTGATGGGCTCTTCCCTAACAAACTTCTTTCCTTTTTCCTGAAGGCAAAGGCACAGGCTACTTGGCTACTATCCCTTGATCCCTGGGTAGCCAATTTGTGAGGACTTTGAGACTGGGTAGACCAATTTGGGGTAGGGCCACTAGTTTTAACTTGGTGCCAGAGCCGAAAGCAAAGTGTGAGTGAGGTGGGTGGAACCAATAGGGATGCTCTTGCCTTATTGCTTAGAAACACGCAAAATAGCAGTCATCTGAGGCTGGACAAAGTGGATAGACTTGCCATTCGAGTTGGGATCATCTAATTTATTTAGTAGGGGAAAGAGCTTAGAGCAAGAGTTTGTCGTGGTGGCAGCCTAGAGTTCCTACTTGAGCTTTTCCCAGTATTTGAGCCACTCCTTCTCATAGTCACACTGACGTTCTTTGATGGTATCCAAGTTGAGTGGGGTCATGCCATCCGGCTCCTACAACACATGCTTAGAGGAAAACATTCTCCCTCTCGATGTTCATGGAGTGCAACATCATTCTGCTAGAGCTATTTGAAGAGGGCAATGTTGGTTTGCTTTAGGTAGCTCCCTTAGGAAGTGAGCTCTTGTTGCTAGTGTTATTTCTTGATGGTTCAAGAACTTCTTGACAAAGTTCAAGGACCGGTGGGTTATTTTCTAGCTAAACTCCTTAGGGATGAGAACAAGGTACTAGGAAAGGGTTGTGGAGGAGGGAATAGAAGCATAGGAGGTGTTGTTCAAACTTCTAAGGATCATCTGGGTGGGGATCTTGTTGTCATGTGAAGGTTCCTCCTCACATTGGCACTTTTGGCCCTAAAGACCAAGTCCTAAAAAAATAGGACCAAGTCTTAAACTCCTTAGGGATAAGAACAAGTTACTAGGAAAGGGTTATGGAGGAGGGTGTGGCAGCATAGGAGGTGATGTTCAAACTTGTGAGGATTGACATGGCGGGGAGCTTGTTGTCATGTGAAGGTTCCTCCTCTCATTGGCACTTTTGGCCCTGAGATTTGAGGTGGGTGAGTTTAGCAGAGAGGCTAGTGGTGGAGGTGGACTTCTTGGGCGAGTTGGGGGGTGGCTTTCCTAGGGAAGCTAATCATACTTTAGGGCTATCTTGGGAATGACTGAATCCATTTGGTCCTCTTTTTTTAGAACTGATTTTTCAGTCACTACTCTACTTGGTCTTGATTAGGGTTAGGGCTTGGCTCGTGTGAGGATCCACTCTTAACGGCTAGTGGTGGAGGTGGACTTCTTGGGCGAGTTGGGGGGTGGCTTTCCTAGGGAAGCTAATCATACTTTAGGGCTATCTTGGGAATGACTAAATCCATTTGGTCCTCTTTTTTTAGAACTGATTTTTCAGTCACTACTCTACTTGGTCTTGATTAGGGTTAGGGCTTGGCTCGTGTGAGGATCCACTCTTAACCATCACTGAATTCATGTTTCACATGACAAAGCCCACCTATGCACCAATGCTCCATATTGCGATTATTTTTCCATCAAGGGTCCTTAGAAGATCATATAAAACATGAAAGATACAATGAAAACAATGAATCCATGCACTAAATTTGTGTTTAACATGATGGAGTCAAATTTATGCAACCTTCTTTTCCATCAAAGACAGTGACCCAAAAGAAAGGCAATTGATCTTGCATTTCATATGACAATGTAGTTTAATGTATGCAAGTCTACCTAATTCTCTAGATTTTGCATTGGAGAGAGAGGTGGTTGATATGCTAGTTTACTCTTGCTATATTTCAATTGCAATTGAGAGAATATGAAAATGATTCTTCACTTGAGAGACAAGGTTTAAATTACAAGTAAACATTGTTATTATTTATTGATGTGATACTTGGTAGATCATGGTCTCATTAATCACTCCTTTCTAGGCCTAAGAATAGTTATCATGTGTTAAAAATAGTTTTAAAAAAGAAAAACAGTAAGCACCCTGTTTTTTGGTGAGAGGCATCCTTTTTTGCTCAAATTTTGAGAGAGCGTGCTCTATTATTAAATTTCCTTTTAGGAGTCTTTCAAAAGTAGTATCTTAGAATCATCAACCATTTTCATTCATAATCTTTTCTATCTCCATCAAACTGAAGCTAGGCACTCCAAGGCAAAAGGAAAGGCAAAGTCAACCAAATTAAATATTGTAAGTGCATAAAGCAACTCATTTTTTATATCATAACAAATGTTGGCAAGTTTGCTGACTCCTACAGCTTAATAAATCATGTTTCTTATGTTAGACCTCATTTAGTGCCATGTGGCACTCATATGAGGCCAAGCACATGAATGATGGTCTCTAAGTAGACCTTGTGGCACTCACAGATCTCATTTAGTACTACGATGTGGCAACTTCCACATTGTTCAATATCTCCCATTATAATAGGAAATCCTGTGGAAGTTTGATACATGCCACTTATCACACAGCTTTTTTCTTGAGACTAAGAAGGTACTCTAGAGTATCGCATCTTATTTCTTTTGTGTGTATTATCATCTTTAGAGGTGTAATTATTAGCATGGGAAAAGGAATGGATGGGCATGTTCAGCAGACCATGATTAAATGCCACTCTACTAGGATGCTGTCATATGAAACTAGAATTAAGTTGTGTTGGTGTCTTCTACTAGACTCGTGTTTCACATGTCAAGGATTAGGTTTTTGGTATACAATCTAGTTATTCAATTCTTTTTGCTAATAAGGAGTATGCTTTTCCACTTTTTATTTTTGCACTGTTTGGGGATGTCAAAGAGGAAGCTTTCTCTTGAAGGAATGGAGCAAGAGAAGTGAAGGGATCTCTCTTGCTCAACCCCGAGACCTACGGACTGCTTATTGGTCAAGTATTTCAAGCCGAGCAACCATGGCTACCCCTCACATAGTGTTGAGATATCGAGCTCCACTCGTGATACGCCAGGGTGACTCTTGTGTATTTATGTCACCGACTTGTCAGTTGCAGATGCGGTTGGTACACCGCCCATGAATAATAGCTACATGACAGCTATCCTTATCTACTCTACTTCGTGGCTCAGTTAGTATGCCACCTTAGTTAGTTGAGTTTGGTTTGAGACCCATATATACGGTTCTTCTATTTCTTTGTATAAGAGTTCTTTTGGCTTACACAACTAAGAAGAGGAAAACTGTTTTCAGCCTCCACCTTTGTGTGTATTCCCCCATTGTGCAAGCAAGAAAGCTACAAGTGAGACTCCTTCCTTCTCTCCCAGAATCTTGACATGGTATCAGAGCCTTGTTCGTGGTAAGGAGCTCAAGAAAGCAAGCCAAGCTCGCGGTGTTCTGGTAAGAGGAGCAGTGTTGCTTTCATTTTCTGTTTTGGGAGCAGATCTCTGCACAGGTAACACAGCCGGAAATCACAAGAGTGCATTGTCTCAGGTTGAGACGCCCTTCGCGGTGAAGCAAGAGGGCATTGTCTCAGATTTGAGGCCATTTCGGGGCCTTTTTTGAAGGCGGAAGTTTTCTGCACGCACTCAGGAAAAGGCCCTGTTTTATGCTGTGCGACCACTGTTCTACAGGTCGGTGAAAAGTTACCACAGAGATTGCATCGTATGCTTGTGCGCAGAGACATTGGGAGTTACAGAATCATCCCTGTTGCCTGTTGATGCAAAATCGTCACTAGGAAGTGACTGTGTGGTCAAATACCACTTTGGTCAGTTTTGCAGATTTGCCTTTGTGAGGCTGAAGCTGTGTTCTTTGCAGTGACAGAATTTTTTGCAGTGTTCTGTAATGGTGTTTGATTCTCTCTCATAGATTATCACTGAAAAGCTTGACAAGAACAACTTCCAAGCATGGAAGTTTAGAATGATAAATTTCCTTATGGGAAAAGGATATTGGGAATTTGTTGCAGGAAATGAAGAAGAACCAGTTCTTCTTGATGTTCCCAATCAACAGCAAATGTTGGCATTTAAAGCATGGCATGAGAGAGCCAAGAAAGTTATGTAATGGCTGTCTATCAGCATTTTAGACTCTATGATTGTGCATATTCAAGATGCAAGTACGCCAAAGGAGGCATGGGATACTTTGTCAAAAATGTATAGCACAAATACGCAAGCCAGGAAAATGCAGCTCAAGCAAGAGTTGCATAATGTGCAAAGAGAAAGTATGAGCATCAATGACTACCACATGAAGGTGAAGAAGATTGCAGATGCACTTGCTTCCATTGGGTCGCTAGTGGAAGATGATGATTTAGTTTCTGTGACCTTGAATGGTCTAGGAAAGGATTATGCACAGTTTCGGACACCCATTTCAGTTCGTGAAAGATTTCCTGATTTTGAGGAGTTGATTGCTCTTCTAATTTCTGAGGAACAGAGAAATGGTGGTGCATCTTCTTCAGGAGGAACTTCAAAAGAAGCTGTCTTCTACTCAAATGCTGGAAGAGGTAGAGGCAGAGGTAGAGGAGGCCGATTTGGAGGCCGTGGTGGCAGAAATCAGAATATGCAACAAACTCAAGAAAACCAGTCCTATGGAGGAGGATGTGGTAACTCTAGAGGCAGGGGGAGCCAAAGAGGTCGTGGTGGATGGCAAAGAGGCCAAAATGCAAACAGCAATGTTGAATGCTACTACTATGGTAAAATGGGTCATATGGCTAAACACTGCTATAAAAAGCAGAATGACATCATGAATGGGAAATTGCAACAAGGGAATTATGCATCTTCTAGTAGACAGGGTGATGACAGAAATGAGCATTTGTTTATGGTGCAGCACATGAACAATTATGTGACAAGTACAGAAGGAAGCAATGATGTATGGTATGTTGACTCAGGTGCATCAAACCACATGACAGGTCATGTAGAATGGATGGAGGATGCAAGGAAAATGGAAAAACCAGGATTTGTGGAGACCGGTGATGATACTGCACATCCTATTGTGCAGATTGGAAAAATTCCCTTATCTATGCAGGATGAGAAAAAGAAATACCTGTCCGATGTATTTCATGTCCCGAATATCACCAAGAATCTGGTTTCTGTTGGTCAAATGGTTGAGCAGGGCTTGTAGGTCAAATTTAATCCTCATGGATGCTTTGTTGAGGATATGAAAAATAAAGGTCGCTTGATAGCAAAAGGAAAGAAGAAGGGCAGAATGTTTACATTGGATGCAGACATGTCTGAATTGAGTGCAGCAATGTTTGCACATGGGACCGGTGTAGTTGCAGATATTGATATCTGGCATAAACGCATTGGTCATGTTAATGTACATCGACTTAAATCAATGCAAGCCCAAAATATTGTTGCAGGATTGCCAAAATTCAAGGTTGGAGAAATGCATAAGGTATGTGAAGCCTGTCATTTTGGAAAACAGGCAAGGAAACCATTTCCTAGACATGTTCAAGAGAGTGAGAAGCCATTGGAATTAATCCACTCTGATGTGTGGACTACTAAAGCTGCATCTCTTGGAGGCTGTCATTATTTTGTCACTTTTATTGATGACTATAGCAGAAAAGTTTGGGTGTATTTTATGAAAAAGAAAAGTGAAGTTTTTGGGCATTTCAAAACTCTTAAAGCTATGGTTGAAAAAGAAACAGGCCTGCAAATAAAATGCCTAAGGTCAGATGGAGGGGGAGAGTACCTCTCAAATGAGTTTGCAAGGTTCCTGCAGGAGCATGGCATAAAGCAACAATATTCATGCAGTCATACCCCACAACAAAATGGAATTGTAGAAAGGAAAAACAGGCATATTGGAGAGGTATCTCGTGCCATGCTCAATGAAAAAGACTTGCCAGATTTTTATTGGGCTGAAGCAGTTGCTACAGCAGTCTATGTAATGAACAGGACTCCCACTGCAGCGATACATAGGATGACTCCAGAGGAGAGGTATACTGGTAGGAAACCAGATATTTCTCATTTGAAATTTTTTGGTTGCATTGCCTATGTACATGTGCCAGATGAGCTGAGATCCAAGTTGGATCCAAAAGCTGAGAAGTGCATCTTTATTGGTTACTCTCTGCAGCAAAAAGGGTATAGATGCTATAACCCTTCTACTCATAAGTTTACAATGAGCAGAGATGTTGTTTTTGATGAGATGAGTAGCTGGTATAAACCAGTAAATGTGATTGATGATGTAGATGCACAAAATGGTAATGCTGCACAGAATTCACAACAGCAGTCACAAAATATTAGTGGACCTGGAGCGTCCTCTAGCAGTGGTTCACATTCTTCGCCATGGACAGACAGATTGAGATCAGGAGAATCTTCTCAAAGCAATGCAGATAGTGGTATGCAGGTATCACGAAAAGGAAAAGAGAAGGTTGCTCAGCCCATGTTTGATGTGAATGCAGGTCACTCTTATGTGGATGGTGAATCTAGTGGCTCAGAACAGAGCATTGATGATGAGTTGGGTATTCCTTCTATTGTTACACCTGGAGTAAGGAAGACCAGGGATGTTTTGAGAGCACCTGGGAGTGAACCTACTTTGAACAGGTCTACGAGAGCTAGGTATCCTGTGGATAGGCTGAAATATGATGGATTTACAGCCATTCACTATGCATATATGGTCAAAGTGATATAGGAACTAGAACCCACTTCTTTTGAGCAAGCCATGGGAAAAGAAAAATGGGAGAAAGCCACGGATGAAGAAATGGATGCCTTGGAAGCAAATGCTACGTGGGAGTTAGTACCTTTGCCTAAAGGTAAGAATGCAATTGGCTGTAAGTGGGTTTATAAGGTGAAGCACAATGCAGATGGTTCTGTGAACAGATACAAGGCAAGATTAGTAGTCAAGGGGTATGCACAAACATATGGCATTGACTATGAAGAAACATTCAGTCCAGTTGCAAGGATGGCAACCGTAAGAGCAGTCATTGCTATGGCTGCATCAAAGGGATGGTCTTTACATCAGATGGATGTAAAGAATGCCTTCTTGCATGTTGATTTGCAAGAAGAGGTCTATATGGAGCAGCCACCAGGTTATGTGCATGCTGTTCATCCTGAGTTTGTTTGCAGGTTGAAGAAAGCCTTGTATGGCTTGAAGCAAGCACCTAGAGCATGGTCTGACAAGATAGGACAGTATCTTGTCACTATTGGCTTTCAGATTTCCAAGGCAGATTTCTCACTTTATGTGAGAAAAACAGAGAAAGGTATTATGCTACTTGTAATTTATGTTGATGATTTGATTATGACAGGTGACAGTGATGAAGATATCCTTCATGTGAAAATGCTATTGAAGCATAAGTTTGAGATGAAGGATTTGGGAGAGCTGCATTATTTCTTGGGCATTGAGGTGATTAGATCACCAAGTGGGATACAGCTCTTGCAGAGGCAGTATGGATTGGACATGCCGTCCAAATATGGGATGACAGGCTGTAAGCCTATTTCAGTTCCTTTGGAGCAGAATGTGAAGCTGAGCACAAATGCAGGTGAGCTTCTGGAAGACCCTACTATGTATAGACGCATAGTAGGAAGTTTGATTTATATGACTATTACCAGGCTAGATTTGAGCTATGTTGTTGGATTGGTAAGTCAGTTTATGCAGGCTCCAAGGAAACCGCATTTGGATGCGGCTAGACGCATACTCAGGTATGTGAAGTCCACATTGCAGTATGGACTATTTTATGAGACTGGGGTTCAAATACAGTTGCATGGATACACTGATGCTGATTGGGCTGGTAGCATTTCTAATAGACGATCTACCAGTGGATATGTGTTCTCTTTTGGGAGTGCTGCAGTCACTTGGAGCAGCAAGAAACAGCCTACAGTTGCCTTGTCCAGCACAGAGACTGAGTACAGGGGTGCAGCAATGGCTACATGTGAGGTAGCTTGGTTACATAAGCTACTTTATGATATGCATCAGCCTACAGATGGGCCAGTTGTCATTTATTATGACAACGTGAGTAGTATACACTTGGCAAATAACCCAGTCTATCATGCTAGAACAAAGCACATTGAGGTGCATTATCACTATGTGCGGGAGAGGGTTTTACTAGGTCTTATTGATCTAGTTTATTTCAGCACAGAGGATCAAGTAGCTGACATATTTATGAAGGCATTGGGCGCAGAGAAGCTGCGCAAGTTCAGAGACCTGCTTGGTGTGCAGGAATTGGGATTGAGCTCGAGGGGGAGTGTTGAGATATCGAGCTCCAATCGTGATACGCCAGGGTGACTGTTGTGTATTTATGTCACCGACTTGTCAGTTTGCAGACGCGGTTGGTACACCGCCCATGAATAATAGCTACATGATAGCTATCCTTATCTACTCTAGTTCGTGGCTCAGTTAGTATGCCACCTTAGTTAGTTGAGTTTGGTTTGAGACCCATATATACGGTTCTTCTATTTCTTTGTATAAGAGTTCTTTTGGCTTACACAACTAAGAAGAGGAAAACTGTTTTCAGCCTCCACCTTTGTGTGTATTCCCCCATTGTGCAAGCAAGAAAGCTACAAGTGAGACTCCTTCCTTCTCTCCCAGAATCTTGACACATAGCTGATGTGATATCCTTACCCGTAGGATGTAGTGAGCTTACCTTGATGCTCGATTGAGTACCTTCCTCTCTCTTGCACATTAGTAGCTCCACGATGCTTGAGGCAAGCTCAAGCAACCTCAATCCCTTTCCGTCAAGCTCCATCCTCCATAGTCACAAGAGACAAGATAATAGAAGAGAAGAGAAGAAGATGAAGAGAGGAGATGGGGTGCTTCTTCTCCTCGATCCCTCACTCTCACACACTCACTCCCCACTCACTCACTCCCTCACTCAAGCACAAGTAAGAAGACAAGCGAAGAGAAGAAGAAGAAGAGGCTTTTTGCCACTTGCCCAGAATGAGCTCTCATTCACTTTTTAAACTTTATATACAAAACCCTAAATCCCTTTTGGGCGCTCATCCCCTTATCTCCCTTTTTCTACATGGACTAGGCCCTTTTTCTCATTGTCCTCCTCTCTTCCTAGCTTAGTCCTACCACCCATTCATGGTTACAAATTGCACAGGAGGGAGGCTGGTGCTCATTTATAGAGGTTTTGATTGCACCTTTATATTTAAAGGCGCACCTTCTTGCTTTTGGCTTCTTGCGGCTTTCATGGTGGTTTTGTACTCCTTGCAATTGTTCCCATGATTTTAGGTTTTTTTCGGGATCACTCTCTTATAGGGTGTCTTTTCCCTTGTTTCCACCTTGCTTTTTTCCTCTTAATGCCTCATTTTCTGCTTCCTTTCCTTTGCAGTAAACATTACCCCCCTCCTCGTTGAGTGCCAGCCCCATGGCACTGCTGGGTGGTGGGTCAGACGGTGTTGCTAGAGTAGCCATGTGGCTTTTTGAGTTTGTCTATGAGCCTTGGTGGATCGTGTGTTGGAGGGATTAATGGAACTAGAAAGCCCTTGAGTTTGGAATGAATCCTGGTGTTGAAGGGATTTATGGAACTCAAAGGCCCTTCAATTTGGAATGAGCTCTGATGTTGGAGGAATTGATGGAACTGAAAGGCCCTTGAGTTTGGAATGATCCCTGGTGTTGGAGGTATTTATGCCTTTGAAATTGAAGATAAAGTTGGACAAATCTATCATTTGGCCCTCCCTGACTGCCTTCTCCTTCACTATTCCAAATGATCTTCTTCATTTACTTTTTGACTGGGGCTATTGCATCTGCCTCGTGCTTTGTTGTGCCTGCATGGTGACATGTCACATAAGATGGGGAGTGCATTGCATGGATGATGGGGCCTCTGGAGCTGGTAGTCGATGCCTTTATTTGTACTTGGAAAGAAAAGAAAGTTTCACTACCTATGGGTGTTTCTGCCTTACTGTGGAGTGCGTGGTGCCCGTGCTTGTGGAACTAGCAGATAGGTCTACCTTGGGCAAGCCCTCGGTGGTGTGCCACACTTGAGGACCTAAGTTTGTGCATAAGGGAGGTGCGGTGCAGGGGGCTTAGGGTGATAGGTTGACCATAGGCAAGAATTACCTTGCTAGGTATGTCCTGCCCTTGATGTGCCCTAAGCATGTGTCGTGGGGGACAGGGCTAGGTATGGAAACCCTAGGTATAGTGATTGTGGCGCTCAAGGTGCTTTTGGGGGGTTCAGTGTTTCTACTTTTTTTTTCTTTCTTATTCTTCTTCTTCCCTTTTTTTTTGGTAGATGATTATAACTGGCATTTGGATGCAAGGCATGCTCTTAGGCTCTACCCTGATCTTCCTCAAACAATTTGCAAGGTGGTCTTAGGGACTCAGTCAAAAAGGTGTGACGCTACATGTATTCCTTGATGCTAGCCTTTGAATTAAGAGGTATAGTTGACAAGAAAGGATGATTTCACCTTGTAAAGTGTCTATCACTCATGTCTTCAAGGATCCTCATATAAAACGAGGGAAGCAAGGTTGCCCCCGCCACTGCCAGATGTTCTATCGACCCTTGCACTCTTTCAAAGTTGTGCCTCTCCCACTGTTGTGCCTTCTCTTCCAGATCTGACTTGCCCCTTTCCATCTCCTGAGACACCATCGTTACCAATTGCTACTGCTCACCCCACACTTCCAGCATTTGGGTCTTCTCTTTATCCCAACGGTTCTCGGCTATTCTTCTACCTTGATGAGCCACAGAAAATTGCTAGTTGGCCTCTGCAAACCTTTCCAATAAATCCTTAGTAGTTTGCGCATGGCTTTCTAACTCAGCCAGATGCAGTTTTCTTTCAGTCATAGCCATGGCCATTAGTCCCTCCACTTCGTGTTGGACATTTTGCAAGTTGTCCTATAGACTCATGGTCACTTCTTCTATGGCCTCTTCCTTCTCCTTCAACATGACTCCTATTTCTCTCTCTAGTCTTCCTTGCTCCTCCATTATTGACCATAGCTAGAATACTAGGGCCTCCTCCTATTCTTGGTGTTGTTCTTTTGATGCTGATCTCCTTCTTGTGGGCTCTCCCATAGTTCTTCATACATAGCTTCCACCCATGCCATCTGCTAGAGCTCAACATATTATTGGATGAGCAACTTGTGGTCCCACTGCTCCGCCACTGGGTCTTGAGCTTCATCCTCTAGCCTTTCCCTTAGGCAATCTTCATTCTCTTGTGCCTCCTTTTCTTTGACACTGAGTTGCTCTTTCAGTATTTGAATTTCTTTCTAATGCTCCGCAGCTTTCTGTGTCATCTCTAGCCGTAGAGCCATAGTAACTTCTCTCTTTATCTTGCCCTACCATTATGGGTACCTATCATTTACCATAGTCTAGCATTAGTATTCCTTAGATGGATTTTTGGTGAGCAAAAATTTGATTTTTCTTCCATGAAGAAAATTAACAAGCTGAATTAAAGACAAAATTTTCGAACAGCAACCTATTCATTTCCACTCTTTCCTTCTTTTGACTTTGATTAAGTCTCTTTGCTTCCTTCTTGCCTATGTTTACTTAATTACGTAGTCAACCTCACCCCCCTCAAGAAATGATGAGAATCCTTCCTTACTAGGATTGGGCATGGGAGAGAGAAGGGCATTTAAGCACCATATGGTGCTATTTACTTTGGCAAAAGCCAATCGTAGAAATTAGGGTTGTATTCCAAGTGGGCATGATGATCCCAAGACTATGAGGGCTAACACATACTTGGGTAATGTAAGTTAGGACATCAATTAGAAAATCACCCAAGTTAATGCAGCTAGTCACATGTAGTTACTCTTCCTTAAGGATGCGATCAATATAAGGGTGTGCCAAGACCTGGTTGTCTAGCTGTTTGTTTTGAGTGATGTCCAAGACCATGAAAGAGGTTGGTGCTATGTAGGTTGGGTTATACTCAATTGCTGTAATCGCATGTCACTGCTCAGCATTGGTCATTACTTGGCAACCACATTTCTCACATTGGAGACATAGGTTACACCATTTTTGAAGGAACGATGAGTCAGATTCAGTGAGGTGAGTGAGTTCCTCAAGCTAAGTGGGTGACGTATGCCTTTGGGGCTTCTTGTCAAGATTGTGGGAGAGATGGAAGGAGTCTCACTTGTAGCTTTCTCACTTGCACAATGGGGGAATACACACAAAGGTGGAGGCTGAAAACAATTTTCCTCTTCTTAGTTGTGTAAGCCAAAAAGAACTTTTGTACATAGAAATAGAAGAACCCTATATATGGGTCTCAAACCAAACTCAACTCACTAAGGTGGCATACTAACTAAGCCACGAACTAGAGTAGATAAGGATAGCTGTCATCTAGCTATTATTCATGGGCGGTGTACCAACCGCATCTGCAGCTAACAAGTTGGTGACATAAATGCACACTTCTGTTATGATGTCATTAGCCATTTGATGAGTGCTTGCTCTTTTGAGATTTTACCATTATTGATCAACTCCTTTGCGACATTGGGAAATTTTACAGTTATGAACTCGTATTCTTCCAAAGTGCAAGATGAAGAACAAACATCAGAGGCCAGGGACTCATTAAGCAAGTTGAGGTCAAGTCTTTCAAAGCTCCTAGCGAAAGTGGTGAAAGTGTTTTCCAAGAGCTTGATGCAAGTCACCAAGTCCTCTCCCGTATTCTCAATAAGGTCCTTGGCGACTGTTAGGAATGAACATCACTCATAGGAAGGTCTAAGGCATGCTGGTGGTTGCGATGGAATTGGGCTAGACAATGATGGTTCTAGTGGCACCAGAATTGACAGTGGTGTGTATAAGGGTAGCTCTGTAGTCTCATTCATGTGTCTAGTGTTGCTTGGGGGTATTGAGGGTGGCTCCAGTGGCATAGAAGGTGTGTTGCCCTCTTCTTGCGCATCCACCACTAGGGTGCCAAGCTCTTTAGTCTTTGATGATCCTCGAGTATCAATTAGGTCAATAGATTGGTTGGGGTTTTTTGACCGCAACCATTCTAGTTTCTGTAAGCTTTTCAGCTCAGATTTTCTAGTTAAGTGAGTGCCTTAGTCACTTATTAATTCAATAAGGCAACCAAATAGTGAGATAACTTGCTCCCACAAGAACTTTGCTATGGTATTAGTGTCGTTCTTCCTGGTGGCTCATACCTCAGCCCATTTTGTGAGATAGTTAGTTGCTACGATGATGTATCTAGCCTATGAGTATTGTGCTGCAGGACTGATGGGTCCAATGAAGTTGACTCCCCATTTCTGAAGGCTTGTCATGCAATGATAGGGGTCAAATCCATATTATCCTTTCATGAAAGAACTTTAGTCCTTTGGCACTCATCACAATGCTTTATGAACTTAACAGCATCAGGGAATAGGGTGGGCCACCACAACTAAGATTGTAGCACTTGTGAACTGTCATTACCCCACTGAAGTGCCCTCTAATAATTACTCCATGCGCTTCGCTCAACACGTCATGCATTTCATATTCACACACACATCATCGTAGCAACCTATCTTGCCCTAGCCTATAGAGCCCAGCTATCAAGTGGTAAATAAGTCTTTGAAGCCTAGCCTTCTCGATAGGTATGTGGGGCAGACCATGCTTTAGCACTTGGACTATATCATTTGTCGAGTACGGTGTTAGATCGGCTTTGAAAAAATCTTTCTCACTAGACAAGCTGAAAAGATGAGTGTCCGGAAAATCGTCAGCTATGCCTTGTCTAGAAACTTCTCCTCTAGGTATTCGAGACATGTGATCAGCCATGTAATGCTACTTGCCCTTGTGTATCACCACAAAGAAATGAAATTCTAGAAGAAGAAGAAACCATTTAGCAATGCATCTAGTAGTGCATGGCTTATTCAGAAGGTACATCAATGCTTGATGGTCTACGAAAAAGGTAAAAGGTGTGGCCATGAGGTAGTGCCAAAAATTCTTTACAACGAATACCATGGCCAGCCCCTCCCTTTCTGTGGTGGAGTAGTTCATCTCTGTGTCAGTGAGTTATCTACTATCAAAACTCACGAGATAATCCAAATTATGTTCACCAAGTTGGCACAAGATAGCTCCACTAGCAAATTTAGATGCGTCTATATGCACGTGGAATATAAGGTTCTAGTTTCGGGCTTGTAAGATTGGTGCAATTGTAAGAGCCTTCTTCAACTCCTCATATGCTTGTTGGCACTCATTAGTCCACTCGAACACGTTCAACAGCTTATACAAGGATCTTGCAATCAATGCATAGTTAAACACGAAGCGACGATAGTATATGGTATGACCTAAGAAGCACTGAACTCCCTTATAGCCCTTTGGTGGTGGCAAGTCGACAATGCCCCTGACCTTCAAAGAGTTAGTGGCTATGTTGTTCTTGGACACCACGTTCCTTAGGATGCATCCATGCTTCACCCAAAACTGGCATTTCAAGGTATTCAATGACAGGTTGTAAAGTCTACATCGTTCAAAGACTACTCATAGCTTCTCCAAGTGTTCCACCCAACTAGAGTGCACACATAGGTCATCTACAAACACCTCTAGCTCTTGTCTAAGCATATCTTTGAAGATGGTGCACATTAGCTATCGTTTAAAGGTTGCAGGTGTGTTCGTCAATCCAAAGGGCATCACGATGTAAGTGAAGACACCCCACTCAATGGCAAACGCAGTCTTGTGCCTATCGTCAGGATATACTTGCACCTAGTTGTATCCTGAGAAGTCGTCCAGAAAGTTGTAGGCCTCTTTGCCTCCTACTACCCTTTTGAGCATGTGCTCTGTGTATGGTAATGGGTGTCAAGATTGTGGGAGAGAAGGAAGGAGTCTCACTTGAAGCTTTCTTGCTTGCACAATGGGGGAATACACACAAGGGTGGAGGCTGAAAACAGTTTTCCTCTTCTTAGTTGTGTAAGCCAAAAGAACTCAAGTACAAAGGAATAGAAGAACCCTATATATGGGTCTCAAACCAAACTCAACTAACTAAGGTGGCATACTAACTGAGCCACGAACTAGAGTAGATAAGGATAGCTATCATGTAGCTATTATTCATGGGCGGTGTACCAACCGCGTCTGCAACTGACAAGTCGGTGACATAAATACACAACGGTCACCCTGGAGTATCACGAGTGGAGCTCGATATCTCAACACTCCCCCTCGAGCTCAATCCCAATTCCTGCACACCAAGCAGGTCTCGAAACTTGCGCAGCTTCTCTGCGCCCAATGCCTTCGTGAATATGTCAGTTACCTGATCCTCTGTGCTGACATAAACTAGATCAATAAGACCTAGTAAAACCCTCTCTCGCACATAGTGATAATGCACCTCAATGTGCTTTGTTCTAGCATGATAGACTGGGTTATTTGCCAAGTGTATACTGATAAGAAACTAAATGAGACCGCCACTAAGCCTAGGGCAATGCAAGATTAGTGCAATGCTATGGAGGATCAAAATACACAAGGAAATCCATAATGGAGAGACAACGATGTAGGCAACACTCAACAATATATTCCAATGCTTAATGATCATACAATGGCAGGTCTCTTATATAGAGAACCTCAAGACAATAGCCTGCTATGTGGCATCCTCTGATCCACATTCAACTTGTGGTGACCCTTGTCCCACATCTATCCATGAAGTCCACATCCTCCTATGTGGCTACCATAAATCACACAATGATACCCCTCTAGGGTACCAATAACAATATTCCAATAATTGGACATTGCACATTTCAACACCCCTCCTCAATGTACAATCAGTGTGACCATCTCACCTCTCACCCCCAATGATTTGGCATTGCCAAACTCACTCTCTCAACACTCCCCCTCAATGACAAATTGGAGTGTTCAACAAATGTGTGTGCATGTGTCTAGCAACCTAGACACCTCAAGTCCATTTCGAGCACCATGCTGCTCGGGAGGAACCACCCAAGTGCTTTTTAGACACCCCATGTGTCAGGGAGAAGGAACCAACCCAAGTAGTGCATCATCAACGTACACTACTCCTGCACACCACAATCAAATATCCTTTTTGAGCACCCGTGGGCTCGGGCAGAGGACCCTCATAAACATGGGTGAGAGAATTACATCCATTTTATGTCCATGCAAGGGCAAGGCACCCGCAAATAAAGGTGTCATAAAAAATACATCCATAGGTATAGATTGTGAATGAGCACATCATTGTTCACAATCTTTCAATACATGTGTCACTAGATTTGACACAAAAATATCTATGCCATATATGCCATTGACTAAATATGTGGCTCTTGCCACAACCAAGATTGACATATATTTTGATTCCCAAAGATATTCCATATGGAGATTCATCTTAGGGAGTGGTATGGAAAGGATAAGAGGCTAAGGGGCTAAGGCTTGTTTCAAACCACACAAGATAAGATCATTTATGTAGCCATACGTTCCCAACAGTCTCTGCACCTCGAAATCATCTGGGCTGCAGATTTCGATGCTGTTGATGACGGTCGGGTGGCGAGAAGGAAGTGACTGAGTCTTCTGAGTGGCCTTGAAAGAGCTCCATTTGGTGGAACCCCACGGGCCTGACTGAAAGAAGACGCCAGTAGAGGAGCCCAATTGATGATACCCAACACCAACACTTCCAACGGAAGGCAGAACCAGGGCTGCCATCGCGGGGCGGAAGGCTCACCACTCTCTCCACCGCGCTGAAACAGATCACGCTTATTCCAAACATCTTCCTTATAAGCAAGGATAACAATGGCAACCTCGTGATCCATTTTGAGAAGGGCAGTGCCGGCTCCTTCTTCAGTATCCCTTTCACTGCAATCATTTTTCAATCCCAACTTGCTTGCGTAGTGATCGTGGTGCTTAAACAGTGAGTCTGATAACTTCAGTGCTCATCTGAAGTGAACAGATTATTGAGTCCTGAACCAAGGGCTACTTAGCTCAGATATCTACCACCTGAGTCTTTAGGGATACCAATGATACTTGCTACCTCTGCTGAAATTAAACTAATGGCAGAAACAAACGTGCACCAAAGTATGATGAAGAACTCACTGCTCTGCACCGGAGGAAAACTCTTATAGCTCATCCTCCATTCTCAGATATTCGCCCACATCAGACTGATGGTAAGCAACAATACCGTTTGGGTCAAGCTTTCTGCAATCCTGTGTGGATTTCGCAGCGACTCCAAAGCCAAGGGGGATATCAGACATGGAGAAGATGACAACACCCTGGTTCTGCTGGGTGTTATCGGTGATGCGAGCAAGGCCGCTTTTGAGGACGTGGTTGCCGTACAGGAAGGACATCTCGGCGGACGGCTTGAGCCAGATTTTGAACTTGGCATGTGCGGCGAGGAGGTCAAGGCAAGAGGCGACGAGGTGAAACTTGCCGGATTTCGTGAATTTGCCGACGCAGGTGCCGAGGCCCACGAGCTTGTCCCTGGAGATGTTGGTGGCCTTCTTGACCAGGGCTTCGCTGACGTAGTAGACGCGGTTCTTGTGCAGGCAGAAGCAGTAGCGACCGGGGGAGGATGCAGAGGAGGCCCCTTCCAGGGCAGACCTCTCTACCAGGTGCTTCAGGTTGGATCCCACAAACTTGTGGAGTTTCTCAAACACCGCCGTCGTCTCCTGCTCGTCCAGAGGCCGCATCTCTCTCTCTCTCTCTCTGTCTGTGGCTACACTAATCTACCTAAGCTTAGCGGATGACCAGCTCTGATACCATGATAAGAAACTAAATGAGACCGCCACTAAGCCTAGGGCAATGCAAGATTAGTGCAATGCTATGGAGGATCAAAATACACAAGGAAATCCATAATGGAGAGACAACGATGTAGGCAACACTCAACAATATATTCCAATGCTTAATGATCATACAATGGCAGGTCTCTTATATAGAGAACCTCAAGACAATAGCCTGCTATGTGGCATCCTCTGATCCACATTCAACTTGTGGTGACCCTTGTCCCACATCTATCCATGAAGTCCACATCCTCCTATGTGGCTACCATAAATCACACAATGATACCCCTCTAGGGTACCAATAACAATATTCCAATAATTGGACATTGCACATTTCAACATATACTACTCATGTTGTCACAATAAATGACAACTGGCCCATCTGTAGACTGATGCATATCATAAAGTAGCTTATGCAACCAAGCTACCTCACATGCAGCCATTGCTGCACCCCTGTACTCAACCTCTGTGCTCGACAAGGCAACTGTAGGCTGTTTCTTGCTGCTCCAAGTGACTACAGCACTCCCAAAAGAGAACACATATCCACTGGTAGATCGTCTATCAAAAATACTACCAACCCAATCAGCATCAGTGTATCCATGCAACTGTATCTGAACCCCAGTCTCATAAAATAGTCCATACTGCAATGTGGACTTCACATACCTGAGTATGCGTCTAGCCGCATCCAAATGTGGTTTCCTTGGAGCCTGCATAGACTGACTCACCAATCCAACAGCATAGCTCAAATCTAGCCTGGTAATAGTCATATAAATCAAACTTCCTACTATGCGTCTGTACATAGTAGGGTCTTCTAGAAGCTCACCTGCATCTGTGCTCAGCTTCACATTCTGCTCCAAAGGAACTGAAATAGGCTTACAGCCTGTCATCCCATATTTGGATAGCATGTCCAATCCATACTGCCTCTGCAAGAGCTGTATCCCACTTGGTGATCTAATCACCTCAATGCCCAAGAAATAACACAGCTCTCCCAAATCCTTCATCTCAAACTTCTGCTTCAATAGCATTTTCACATGAAGGATATCTTCATCACTGTCACCTGTCATAATCAAATCATCAACATAAATGACAAGTAGCATAATACCTTTCTCTGTTTTTTCACATAAAGTGAGAAATCTGCCTTGGAAATCTGAAAGCCAATAGTGACAAGATACTGTCCACTAATATTTTGTGACTGCTCCAGGTCCACTAATATTTTGTGACTGCTGCTGTGAATTCTGTGCAGCATTACCATTTTGTGCATCTACATCATCAATCACATTTACTGGTTTATACCAGCTACTCATCTCATCAAAAACAACATCTCTGCTCAATGTAAACTTACGAGTAGAAGGGTTATAGCATCTATACCCTTTTTTCTGCAGAGAGTAACCAATAAAGATGCACTTCTCAGCTTTTGGATCCAACTTGGATCTCAACTCATCTGGCACATGTACATAGGCAATGCAACCAAAAATTTTCAAATGAGAAATATCTGGTTTCCTACCAGTATACCTCTCCTCTGGAGTCATTCCATGTATTGCTGCAGTGGGAGTCATGTTCATTATGTAGACTGCTGTAGCAACTGCTTCAGCCCAATAAAAATCTGGCAAGTCTTTTTCATTGAGCATGGCACGAGATACCTCTCCAATATGCCTGTTTTTCCTTTCTGCAATTCTATTTTGTTGTGGGGTATGACTGCATGAATATTGCTGCTTTATGCCATGCTCCTGCAAGAACCTTGCAAACTCATTTGAGAGGTACTCTCTCCCTCCATCTGACCTTAGGCATTTTATTTACAGGCCTGTTTCTTTTTTAACCATAGCTTTAAGGGTTTTGAAATGCCCAAAAACTTCACTTTTCTTTTTCATAAAATACACCCAAACTTTTCTGCTATAGTCATCAATAAAAGTGACAAAATAATGACAGCCTCCAAGAGATGCAGCTTTTGTAGTCCACACATCAGAGTGGATTAATTCCAATGGCTTCTCACTCTCTTGAACATGTCTAGGAAATGGTTTCCTTGCCTGTTTTCCAAACTGACAGGCTTCACATACCTTATGCATTTCTGCAACCTTGAATTTAGGCAAACCTGCAACAATATTTTGGGCCTGCATTGATTTAAGTCGCTGTACATTAACATGACCAATGCGTTTATGCCAGATATCAATATCTGCAACTACACCGGTCCCATGTGCAAACATTGCTGCACTCAATTCAGACATGTCTGCATCCAATGTAAACATTCTGCCCTTCTTCTTTCCTTTTGCTATCAAGCGACCTTTATTTTTCATATCCTCAACAAAGCATCCATGAGGATTAAATCTGACCTGCAAGCCCTGCTCAACCATTTGACCAACAGAAACTAAATTCTTGGTGATATTCAGGACATGAAATACATCGGACAGGTATTTCTTTTTCCCATCCTGCATAGACAAAGGAATTTTTCCAATCTGCACAATAGGATGTGCAGTATCATCACCAGTCTCCACAAATCCTGGTTTTTCCATTTTTCTTGCATCCTCCATCCATTCTGCATGACGTGTCATGTGGTTTGATGCACCTGAGTCAACATACCATACATCATTGCTTTCTTCTGCACTTGTCACAGAATTGTTCATGTGCTGCACCATAAAAAGATGCTCATTTCTGTCATCACCCTGTCTACTAGAAGATGCATAATTCCCTTGTTGCAATTTCCCATTCATGATGTCATTCTGCTTTTTATAGCAATCTTTAGCCATATGACCCATTTTACCACAGTAATAGCATTCAACATTACTGTTTGCATTTTGGCCTCTTTGCCATCCACCACTTTGGTGTGGGATAATTTTTAAAATGCTAGGAATGTGGCTCTAGATGCCAAACTTTCGACCAAGGGTCTACATGTATTTTTTCCCCCAAAAAAATAATATGGGCTCTTGGCCACCTAATGAGTGCGTTTGTGAAGTTTTGTCGCATTCCGATAAAAGGTTATGGATTTATGATCACATGATGGATAGTGTGTATGAGGCTGCATTAACCCGTTTTTAAATGGGTTAAAAGTTCATTTTTCTTCTCGTTTTCACATATTTCTTTCTTTGCTTCCTCCATTCTCACACCCCCAACGTCTGTCTCTTCTCTATCTTTCCCTCCTCGAGCTTGCATGGCATGCACCAAGCAGACGTGTCGCGGTTTCAACCATGGGAAGGCCTCAAACCAAGGCCCACTACTTGGAGCACAAGGTAGAGCCTCCTCTAGTGTAGTAGTAGGTGCTCCCCATAGAGCACAACAACCACCACAGAAAAAGAGGAGATGGAAACCGGACATTTTCGCCCTTCGGGAGATAAGGAGAATCCAGCGCGGATATAAGTTTCTCATCCCAAAAATATCTTTTCATAAGGTTGTTTGGGAAGTCATGCAAGACTTGGAGCTAAAAGGGGTGTGAAGATTTTGGGTGCAAGTGCGAGATGGCCCACTAGTATGAAGGTGGACTACTGCAGCTATGAAGGCCCTGCAAATGGCTGCAGAGGGGTTTCTCATTGACTTGTTTGATGATATATCGCTAGCGGCCATCATTTCAGCGAGTACGGAAGGGTCAACTCAATAATGTCTCCTATGGTACCTTCTTACAACACATTATCACTTTTGCACCTCCTCCTGGTGGTGTACTAGTGCCTGATCCTGCTCCTTTGCCGATGCAGCCTCCACCTTCAATACCTTCTCCTCCGTCCATAAAACCTATTTCAAAAGATGAGGAGTCCCCTGTTGTTTTTTTTCAACAAAAATGCCTTCGTACGAAGGGTCCTTCCAGTCCTCTTGTACTAGATTCCCCTATACAAGCATATGCTCCTCCTATTTCTAACAGTGCCCTTTCTTCATTCCTTTTCATGTATCTTACCGGCCATTTGCAAATCCCTAAGCTCTATTAGCCTTCCTTTGGTGTCGTATTGTATGGTGTCTATTTCTTCCCTGCTTTACTCACTAACTAAGAGGAAATCCTTGTACTCATCATCGAAATCGCCATCTTCTGATTGCTCATCATCTCCTAGAATCTCATCTCTAGCTTCTTCCTTATCAATGACTAAAGCCCAATTGTACAGTAAGTTCAAATCATGCACCTTGGTCCATCTCCACTTCAGTTCATTCAGGAGGTTTTTAAGAGGCTTAAGATTAGCGGTGAGGTTTCCAATCAGTTTGCATGTTACATAGTTGAGGATCTTGTGAAGTTCTAGCCTATTGTTGGGAACATGGAAAGAGATAGTCGAGCTCCTGGCCATCATGCAAAGTGGCACTGGGGGCTCCTTCTTTGACATGCTCGCAGTTTCCTCTTCGTCTGAGAGTGGGAGATCAATGGTTGCTAGGACGTGCATCTAATCTCGCTCATCCTTAGGACAAGGGATGTATTTGGTCAAAGGTCCATAAGACTTCCTTACTAGCTCGTCGCCTCTAAGCATGGCAGAGATGACCTCTAGGTCAACAGAGGTCGTCTTCCAAGTGTCCGTCTTGACCCTTACTGCTTCCATTCAGTTTGCTAGGAAGATTAGACCATTGCCCCAATCTTCAATGACTTGAGTATTTCTCATCTAGGGTCGGCCTAGCAGAATGCCATAGTCCACTCCCTTCATAATGATGAAGTTAAGAGAGAACTGGACACTCGATCTTCACTAGCCAATTCTTCAAGACTCCAAATGTCCTTAGTTTCATTCCATTAGCTAAAGTGACATTGAACCTAGTTGTTTCAATAGGCAGATTTCCCCAAGCTTGGAGCACGGCATGGCTCAACACACTCACTCCTGCCCCAGTATCTATAATTCCCTTGCATGTTACATCTCGTAGGGTTAGGGTAGGCAACATTGTGTGCGCCTCAATGCCTTCCCAAAAAGCGTTGACATGTAGTGAATTTGGTACTGAGTGCAGCGTCAAGTTGGGTATCTGCGTGACTGCATCGTGATCCTGCAAGTCAGCTACAACACGCTCCATCAGATCACCCAGTGTTTCAACTCCTACCATAGCATGGGTGCTACCTAAGTAGGTCTCCTACACTCAAAGTCACTGGGGTGGGTTACCAAAGTCACGATGAGGTTGCTGGTTGTCCACCTCTCTCCTAATGTTGTGTCTCTTGGCCATTGGTCTTGACTGACTGGCTGGCCCATAGCATCTAGACTTGGCCTCGGAGGGGCCGCTTGTGGCATGGGTGTGTCTCTCGACCTTGGTTGTGCATGCAAGATTGGTGTGCTCACACTAGAGAGATCCTTGATCTCATCTTCTAGGATAGGCTCAGTGTCCTTGAGGTGCTCCTGGGCTTCCTTTACCCACTCTTTTACTTGGCTATTGCTTCGAGTTGGTGTCTACTAGGATGAGGGCACTCCCCTACCTTGGCACTTCCTTTCTCTGTCATCTTTGGAGTAGTAGTCTTTGCTTCTGCATCTATGACCTTCTTGTTGATCACTAGTGTTGTCTCACCCTTAGTCTTAAGAGTGACCTTTGCATCAATCTTTTTCTTCCTTCTCTGTCGACTCTTCTTTCCTATTGAGGCAGCATCTAAATTTATGGGACCTGGCAGTGATATGCATACTTGCTTTGTCTATGCTCTCGTCATGACGTGCAGAGGGATGGGTGTATCCTTGTAGAGGGATGGCATGATTACTACTAGGAGATGGCTTCCGTCTAGGGCGATTGGCAAAGAGATGAGTGATGCCGCACTTGACACATCTGAGGTTGGCTTTTTTCTTACTTGCTTGTTCTCTCTTTGGATAGCACAAAAAGATATGGCTTGGGTGACCGCAAGTCCAACATAAGATTGGATCTTGGTTTGCTCTATGAATCCTCATCGTCCCCTACCTCTACCTAATGCCATCACTGTACATAGTCCATCAGGACTAGATTGCCTTCTTTGTCATACGAGACATAAGGGTTCGTGTAAGTTTCATCTTCATTAGGCTCCTCCACATAATGGATTGGAGCATCACTCGGTGGATGGGTCACGTATCCTAGTGGTTTGGGTATGCCCGTCGGGTTGATCTCCATCCTAGGGATGGCTAGTTTTCTGTCATTTGGTGCTGGGAGCACCAACTGGGCTCCTCTTCCAAAGAAATATGGCGGCATGTTCCCTAGGTAGTATGAAAAATTCTACTACTGAACATAGGGGAATTTTCTAGACAACCTACACTGCATGGCATCATGGCCGAACCTACCACAATTCATGCAAGGTTTAGATCTAGGATCCTCACACACATTGGATGTGTGGTAGTGTTGGTTTCCTCACCAATTCCTGTAGTCATGCTAGCTCCATTATCACCTTCGCTAGCTCCTAGCCTTGATCTACACTCTTCCCCCTATCCTGGACACTCTTCCCCCTGTCCTGCATGCTAGGGCTTGGTCCCTCTCTTAGGTCCTCTAACTAGGGTTGTAACTGTTTGAACTTTGAGAGCTTCTCTCTCTCAGCTAGTCATCTACCCTAATTGCTTTGTCAAAGACCCTAACTAACACGTCTCACTGCAAGCTAGAGTTACTTGCCAAATCCTTGTACAACTCCTCGCTGCGGATCCATTCATGAACACGGTGGAGACAGCTCTTTCATTGGGTTGCTAATTCATAGGATTTCTCTTGAAGAGACTGTGCACATGAGTGATGTAGTCTCTTATGTCCTCCTTGTCCTTTTGACTGACGTTCATTAGTTGGACTATGAGGTTATCAAAATATCCTACTTCAAAGAATCTCTTAATGAAGAGATCTTTCAATCGGGAAAAGTTTGCTCACTCCGCCATGTCTAAGTTGGTGTACCATGTCCTACCTTTATCGCCTAACTAGAGCCCAAATGCATGGGAGCGTTGTGCCAAGTCCGTGAGTCCATTGGCCTCACAAACTTTCTTGAACTGCTCTACGAAGCTGTACAGGTTGCTACTAGGCTGGTTGAGAGTGAAATTTTGGTGCCGAGAAGTGCTTAAAAATAGCTAAAAAGTATGAATATCAAGGGAAAAATATTCAACGTCGAAGGCGACGGCTCGATCTAGGACGATTTTAAGCGCCAAAGTGCTTCAAAGGCGCCCGAGCAACATTTGTTGATTTTTCATAATTTCTCAGACTGTCGTGCAGGTTGACAAGAGTTACTGGCCAATGCGGGATGCCAAGCCGGACGGGGAAATGGCCAAGAAATGGTCAAGATTTGAAAGGGTGGCCACAACATGGACCAAAGGGGGGGTGCCCTTTGGGGAAATTTTAACCCCCCAACCAAAAGGCATGCAACATGAAAAATCGTGGGATGAGAGAGATGAAGAAAACGTGGCCAATAGAGGGTGCCGAAAATCACGCCATGGATGGATGGGGCTTCTCCTTGCCTGCAAACAACCACTATAACTAATCATTGCCCTTGCTTCCCTCCTGGATGGCAATCATATCGCCACCTCTCGCCCCAGAAATGGTGTTCTCTGTGAAGAATTCTGATTTCAGTCTTTCTCTCTCCTCCCTCTCTCTCTTCTAAGGGCAGATTCATGTGGTGAAGAAGAAGAAGAAGAATGGATGAGGAATGCTTGTCCAATGAAGACCGGATTACTCCGTGGTGCAAAAGGAAGGAAAATTGCTAATTGTGGATTTTCATGAGCATTAATGGTGGCTGGAAATCAGTCCCGAGATATGGCAAATAAAAACCCGCAACCCGCAAAGAACGGTAATCTCATTTTTACAAAGGAAATTGATATTTTATGCAAGTTGCTTCATGAATAGTTGTTCCCATGGGATGATTATGCATTATAATGTTGTTTGCAATGTCTTTCAACTATTTGAAATCGGAAAATCAGAAAATCATAAGTGTTGTGGATGAAATTAATAGTGTAAAACCCGTGAAACACGTGAAATATGGGAAAATTGGGTGTTTTTGAGATGTAAATGGAAAATATAATAAGACACACCAACTAAACTTGTGTTTTCACTGCAAATGAACCTAAGGGCCACAGCCCATAACTCAATTTGAATTTTCAATCATTTCATATTGCAAAAAATACAAGAAAAATAGGAAAAAACCACTAAAAATAGGGAAAAAATGGATTTTGAGTACCGAAAATTAAGGAAAAATAAGATGCATGTTTGTGGATGTATGGGGGGGTCTGAAGTATGAGGTTTAGCCTCAGTTCAGCCCTACCTTTATGTTTCAGTGAGTTTTCATGACTTTTTATACAATAAAAATGTGGAAAATGAACCCTAAATCGATCAACGATGCACAATCTAAACGCGTGAGGGGGTAGAGTGTATAAAAGGTATTTAAATGCTGAATGAAATGATGAAAAGCTTGCTGGTTTCTATGCATACCATTTAGGTTGGTTGATAATTAAAGATTAAGAACCTAGTAGCATGAGGGTTTCTCGGTGCTAGGTTCATGCAATGCCGCATATGAGCGATAGTCAAAATCATTGAAAGAGATGCTTTCCACATTTGCAGCAATGCTGATTGTCTTAATTGTTTGAGCACGTGGACATTCACAATTTGCATGAATCATGAAATTTAAAAAGTATCAGATAATACCTCCTGGATGCATGGCAATTGCTTTCTAGAGGATCATGACCAACGTTGAGTGAGTAAGGTTATCCAAGCTGTAGGCTAGGCGTTGGGTCTAAGGGGAAAGTAAAGTGAGGTATGGTACATTCCTGGATACAATCAATTGGTACCTTGAGAGAACTATGTGTGCGATGTTGTGTTATATATGTTTAGCGACGCATTGAGGGGCCAATCCCCAAGGTGTAGGAGAGTCACAGTGAGGTAGCGGCAGTTAACTGTGGGAGGACCTCCTATGTTTGTACTTCGTGCTATTTGGCAATGTGTAGGGACTCCCTCTGAGGAGTGTTAATTGGGTTAGAGTTGGACTACGATACGTGATACAAATGCAAGATGTTTAGGAAGATGATGTATGTGTCATCCACGCTCCTGGCCGCGAGGCCGTGGGGTTGTTGAGCGCATGATAGAGGTCCGGCTAGTGCATGAGCTAGTGCCAGCCCGGTTTAGGTCCCATCAGTGGTGCGTCTGCTGGGAGCTGCTTAGAAGTGGTGGTCCTCAAATCCTAGTTGTCTAGGGACCAGTTAGTAGTTTATGCCAAAGGATACTGAGATTGACCCGTTATTCATCGATAAGCATCGTCTAGCAGAAATCCAAAAGCAAGAGAGAGACGAAAGAGCTAGGTGACATGCTGAAATTTTTAGGAGATATTCCCCTAAGCGTAGCAGTGCTGAACCCTTACGAGGGAGTGGATCTAGTGGTCTTGGTGCCACAAGCAGTAAGTTAGCAGAAGGTGGAAGCTCTAGTGCTCCCCTTTCTTCCATAAGCCAGTCTACATCAAGTGCGGGAGGCGTAACCTCACCGTCCCCTATACCTAGTGCAAATCCAATTCTAGTCATGGCACAGCCTATTGCAATTCCTGCAGGAACGATGGATTTTCCGGCTCTAGGTTACCCACTACCCATTTTTAATGGGCTAGTTGAGGAAGATGCGAAACTCCACATCAGGGAGTTTCAAAAGCTGATGTTTAACTGTTGCATCCAAGAAGAAGGACATTTAATGATGTTCTTCAACATGACTCTCAAAGGAAGAGCTGCCATATGGTATCATGGCTTAGAAGCCGGAACCATATCGAATATTGATTCATTTTATGGAGCATTTCGAAGGGAGTTTGCTCCTGAAATGGGTGGGCAATATTGGTTGCGTGTACTCAACGTGACCTGCCAAGAACCACACGAGGATATTCGTGCTTATGCAAAGAAAATAAAAGAGGTTTTTCGTAAGTTGGACACCTCTATTCCTATCCCCGCAGCTGCCCAATTGCAATATTTTCTGCATGGTTTGGACTTTAATATCCAGTTGCAGTTGAGTAGTGTCCCTTTGGGGGATATAGATACTGCCATTATACGAGCACAAGAAGCGGAATCCCGACTACAAGCAGCCTATGCTTCTCGAGGCAATTCGAATATGGGTCTAGCATTGGGAAATAATATGGTGACGGCCAATGGCAGTAGCAGCCAAGGGATAGCGATGGCTAATCCTAATGGGAGAGGGAACATGATGCAGAATGTGCCTTTATTACCAGCTCCCCCTAGCATGTCGATGCCTACAGGTAGTCAAATGGCTCCAAATGGTGGAGGCCATGCAGTTAATCCTAATACCATGCCTGTGGTTCAACAACCAGTGCCTAATCGAATTGTTAGGCCAATGGAATGACAGGGTAATGATCAAGGCTACGAGTCGAGTGCTTCCAATGTTCTTGGAGAGGTTAAGGACATGATGAAGCATTATACCGACATGATTACGGAGCAGTATCGACAAATAGCCGTTGATGTCAACTTTCTTAAAAAACAACAAAATTTGATAGGCAGTAGATACCCAGATGAGGGTGCACCTTCGAGGTTTAGCTGCAAATGGTGTGGTGGGCAACATTATCCACGAAATTGCCCAAATGTCAAGTGCGACATCTGTGGAAAATCTGGCCATTTAGCAGCCACTTGCTGGAGTAAGATTAGTTCCCTCTAGTAAGGTAGTCGGCAACCAGGGCCTATTAATCATCGTGCGCAAGGAAATGATTCCCAGCGAGAAGACGGACCTAAACAAATACTCCAACGACCAAAGACTACAGTGGAGGAGCTACCTAGTGGTAGTGGGGTTAGTTTGATTGAGGTTGTACGCGTTAATGACGCTGAAACCTCTAATCTGCGAGCTGTTCTTACAAGAGGTCAAAAGGGTAGAGAGGCCGACAAGGATAAGCCTGTCGACGGAAACCATAAACAAGGTGACAAAGGAACGCAAGTTCTGGATCCTGCCATGGAAGGGGGACCTTTGAAGCCAGTGGAGAGTAAAGACGATGTTAAGAAGGATAAGGAACCACCGTGGAAGAAGGTGAAAGTTAAAAAAGAGGCAATAAAGCCAGTTCAACGACCTAAAGAATGGATGGTTTGGCATGAACAGCGAACTCTACCGAACTATCATGAATTCGATTTGGCGAGCTCTCTTTGCGAAGTCAAGCTAGATGTGATTTTTTTTACAGCTTATTAAGCTTTCCCCAGGAGTACGCAAGGAATTCAGAAAGATCTTGCGTACCGGGTATATCGTAGAACCTTTGGGTATTGCGCGAGTTGATGATGATTGGTTCGAGCATGCTGAGAAGCATTGCCCAAGGGTTGCAGCCTATGTCGATGGGATATTAGTAGATTATGCCATTGTCGACACGGGATCATCTGTTAACATTATGAGTTCTGAAGTGATGGAAAGGTTGGGTCTTGCGATCCAGAAAGATACCTCCACAATTCTCAGAATGGCGAATGATAGTTTGAGACAGCCGGAAGGCTGCATTACTAAGGTCCATGTCATTGTTGCAAATGTAGAATGCCTGTTGGACTTTAGGATGATTCGTTTTGCAGGGCATCCAAGTTACCAAGTATTACTTGGACGACCTTGGATCTTGCAAGCAGACTGCCAAGTGGATATACCCCCCGGTTGGCTGATATTCGGCAAAGGTGCTCAGCACGTGGTGATTGATGCCTATCCTGAGTCCCCGCAGAGTGAGAGAGCTCCTCTATCTTCCATAGAATTGGAGACATTAGAGGATTTATCCGCTAGTGAGACATCATTGAGTGATGAGTCCAAAGAGGGATCCACCACGGAAGACATCTATCAGATCACTTTGAACGAGCTGATAGAGGCCCAAGATCATATAAGAGATGTAGATGTTATCGAGCTAGACCTTGGCATGCCCAATGATTCGCGGCCAATCAAATTAGGTTCTATGCTCAGTTCAGCAGAAAGGGAGGACTATGTGTCCCTACTTCAAGAATTCCGCGATATCTTTGCCTGGAGTTATGATGAGCTGAGAGACATTCCTCCCAGCCTGGCTGTTCATACTATTCCTGTAAAAGAAGGCAGTCGTCATGTGCATCAAAAAGTAAGGCGTATGCCTTTTGAATTGAGGGACGGGTTGTTTGAAGAGTTACAGAAGCTAAGGAAAGCAGGTTTGATTTTTCCTGTGCAACATATGGAATGGTGTTCGCCAGTTGTGATCAGAAAGAAGAAAAATAATCAAATCCGATTATGTGTAGATTTTAGAGAGCTGAATAAGCAGACAGTTAAAGATTACTACCCGTTGCCATTTATTGACCAGATTTTGGATCAATTAGCGGGTAGGGAAATATATTCGTTTATGGATTGCTTTGCAGGATATAACCAGATGGCAATTGTAGAAGAGGACAAGTTGAAAAAAACTTTTATTATTGTCTTTGGTACTTTTGCATACCATGTGATGGCCTTTGGTTTATGCAATGCGCCGGTTCGTGGCAACGAACAGCAGATAAGACATTTGGTGACATATCCCCTGAAGAGTTGAAGGTGTTTATTGATGACTTAGGGGCCGCCACCATGAGGGAAAGGCCGTTGATCAATTTAAGAAAATTCTTTGAGCGCTGCAGACAATTTTGCATCGCCCTAAACCCACGGAAGTGTGTTTTTGGTGTACCTTATGGGCTCTTGCTGGGCCATGTGGTCAGTTCGGTAGGAATTGCGACAGATCCCGAGAAGGTCAAAGTCATAGTTGCCATGGGTTCACCACGCACTCCGAAAGAAGTTCATAGCTTTCTATCTTCGGTTGGTTATTACCGTAGATTTATAAACACCTGGGCAGAAAGAACATTGCCGCTTACGAATCTATTGTCCTTCAGCTATTTGAAAACCCTTGTAAGGTAGCTTTCGAGGATGTGAAGCAGGAGCTACTGAAAGCTCCCGTTTTAAAAGCGCCTAAAAGAGGTGAGGTGTTTTATATATTTTCAGCAGCCACCATGCATAGTATCAGCTACTGTTTAGCCCAAATTTGGGAGGAAAAGTGGTATCATCCCATTGCCTTTGCTAGTCGAAAATTGGGCATTTCAGAGATCAATTATACCTACATGGAGAAGTTGTGTCTTGCGATGGTATTTGGAACCAAGAAATTCAGGCACTATATTCTCTATGAGAAAGTTGTGATTTATACAAAGGCGGAGGGGCTTCGATTATTGATGAATAAGCTGCAGCCGCCTGATCGTCTAGCGAAGTGGTTAATCACTTTGCAGGAGTTTGATTATGAGATCAGGAGTAAGCCACCAAGGTTGCAAGGAATCGTGGAATGTCTTGTGGACTTTGGGGAGCCGAAAGAATCTGTGGCTGAAGGTAGTGACATGGAGTCGTTATTTAAGATAGATACAACGTCTTTTTCCTCCTGTATGCTGCAATAATGCATTATTTATCGACAGAAGAGGCTGGATCCGAACTATCTAAAGCTGAGAGAAGGAAAATTAAGCAATAGCAGGCATTAAAGTTTGCCTTGATCGCAGGTACACTATATCGGCAAGGGGTTGATGACATCTATCGCTGATGTGTGATAAGAGACAAGGTGCCATTCATTTTGGAAGAGTGCCATGATTCTGCTTGCGGAGGCCATTTTGCTAGACAACTTACAGCACAAAAGGCTTTAAGAGCAGGTTACTGGTGGCCTGCCATCTTCCAAGATGCGTTTTCATATGTTAAGAGATGCGATATTTGTCCACGACATGATAGTTGAGAGGATAGGAAAAGACCACTCACCCCTATTATGGCGATACTTCCATTTGAGAAGTGGGGAATAGACTTTGTGGGTCCTATTACTCCGTCGTCGACTGCGCAAAAGAGGTATATTATTGTAGCAACTTACTACTTCACAAAGTGGTCAAAAGCACGTGCAATAAGGAAAGATGATGCCAAAGAAACTGCTAGTTTCCTTTTAGAGCAGATAATATGCCATTTTGGTCCACGAAAGAATTAGTGTCGGACCGTGGAACCCATTTCTTGAACAAGGTTATCAAAAGCTTGACAAAGGCTTGGCAAATCAAGCACAATAAAACAACTCCTTATAATCCACAGGAAAATGGGCAGGTTGAAAGTACCAACAACCAGCTTGCGGGTATCCTATGAAAGTCGTATCTGAAAAGAAACGCGACTGGGATAAGAAGCTATATGTGGCAGTATGGGCAAATACCACGTTCAAGCGAGCCACTGGCCACATGCCGTTCAAACTAGTTTATGGTGAAGAGTGTGTTTTACCCTTAGAAATTGAGTTACCGACCATTAGATTCGCAATAAACCATTCTTTGGGTAGTGAGGACGCCCTATTAGAACGTTTCACAACTTTAGCGCGCCTCGATGAACTTAAGTTGCAAAGTCTATTACATCAAGAGGTGGCTAAATGTCGCATGAAACAGTTGCATGACCTGAAAACGAAGAAGTATACCTTTAAGAAAGGATAGCTGGTTTTGTATTATGATGCGCGTAGGGAGTTGTTTCCAGGAAAATTGGAACCTAAATGGGATGGCCCCTACAAGATCGTTAGGTTAGGGAAGAACAGGTCTATAGCCCTATGAGCTGATTTACAGGGAGTAGAGTTTAAGAATAAGGTTAATCTTAATAAGATTAAACCTTATTTCTTCTAAGTCTGCTAATATAGAGAAAATGCATTGCAGGTCCATGCTAGGAATGATCTGCGACCTGCGGAAGAGCTTAAAGTCAGTTGATGGGTTGGTTAATCCCATATTTGGAGCACCCATATCTGGAGCAAAGATACCATCAGGGGAAACTCATCTGGTGGAGCAAAGGGTATAAAGTGATTGAGCAAGAGGACGAAACTTTTGTGTGGGAGATCAAAGTCTTCTGCCATCACTGCTTACGACTGTTGACGAGTATCCTTGTTGAGTTCAATGAAGAAGGTGGGATGGAGCCGTCAGTTCATCCTCTCAACATGCTAAACTTTGATTACCATAATTATGAATAGAGGAGTTCGCGATGGTCGGCTATGTAAACCCATTATGGACGTACACATTATATTTTGACGGAGCATCCAGGGGCCCTAATAAAAAAGGAAGTGTTGGAGTAGTAATCCAAGATCCCCGATGTAGAGTTGCGATGAAGTTAGCTGCTTATCTCGGGGTAGGATTCACTAACAACATGGCAAAGTATAAAGCCTTGATTATGGGACTGTATATTGCCAAGCAAGGTGGTATTCGTCGATTGTTAGTGAAAGGGGATTCCCAGTTGATCCTGAATCAGCTAGATGGGACATACACAGTGCGAAATCCCATTCTTTGTATGTATCATCGGACTACTATGACCCTACTAGAGGAGTTTGAGAGAGTTTCTTTTCAGCTGATTCCACGTTACTGGAATCAGTTTGCGGATTCATTAGCAAATCTTGCTTATGAAGAAAACCTCTTCTTTAATTGTGGTCCTAGTCTGGATATTGTTATCAATGATGAAATAGGACCCAGTCGCTTGTGGGGAATGTTATCAGAGCATGCTATATATGGCAGACGATGGTTGATATGGGTGATGCAAAGAGTGGCCGAGACCAGTTTACCGTTATTATCTGGGACCCATAGGTTGATTAGATAGCATATCAGGTGTACGCCTCTTGCTATATATGCAGGAGGGATGGGTCATTACCTTATGCATTTAGTTTATGGCTACGAGCCTGTTTTTCCTCCTTGGAAGGGAGCATATTATTGTATATCTAGATTCTTCCAGGGAGGGATGTGTAGGTGCTATTTGGCTTTATTTCGTTAGGCCAAGAGGGCCAATTGTTTGTTTAGTGCAGGTGCGGTTAATGGTTTTTTGTTTGAGTTTTGTGCTAGACAGGTTTAGAAGAAGAGCTTGGAAGGAGCCTTTTGTTGCGTGGAAGCTTCTTGTGGCCTATCCAGGTGATATCTTTCCTTTATGAGTACTGTGGGTTTGATGTTATATGTGGTTGTGTAATTGTTAAGGGGGGTTTTTTCGTTTCTTGTTGGGGACCGATGTCCAAGGCATGAAGTCCCAGGATTAGGTTCAGTATATTTGAGGGAGGTCTAAGTAGTTGTTGCCTCCTGTAAAGACATTGTCAGGCATTGAAAGACCTCTTTTAGTAGGGAGTCCTAGTGACTCTGTTTTGCTAGCCTGCTAGGCAGCCGTTCTAGGAGTTCTTGCTAATTGTGAGGCAGTTAGAGAAGCCTGCCAGAAGAAAAATAGTGAGGATAAAGGAAAAGAAACCCTGAATATCTGACAAGATACTAAATATAGATACAAAGGTGTGTAAAAAGGGGTTCTAACCCCTATCAAAGAAATGAAATGAAATGAAAATTTATACGTAGATGATCATTGCCTTGTGAGGGCCTGGTAGGTTCCTGGGGACGAGTCAGACCCAGGGCCGATGCCTTGTCTTCCTAGGGGTGGCTTCTTGCTGGAAAAAGAAATTAAGGAAGGTTGGAGCGAAAATAAAAGTGAGCGTTAGAAAAGGATTAAGTGTCGCCTTGCGAGGGCTTGGTAGGTTCTTGGGTACCGAGACAGGTCCTGAGGCCGATGCCCTGTTCTCCTTGGGTCACTACGCTCAGCTCCCTCCTTTTTACATACCCGAGTATGAAATATAAAAACCCTAAAAGAAGCAATGTGTTAAAGAAAATACTTCTTGATCGGGCTATAGGAGTCCTCGCCTAGTAGGAGCTCCTGGTTGTGTTGTCCTTAGTTAGGTAGGTAGTTCAAACCACCACTTAGGGCAACCTCTTTGACAGTTCTTTTTAGCTTGGCCGTGTTGAAGCAGTAGGTTAGTGACTAGCTTCGGCCTTTCTATCAGATTGTGCTAGGCCTACTCTCTGTGGATGTCATGCCTTGGTTTTGTCAGGGGATAGGGTGAGCATTGTGATGTGTTTAATATGTATCTATTTTGTATCAGCTTGATGCTTCCTTTGGTTGTTTTGTGCAGATCTATTGTGGGTTCGACGGGCTGAGTCGCCCTATCCCATGGTCGCCAATGAGATCGGAATTTTGGTGCCGAGAAGTGCTTAAAAATAGCTAAAAATCATGAATATCAAGGGAAAAATATTCAACGTCGAAGGCGGCAGCTCGATCTAGGACGATTTTAAGCGCTAAAGTGCTTTAAAGGCACCCAAGCAACACTTGTTGATTTTTCATAATTTTTCAGACTGTCGTGCGGGTTGACAAGAGTTACTGCCCAATGTGGGATGCCAAGCCGGACGCCCGGGATTTTTCAGAGCTCAATTCGGAGTTCGGATGGGGAAATGGCTAAGAAATGGTCAAGATTTGAAAGGATGGCCACAACATGGACCAAAGGGGGGGTGCCCTTTGGGGAAATTTTAACCCCCCAACCAAAAGGCATGCACCATGAAAAATCGTGGGATGAGAGAGATGAAGAAAATGTGGCCAACAGAGGGCACCGAAAATCACGCCATGGATGGATGGGGCTTCTCCCTGCCTGCAAGCAACCACTATAACTAATCATTGCCCTTGCTTCCCTCATGGATGCCAATCATATCGCCGCCTCTCGCCCGAGAAATGGTGGTCTCTATGAAGAATTCTGATTTCAGTATTTCTCTCTCCTCCCTCTCTCTCTTCTAAGGGCAAATTCATGTGGTGAAGAAGAAGAAGAAGAATGGATGACGGATGCTTATCCAATGAAGACCGGATTGCTCTGTGGTGCAAGAGAAAGGAAGATTACTGATTGTGGACTGTCATGAGCATTAATGGTGGCTGGAAATCAGTCCCGAGATATGGCAAATAAAAACCCGCAACCTACAAAGAACGGTAATCTCATTTTTACAAAGGAAATTGATGTTTTATGCAAGTTGCTTCATGAATATTTGTTCCCATGGGATGATTATGCATTATAATGTTGTTTGCAATGTCTTTCAACTGTTTGAAATTAGAAAATCAGAAAATCATAAGTGTTGTGGATGAAATTAATAGTGTAAAACCCATGAAACACGTGAAATATGGAAAAATTGGGTGTTTTTGAGATTAAATGGAAAATATAATAAGAAACACCAACTAAACTTGTGTTTTCACTGCAAATGAACCTAAGGGCCACAGCCCATAACTCATTTTGATTTTTTAATCATTTAATATTGCAAAAAATACAAGAAAAATAGGGAAAAACCACTAAAAATAGGGAAAAAATGGATTTTGAGTGCCAAAAATTAAGGAAAAATAAGATTCATGTTTATGGATGTATGGGGGGTCTGAAGTATGAGGTTTAGCCTCAGTTCAGCCCTACCTTTATGTTTCAGTGAGTTTTTATGGCTTTTTATACAATAAAAATGTGGAAAATGAACCCTAAACCGATCAACGATGCACAATCTAAACGGGTGAGGGGGTAGAGTGTATAAAAGGTGTTTAAATGCTGAATGAAATGATGAAAATCTTGTTGGTTTCTATGCATACCATTTAGGTTGGTCGATAATTAAAGATTAAGAATCTAGTAGCACGAGGGTTTCTCGGTGCTAGGTTCATGCAACGCCGCATATGAGCGATAGTCAAAATCATTGAAAGAGATGCTTTCCACATGTGCACCAATACTGATTGTCTTAATTGTTTGAGCACGTAGACATTCACAATTTGCATGAAGCATGAAATTTAAAAAGTATAGATAATACCTCCTGGATGCATGGCAATTGCTTTCTAGAGGATCATGACCGCCGTTGAGTGAGTAAGGTTGTCCAAGCTGTAGGCTAGGCATTGGGTCTAAGGGGAAAGTAAAGTGAGGTATGGTACATTCCTGGATACGATCAATTGGTACCTTGAGAGAACTATGTGTGCAATGTTGTGTTATATATGTTTAGCGACGCATCGAGGGGCCAATCCCCAAGGTGTAGGAGAGTCGCAGTGAGGTAGCAGCAGTCAGCCGTGGGAGGACCTCCTATGTTTGTACTTCGTGCTATTTGGCAATGAGTAGGGACTCCCTCTAAGGAGTGTTAATTGGGTTAGAATTGGACTACAATACGTGATACAAATGCAAGATGTTTAGGAAGATGATGTATGTGTCATCCACGCTCCTGGCTGCGAGGCCGTGGGGTTGTTGAGCGCATGATAGAGGTCCGGCTAGTGCATGAGCCAGTGCCAGCCCGGTTTAGGTCCCATCACTGGTACTTTTCTAGCTACTTATCTACTACAGGGATTTTTTATTGGCTCTTCACTCCTTGAGTAATTCCTAGGTCTGAGAGTAGAGAGGGTTCTAGTGTTGCTGCACTCTATTCAGCAGTCGTGTTGTCCATAAGCCACTTGGTCACAAGCTCGCTCAGTGTGAGGTTTGCCTTTAGTGCTCTCTCATTCTTCGTGTTTGGTCCTGCCTTGCTTTTGCTGGCTAAGGCTAGCACGTGTCACGCTTCGTGCACATCTATGTCTTGCTACATCTTCCTAGCTCTCTGCTCGTGGTTGTAGGCCGCTATGCCATGTAGCACTTTCCTAATTGCTTTCCTCTCTTCCTCTAGGCTTGCCACTACCTCCTCTATTGGCCTACCATGGATTACTGTTATGGTCAGCATGTCATATTCATTGTCCATGCCTTGGACCGTGACTGGAAACTCATCCAAGTCCAGCTAATCAGATTCTCCCTAATCTGCGTTTGCTCCTGAAATCATTCCTACTTCTTGCTCCACGAGGTTGTCGATCAATCTGAGTAGCTCTGGTAGTGCTTTGCCCTCAATCTTGTTGTTCTTTCTATCTTGTCATCGCTATCTTCAAGGGTCCTATTAATGGTGCTTTGAAACACCTAACTGTGTTTTGGGGTCTCCTCCTATTGGTGGGTTCCTTCGAGTTATTATTTTTTAGTGTGTTCCTTATTATTGAAAACCGACCTCAATTTATGTATACTCAATACTGGGTGCTCTATTGTGCACGGTGAAAATTCAAGCTTTCCGTCCTTTTGGTGCCCTTATGTAAAAAAAAATCAATGTGGGGTGCACAAACAAAACAAAACAATCATACAAGCATGGCTACCCCCTTGGCTTATCCACGACCTAGTAAGGCTCTAAGTCAAGTTGGTCTCTTGGCCATAGGCTGCTAGATTGCGCCGTTGCAGTTTTCTCTGGTCTTTGGCTTCTACGAGCTAGGTCGAGTTTCTACGGGTGTTCGAGAATGTGTCCCAATTGGTCCTAACTTGGGGGTGGTCCTATTTTTGGTTCTGTTGTCCTTTGTCCAACTGGTCCAATTTTAATGGTCCGCCGACTCTGGTGGTCCAACTCTAGGAGTCGGATGGTTTGACTAGTGCATCCGATTGGATGATCCAATCAGACTGGACTAGTCCCAACTCAAAGTTTGATTCGATAGGTAATTGGGTGTCTATCCGATTGATTGATGGTCCACTGCGGAAGGTCATCCAACTAGATGGGTGGGTGTTTGATTGGACAATTGGCTTGATCAGACCAAAGGGCTTAATCCGACTGTCAAGTGTATCTAGCTGGAAGGGTTTTTCGATCAAGAACCCAATGTGATGATTCGGCTCTTGGAGTTGGATGGTCCGATTCTCCCAGTCGGGATGACGGTCTACTACCTGACTCTGGGAGTTGGACCAAGACACTATGGTCCCGATTGTGAACCTGGTAGCATGTCGTCATGCGTCTTGGCAAATTTCACCTAGCACTTGTTACGGCCCCCGGTCATACCTTCCAAATCACATCAATAGCACATAAAGAATATCCTTGCGTACCTGGATTGGTTGAAAACACCAAAATCAAAACACATGATCTCCTCTGTGATCAACAGATCTCTCTCTCTCTCTCAAGCTCTCTCTTTCCCTATCAGTTGTTGAGATTCAATCAATCACACCTACTAAACAGCCTCTTTGTATGGAGCTTCAGGGCTAAGGACATGCAGGCTTACCTATCCCATATGCACAATGAAGCCTATTGCAGTTTACTACTTTCCTATAAAGCATTGTACTTGCTTCCTTTTCTTAATGCAATGATAGTACTCTTTTCTTTTCAGTAAAGTGTCACTGTCATTGTCCACCCACACAAGATTGTGTTTATGAGTTCAAGTCTCAATCTTGAAACCTAATTCACTTGTGTGATAGTCAGTGTCTAAGTCTATGTCTACATGAGTCTTCTTCCCGTCTTTGAACCACCACAGCCATGCTCTAGATCCATGTAGTTTCACATCAGTATGCAAAAATGAGCTCTTTCCCCCTATTCTTGGGATTTTAAGGTTTTGCCTTACTCAGTCCTTACCTCCCAACTCACCCTCCTTAGTCATTAGACCTGGAAGCCTGTCTTTTCCTGCTCTTTCTTGGTTGTGCCCTGTTTACAATAGCAAAACCCTATTATTTTCTCACAATCTTTTAGTCCTATCCTACCTTAATGCAAACAAAAATCACAAGACAATGAGTGGACTGAATCATCCTACTCATCTACACATCAAAAACCCAAAATACTTACTTGTTTGGCATATTAAAATTCCTAAATCTCCTATCTACATCAAGCATTGGTTTGGGGATAAAACCCTACTTCCATGCTCAATTCGAACTGCACGACACTCAAGGCTTGAATCCGTTGGTCCCGGCAATTGTTGAGTGTTGAAATGATCTATTTTTTGGCTGATTTTTGTTGTTTTTGAGAGCTGAATGGTTGATTTTATGAGATTATTGATTGGTTTGGAAGTGGTTTGAGAGTGTTTTGGATAGGTTGGAATGGTTTTATTAAGCTCGTGATGTTTATTAGTAGAGATGTGAAGTTCTGTTGATGATCTGATATGTTCTGATTGGTCCTGATTGGTTCTGATGAGCTTCTGTTTTATTCTATTTTCTTTCTGCAAGGAAGGATGGAGTATTGATTGATAGGGTTTGAGATTGTTTGAAAGCTTATTGAGTGATTTTTGATGGTTTGGAATGGTTTTGGTATGAGTTATGTGGTTCTGATGCTTTCTGTTGACCTTCTGTAACTCTCTGATGAGCTTCTGATGAGCTTCTGTAGACCTTCTGTATGCTTCTGTAGGTGTTCTGTAGAATGTATGTCTAGCTTGGGAAAGTTTTCTAGCCTTGGAAAGAGGTGAATAGAAGTGCAAAAGAGCTAAAAGAAGTGAAAGAAGTAGCTGTTGAAGACTCAAGTAAAGACTAGAGTGAAGTGACAGTGGTGAGCTATGAAAGGACACTGTAGTGGCTCTGGTGACTCTTCATATCAGGCATACCTCTTGGGAGGGGTATCCACGACCTAAGAAGGATTATTGTGAGTGATTATGAGAGATTGTAGTGAGGATATGATGTACTATTGATGGAGAGAGAGAGAGAGAGAGTCAGAGATAGCCAATTCTATTAAAACAGAGTGATTGTATATGAGAGATTGAGAGAGAAGACTATGAAGACATTGAAGATGAATACTATGTGATGTATTTCCATTCAAAAATGGTGTATTCCTTTGCTTTCTTTGTTATATTGATGGATTTTGTGAAGATATTTAAGAATATGGTTGATTTTATAAAATCTGTGGAAGATCTACATGATGCTTCATGAAGATTTGTTGTGCCTGGTGTTCTTTTCTTCATTGTGATCATACAAAACCTAATAAAAAAGCTTGTTGATGTTACAAGATAGATTTTCTTGCAAGAGAATTCCCTTTTCCTTGCTGTTCCTCTTGGGGCTCCAACAATGGAACTAAAATGAAGAGAGCTCTCTTGCTCAACCCCCGAGACCTATGGACTGCTTATTGGTCAAGTGTTTCAAGCCGAGTGGCCATAGCTACCTCTCACATAGCCGATGCGCTATCCTTACCCATGGGGTGTAGTGAGCTTACCTTGATGCTTGATTGAGGAACTTCCTCTCTCTTGCACGGCACTAGCTCCACGATCGTTGAGGCAAGCTCAAGCAACCTCAATCCCTTTCCATCAAGCTCCATCCTCCATAGCCGCCGCGAGAGACAAGATAAGAGAAGAGAAGAGAAGAAGATGAAGAGAGGAGATGGGGAATTTCTTCTCCTCGATCCCTCACTCTCACACACTCACTCGCTCACTCGCTCACACTCACTCACTCCCTCACTCAAGCACAAGCAAGAAGACAAGAGAAGAGAAGAAGAAGAAGAAGCTTTTTGCCACTCACCCAGGATGAGCTCTCATTCACTTTTTAAACTTTATATACAAAACCCTAAATCCCTTTTGGGTGGTCATCCCCTTATCTCCCTTTTCTTATATGGCCTTAGGCCCTTTTTCCCATTGTCCTCCTCTATTCCTAGCTTAGTCCTACCACCCATTCATGGTTACAAATTGCACAGGAGGGAGCCGGGCGCTCTTTTAAAGAGGTTTTGGTTGCACCTTTATATTTAAAGGTGTGCCTTCTTACTTTTAGCTTCTTGCGGCTTTCATGGTGGTCTTGTACTCCTAGTGGTTGTTCCCATGCTTTTAGGTTTTTTCGGGGCTCACTCTCTTGTAGGGCGTCTTTCCCCTTTTTTCCACCTTGCACTTTTCCTCTTGATGCTTCGTTTTTTGCTTCCTTCGCTTTGCAGTAAACAAGGAGCTTGAGGATAACTGTGATGACAAGATTTTTTATTACATGTAGAAGACAGGAAACTCATCCAAATTTATGTACATAAGGGAGATGCTCAATGTCCCTTTTGATTTGCAAGAGCTACTAAGTGATCTTGATGAAAACTTAGGGAGTATAGAGAGTTCTATTCTAGACATGCAGATTCTCTATTAATTGATAATTATATCCATTTTAATGATGTGATCCAAGCAATAAATGCTCCTAGGACAACTTTGATTATGAGGTATTATCTTATTGACAAAGAGTTTAGAAGGTATGAAATAAATTACATTTTTCATAGGATAAGTAGTAGTACCTTTTGATTCACAAAGACATAGGGTTTCTTGTGTTTCTCCAATATATAAACAATTTCCCTTTAGAGGAAGGGCAAGAGAGAAAGGGTGAAGATACTACATATATGGATAAGGAGGTTGAAGAGAAGGTAGATATGTTTCAAAAGGATGTTGAGAACGAGCTGGTACAAGGTTTCAATCCTACTATGTTAATAAAGAGTTAAAACATCACAAAGATAGAAGAAGAGGAGATGGAATTGAGTATAAAGATTGAAGAAGGCCCCTTGGATTGTATCCCTACATTTCCTACCTACCTTATCAACAAAAAAAGGTATGTATTGCTCAATGACATTCAACATCTTTTTGATATCATAGAAGATTACCGCTTAGCCATCCTAGCAGCGTGGGGCCAAATTAATAAGGATTTCATAATTTATGAACCATGTCCACTAGTAGGTCTAGATGTTGAGGGTGAGAATTTTCAAGATAGCTCATAGCCCTGCACACATGTCTCAATGAGATTGTGGAATATGAGAAGAAGGGGCTACCCACAGAAGAAGAGTTCTTAGAGGTGAAAAAGAGGATTGCCATTGAGGGCATGGGGTATAAAGACACACTAAAGGAGTCATCAAAGGATAAGACAAAGAATTCAATAAATCTCTATGATAAGAACCTTCTTGAAAATTATGAAACCCAAAGTACTAAATATATTTCCAAGATTTTCCTAAGCTTGATAGTAGGTATTAAAGATAAGTGACTTTAAGTTTTTCATCAACTAACATGGAAAACTTTTTTCTTTCTCATGAAAATTGAAATTGAATATTCATATAACTTTCTTGGAAGAGCCAAGGGCTCTAGGAAACTAAAGCTTGGAGAAGTTAAGGACTTGGCCACTATATCGGAAGCTTAAATAATCAAACGGTTGCAATTTATCACAACATATTCTCAAGCTCTCCAAGTTTTCCAATGATGGCTTTAAGAGCTATTTGCAAAGTCATTGGATCTAAAGTTTTCAATAGAGGAGTTGAGAAGATAATTTTGGTGGATAAGAAAGTAGCCATAAGGATTTTTGGCTGCATGTTTGGTTACAATAGGTCTAGAGCTAGATACTTTGGAGTCCTTAGCTCCTATTTGCTCTCCCACATGGGAGATGCAAAAATTTGAAGCTTCTCCTAGGCTACAAAAAGCAAGATTTTTTGAAATGTAGAGGTCTTATTGAGTGGGATAAATCCAAGGATTCCTCTACAAGAGAGACATACTGAAAAATCCTAAAGAATCAAGAGTTTATTGAAACCCATCTTTTGCTTTCTCTTTGTTTAGTCTATAACTATTCTAAAAACCTATTATTTGCATAAGATTTTTGATATCTCTCTTTCCTTTTCTCTGTAACCATTTGTATAGTTTTTGGCAAAGATGATGTATTGCATGATGTGGTTGTATCTTTCAACTTGAATTTATGCCAAATTTGTCTATAAAACCATTGAAATACCTCTAGTAAATTGTTTGCTTTGGCTCTTTCTCTTCCATGTCTTGTGTGCCTAAAGTATTTTGTTCTTGCTCATAATGTGACTTTTCCATGCCTTGGATTGACTAGATAGATAGACTTCTATATTGTTTGATAAAATATGGAGCATGTTTGTATAAAATATATTGCATGATTAAAAAATAAACTTTAGGGGAGTTTTGAGGATTTGAAAATGTCTTATAAGAAATCCTAGAGAGAGAAAATATTTTATGAAATAAAATAATTTTTTAATATGTTTAAAAACTCTTATATTTTGGTAAGTAAATATATAAAAAATCATTAATAAGTCATTGTCGTGTTATTATTGTGGTCACATCAAACCTAGAAATCTAGGCCACCATAAAGGTGACAAAGGTTGTCATGATAAAGATCTTACTCATCCTCAATAAAGTGAAAACTAGTATTTAGTTTGAAATTTGTTCTAGTTTTGATTACTTCCCTCCATTCTCACTCTCTTCTTTATTTCCCCTCCTTACTAGTTTCTTCTTCATTTTCCTTCTTGTTTATATCCGATCTTTTAATTAGATCCTTAGCTATGAATCAACCATCTAATGATGTCTCTAAATCTACTAAAAGACCTCTCTATCAACTTCATGTTGAGTTGGATAGTGAGTATGAACAATAAGGAAGAGAACAAAACATATTACTATTATAGAGAGTCTACAAAACATATACTCATGTTTGAAGGAAAGAATACTCTTGATATTTGGTTAGATGGCAAACTATATCCCAAAGATCCTAGCAAAAATAACACTCCAACTTTCTATAATAGCTCTTCATTTTGATGATATTCATTGGTGATGGTTATAATGGATTTTTAGGTTATATACTTAACTTGGTTATAGAAAAGGATGTCCTCAGATTGGAGAACCATCTTTTATCAAAACATAACGATGAGTTATTGCAGAAGCTAGAGGGTTGTCAATAGAGGATTCATTTGTTGAAGAAACGTATCAAATCTTGTCAACGAAAGCAAACTATTTTAGGCCTTTGAAATCGACAAAGGACTCTTAAAAGTATTGAGAGTCTCAAATGATAAGGAGTGGTTGTAGTAAAATAATACAAGTAGCAATGTACATTTTTTTCACTTTAAAAAGATTAAATATAGCTTTGTTTATATTTAATTATATTAATTTGTAATATTAATTTTTTGTAGTCTTTTTTTCAACCAAATGTAAGTGAAAGAAATTCTTCAAAAGCATCTCAAGTTTATTATCATCTTCTTCCTTCAATAGTTTCAAAAGATATTTTGGAGAAGAAATTTAAAAAGGCAAAGAAACAATGTTTAGAGTCATTCGTAAAGGATCTTTCTTTGGATACTGAGTTAGTACAGAAGACACTAGATAGAACTAGTATAAGTCAAGAAACTTATATGCAACTTTTTTCAGCTTTTACAATCAAATATAAAGCAATGATAGATACACAATTGCATACTTCCAAGGCCATCTATGGTTAGACCTATCAAAGACAGGGAGTGAATAACAAAGTGATGGAGATTATGGGTGAGCCTTTCCATATAAAGGCTAGCTTCAAGGGTAGGAAAAAGAAAGTTATATTCAATGAATTTAACAATATTTTCCTTGACTTTCCCACCCTACAATGTTTAGTGATCATATTATATATCTTGTCACTAAAAGAGGCACAAGGAGTGGCTAGATTTGTGGTTAAACTTGATGAAAGTGTGATTTTGAAATGTACAAAATTAGAGAGGGCCTCTATTACCTTGATGAATAGACCACTTTCATCAGGTCATTGCAATCACTCAATGTCATTTAGTGTTCAATCTAAACACAATATTTGGTGGTGGCTAAGAGCATTCGAATTAGATAGAGAGGATTTTAATATATTGTATTTGTTGAGAGTTTGGCAATCACACTTGTGTATGCCTCTTTGTATGGAGCTATAAGGCAAGAGACATGTAACCAGTCCTGAATACCATATGCATAGCGAGGTATAATGCTAAAAAATTTTGAAAATTATTTAGGTTACAACTCACACAGAGCTAAAAACTAGTCACCTACAGTAAACCCTAATATGGGAAGCCATAGCTTTCCAACTTCAAGCTTCTAGTTTACCTCATCTTTATTCTCTCTCTCCTACCCAGCTAAGGCCACTCTAATCCATTGATTTTCTAAAGTTTCAAGAGAGATTCACCACTCAAATCATCAAGGAGGGAAGTGTTTTTTGGAAGACTTGAAGATTAAGCATCCATAGCTCACTTCCATAGCCACAAGCACCAAAGCTTCAAGTTTACTTCATTCTCAAATTCCTGCCACTTAGACCAAGCTACTGCCACTCAAATCCACTAATTTTCCATCAAATCATTGAGGAGGGGAGACCTTGGAAGATTTAAAGATTTAAAGACCTTCAACAAGAAAAATATCAACATCAAGAATCATCATCTTCAACTCTAGTATCTCTTGATACTACAATGTGCCTTCACACTACTGTCTTGTGTCCTTTGACATATTCAAGAATCAACTCATTATTGGTCTGATCTCACTTACTTGATGCTGATGTAAATGACAAACAAGAAGATCTTTATGTGGATACATTTCATGAAGAGTAACATGACTTGTGTTGCTTATCTATAATACATAAAATATTTTTGTGATCCACTTGCAAGAGGACATGAAGCTACCTACACCAAATAGCAATCAATGTATTCATTTGAATAACTTGAAGACATGATTGCCACCTTGAAAAAAGTGCAAGAGTTTGAAGTCATTTCCGATGCCTCAAAGATAATACATTTTCTTGATGGGAACATGAACATGAAGATTGATGCAACTGTTGCAAGCAAAGTCAATGAAGAAGAAGACTAGGAGAACCTAGAAGAAGAGGACCAAAAGATCAAAGTGGTGGACACTAAAGCTGCAAGCAAAGGGAAGAACAAGTACAAGATCAAAAAGAGCAAGCTAGACTACACCGACACGAAGACCTACAATAAATTGAAGATCTATGTGAAAAGAAATATTGAAAACTGCAAGGGCCTGATGGTCCTTGACCCAAATTTTTACTATATATTTTTTAGCCTTGTAATGCCTAGCCCAAATGCCTTTATCATAAGCTTGTAAACTCCTCATGTATCCTTGTACTATAGACTCTGTACACTTTATGAGACCCCTTTTACAGCCTTTGGATGTCCACCATGTTTGTGGTAACCAAGCTTAGCTTTTTCTGCGACAGTCTTTGGTGTTTTGCCATGTTTATGGTGTGCCCACACTTTGCAGCTGTCGCTTTCACCAAAGTCTCTATACACTTTGTACTTCTGGTTGTGATTGAGGAGAGTTGTTGAGATTTATAATCACACCCACTATGGCCTCTTTGTATGAGGTAGTTTTGGGCTTAGGACATGTAGGGAGACTGAATCCCATAGGCACAAAAAGGGAAACTGCTACCCATCCAACAACTATAAAGCATTATACTTGACCACCACTTTTTAATATATGATGAATGCAGTATCATGATGCTTTCCCATTTCAGTTAGTGTCTTATACACAAGATTGTGTTTATGAGTCCAAGTCTCAATCTTGGAACCTAATTCACTTGTGTAATAGGTCAAGTCTTTGTCTATGTCATCGTGAGCTTAATCTTCACCTTCCATCCACCATAGCTACTGCCATGCTCTAGATCCCCCGTCTTTTGACATGGTATCAGAGCTCGGTTGAGCATGGCCTAGCTCTACTTTCACTCCTATCAACTCCTCTTAATCTCAGTCCAACCTAGTGTAATTTTATGACTCCAATTCCTCACTTGAACCCCACAGTCACTGTTTGGAAGCCATAGCCAGCAGATAGGACCTATAGCACTTGGAGCTTATATATCTTACTCTACAGGTCATATCAGCTCACGATTCCTTCTATAGAAATCCTTCTCTACTTAGGGCACTCCTCCTTGGCATCTCTTAGAGTGCAACATTAGCCACCATATGCTTCAGCATTGATGAAATTCGATGCAGTGTTCCATCCGCTACTATTCATACTGCTAGCGCACTGCATGCAAGCCGTGATCTTGCCCAAGATCATAGGGCTTTGAAAGCCCATGTCAAATATTTCTTTCCATATAAAAAGTTTTGAAAATGATTCAACCTACAACTCACACAAAGCTAAAAACCAGTCACCTGAAGTAAACCCTAAGATGGGAAGCCATAGCTTTTCAACTTCAAGCTTCTAGTTTACCTCATCTTTATTCTCTCTCTCCTACCCAGCTAAGGACACTCTAATCCATTGATTTTTTGAAGTGTTAAGCAAGATTCACCACTCAAATCATCAATGAGGGAAGTGTTTTTTGGAAGACTTGAAGATCAAGCATCCATAGCCACAAGCACCAAAGCTTCATGTTTACTTCATTCTCTCATTTTTGCCACTTAGACCAGGCTACCACCACTCAAATCCACTGATTTCCCATCAAATTAGTGAGGAGGGGAGACCTTAGAAGATTTAAATAGTTAAAGAATTTCATCATGAAAAATATCAACATCAAGAATCATCATCTTCAACTCTAGTATCTCTTGATACTATAGTGTGTCTTCACACTACTGTCTTGTGTCCTTTGACATATTCAAGAATCAACTCATTGGATCCCACTTACTTGATGCTGATGTCAATGACAAACAAGAAGATCTCTATGTGGATACATTTCATGAAAAGTAACATGACTTGTGTTGCTTATCTACAATACATTAAAAAAATTTGTGATCCACTTGTAGGAGGACATGAAGCTACCTACACCAAAGAACAATCAATGTATTCATTTGAAGAACTTGAAGACATGCTTGCTACCTTGGAGAAAGTGCAAGATTTTGAAGTCATTTCCACTGCCTCAAAGATGGTACCTTTGCTTGAGGGGGACATGAACATGAAGATTGATGCAACTATTGCAAGCAAAGTCAATGAAGAAGAAGACTAGGAGAACCTAGCAGAAGAGGACCAAAATATCAAAGCACTGGACATTGAATCTGCAAGAAAAGTGAAGAACATGTACAAGATCAAAAAGAGCAAGCTAGACTACATCGATAAGAAGACCTATAATAAATTGAAGATTTATGCAAAAAGAAATATTGAAAATTGCAAGGGCTTGATGGTCCTTGACCCAAATTTTTACTAGATTTTTTTTAGCCTTGTAATGCCTAGCCCAAATGCCTTTATCATAGCTTGTAAACTCCTCATGTAGCCTTGTACTACAGCCTTTGTACATTTTGTGAGGCCCCTGTTACAGCCTCTGGATGTCCACCATGTGTGCATAACCATGCTTAGCTTTTTTTGCGATAGCCTCTGGTGTTTTGCCATGTTTATGGTGTGCCCACACTTTGTAGGTGTTGCTTTCACCAAAGCCTCTACACACTTTGTATTTCTGGTTGTGATTGAGGTGCGGTGTTGAAATTTACAATCACACCCACTGTGGCCTCGTTGTATGAGGCAGTTTTGGGCTTAGGACATGCATGTAGACTGAATCCCATAGGCACAAAAAGGGAAACTACTACCCATCCAACAACTATAAGGCATTGTACTTGACTAGCACTTTTTAATATATGATGAATGCCATATCATGATGCTTTCCCATTTCAGTTAGTGTCTTGGTCATTATCAGTCTTATACACAAGATTTTGTTTATGAGTCCAATTCTCAATCTTGGAACCTAATTCACTTGTGTAACAGGTCAAGTCTTTGTCTATGTCATCATCAGCTTAATCTTCATCTTCCATCCACCATAGTTACTGCCATGCTCTAGATCCCACGTATTTTGACATTCTGGAGATTTATTCCCCAGCTCAAGGCACATCACTACATCACATTAAAGGTAGATATTACATTCTCCCTGCTTTGACATTTCAAACATTTCAGCTTAGTGTCAATTATGTGCATGATTCTAGTCGTATAGCTCGTTCTCCTCCTATCGGCCACCATTGCTCCTATGAATAGAGGGCATTTGAAGCTTGGCTTATAAGCTTCTTTTCACATCCAATATTTTAACACATTATTGCATCTGCATCTACAAGCTATAGTAACTAAAAAATCACTCGACATGTTCCTACAATCCTAATCCACCATAGCTTCTTTACTTCAAGCTCTTTTCCACTTCATTTTCTCACTGGTTTCAGCACACTGAAGGTTTTGTTACTCAAATCTGAAGTTTCTAGAACGTCAAACCTCAAGAAGAAGATTTGGAGCAACCCACCTGAATTCAAGCCATCCACTTGTTGAAGATTAAGAAGCAACATCAAGCCTAAAATCAAGCTAGTATCTTTTGATACTATTTTGCTTATGTCTCTTGACACATTCAAAGTTATCTTATTTTTGAGAATTTTTCTACTAATTTGCTACTATTTTGGCCACTCCAACATGAGCAAAAACTCTCTAACATGTTGGTTCAAAGGAGTTGGGTTGTTTCATACTTGGCAGACCCACATAAAGCTTATCCTGATGAAGAAGGCCCTATGGGCCATCACTAATGGACAAGAAAAGAAGCCCTGGGATGCTGCCCTTGTAGCATGAAGCCTAATACATCCTTGGCATCTCATCTGAACTACATGGAAAGTCTTCTAACCTAGCTTTGTAGGAATAAATCTAAAAATGGATGAAGATATATGCATTGGTGTCTTGTAAAAAAGTTTGCCTCTGGATTATGATAATATCTCAACCACCTTAATCAACATGCCAAAACCTAAATTGGTTTGACAATAAGGCATCCTTGTTAGAAGAAGAAAATCAAATAAAAGGAAAAGAAAATATAGCAAAAGATGGACAATTGTTGTATGTCAGTAACAAGAACAAAGGCAAAAAGGACCAGGTAATTTGTGACTTCTACAAAATGATCGGACATACTGAGAAGATTTGTCATGCAAAAAAGAGGTCTTATAAGGCCTATCTTGTAGCGGTGAAAGAAGAACAAGACCATGAAGCAAAAGAAGAAGAAGAAAACCATCAGGAGCAGAAGGACAAGCCTCATCAGTCCTTCTATTCCCAATTTTCTCATGGACTTTTTTGAAGCATTGTATGTACTTGCTTCCAATGCTCCTTTAATAAGCCATGAAAAACTCCTCATGTAACCTATGCATAACAACCTCTATACACTTAGTGAGGCCTTGTAACAGCCCCTAGATGTTAGTCATGTTTTTTGTACCCACACTTAGCCTTTTTTGCAACAACCTCTAGATTATTACCATGTTTATGGCATATCCACACTTATCAAGGTTCTAATCATGACAACCTTTGTACACTTAGTTCCTTTTCATAGTTGTGATTGAGAAGGGGTGTTGAGAGTTTGGCAATCACACCCATTTGTATGCCTCTTTGTATGGAGTTGTAAGGTAAGAGACATGTAACCAGTCTTCAATCCCATATGCACAGTGAGGCAAAATATTACTATCCAACTACTATATGGCATTGCACTTGACTATCACTTTCAGTGAGTTGAATGCAATATATCACAATGCTTTCTTCTTTCAGTTAGTGTCATTGTCAGTCTCTTACACAAGATTGTGTTTATGAGTCCAAGCTTCCATCTTGGAACCTAATTCACTTGTGTAACAGTCAATCCATTGTTTATGTCATCATGAGTATGGTATTCATCTTCCAACCTCCATAGCTCCTAACATTCTCTAAATCTGTCTTTCTAACAATATTGGGTTTTTCATCAAACACTAATACTTGATATAAGAGAGACATATCGAGCTCCACTCGTGATACGCCAGGGTGACCGTTGTGTATTTATGTCACCGACTTGTCAGTTGCAGATGCGGTTGGTACACCGCCCCTGAATAATAGCTACATGATAGCTATCCTTATCTACTCTAGTTCGTGGCTCAGTTAGTATGCCACCTTAGTTAGTTGAGTTTGGTTTGAGACCCATATCTAGGGTTCTTCTATTTCTTTGTACTTGAGTTCTTTTGGCTTCCACAACTAAGAAGAGGAAAACTATTTTCAGCCTCCACCCTTGTGTGTATTCCCCCATTGTGCAAGCAAGAAAGCTACAAGTGAGACTCCTTCCTTCTCTCCCATAATCTTGACATGGTATCAGAGCCTTGTTCGTGGTAAGGAGCTCAAGAAAGCAAGCCAACCTCGCGGTGTTCTGGTAAGAGAAGCAGTGTTGCTTTCATTTTCTGTTTTGGGAGCAGATCTCTGCAGGTAGCACAGCCGGAAAGTGCAGGAGTGCATTGTCTCAGGTTGAGACGCCCTTCGCGGTGAAGCAAGAGGGCAGTATATGCTGCGGGCGAGGGCTTTAGCCCTCGGCGACCTTGTTTTTTTTATTTGAGGCCATTTCGGGGCCTGTTTTGGAGGCGGAAGTTTTCTGCACGCACTCAGGAAAAGGCCCAATTTTATGCTGTGCAGCCACTGTTCTACAGGTCGGTGAATAGTTACTGTAAAAATTGCATTGTATGCTTGTGCGCAGAGATATTGGGAGTTACAGAATCATCCCTGTTGCCTGTTGATGCAAAATCGTCACTAGGAAGTGACTGTGTGGTCAAATACCACTTTCGCCAGTTTTGCAGATTTTCCCTTGTGAGGGTGAAGCTGTGGTTTTTGCAGTGACAGAATTTTTTGCAGTCTTCTGTAATGGCATCTGATTCTCTTTCACAGATTGTCACTGAAAAGCTTGACAAGAACAACTTCCAAGCATGGAATTTTAGAATGACGAAATTCCTTATGGGAAAAGGATATTGGGAATTTGTTGCAGGAAATGAAGAAGAACCAGTTCTTCCTGATGTTCCCAATCAACAGCAAATGCAGGCATTTAAAGCATGGCATGAGAGAGCCAGGAAAGTTATGTATTGGCTGTCTATCAGCATTTCAGACTCTATGATTGTGCATATTCAGGATGCAAGTACGCCAAAGGAGGCATGGGATACTTTGTCAAAAATGTATAGCACAAATACGCAAGCCAGGAAAATGCAGCTCAAGCAAGAGTTGCACAATGTGCAAAGAGAAAATATGAGCATCAATGACTACCATATGAAGGTGAAGAAGATTGCAGATGCACTTGCTTCCATTGGGTCACCAGTGGAAGATGATGATTTAGTTTCTGTGACCTTGAATGGTCTAGGAAAGGATTATGCACAGTTTCGGACATCCATTTCAGTTTGTGAAAGATTTCCTGATTTTGAGGAGTTGATTGTTCTTCTAATTTCTGAGGAACAGAGAAATGGTGGTGCATCTTCTTCAGGAGGAACTTCAAAAGAAGCTGTCTTCTACTCAAATGCTGGAAGAGGTAGAGGCAGAGGTAGAGGAGGCCGATTTGGAGGCCGTGGTAGAAATCAAAATATGCAGCAAACTCAAGAAAACCAGTCCTATGGAGGAGGACGTGGTAACTCTAGAGGCAGGGGGAGCCAGAGAGGTCGTGGTGGATGGCAAAGAGGTCAAAATGCAAACAGTAATGTTGAATGCTACTACTGTGGTAAAATGGGTCATATGGCTAAAGACTGCTATAAAAAGCAGAATGACATCATGAATGGAAAACTGCAACAAGGGAATTATGCATCTTCTAGCAGACAGGGTGATGACAGAAATGAGCATTTGTTCATGGTGCAGCACATGAACAATTCTGTGACAAGTGCAGAAGAAAGCAATGATGTATGGTATGTTGACTCAGGTGCATCAAACCACATGACACGTCATGCAGAATGGATGGAGGATGCAAGGAAAATGGAAAAACCAGGATTTGTGGAGACTGGTGATGATACTGCACATCCTATTGTGCAGATTGGAAAAATTCCCTTGTCTATGCAGGATGGGAAAAAGAAATACATGTCCGATGTATTTCATGTCCCGAATATCACCAAGAATCTGGTTTCTGTCGGTCAAATGGTTGAACAGGGCTTGCAGGTCAGATTTAATCCTCATGGATGCTTTGTTGAGGATATGAAAAATAAAGGTCGCTTGATAGCAAAAGGAAAGAAGAAGGGCAGAATGTTTACGTTGGATGCAGACATGTCTGAATTGAGTGCACCAATGTTTGCACTTGGGACCGGTGTAGTTGCAGATATTGATATCTGGCATAAACGCATTGGTCATGTTAATGTACAGTGACTTAAATCAATGCAGGCCCAAAATATTGTTGCAGGATTGCCAAAATTCAAGGTTGCAGAAATGCGTAAGGTATGTGAAGCCTGTCAGTTTGGAAAACAGGCAAGGAAACCATTTCCTAGACATGTTCAAGAGAGTGAGAACCCATTGGAATTAATCCACTCTGATGTGTGGACTACTAAAGCTGCATCTCTTGGAGGCTGTCATTATTTTGTCACTTTTATTGATGACTATAGCAGAAAAGTTTGGGTGTATTTTATGAAAAAGAAAAGTGAAGTTTTTGGGCATTTCAAAACCCTTAAAGCTATGGCTGAAAAAGAAACAAGTCTGCAAATAAAATGCCTAAGGTCAGATGGAGGGGGAGAGTACCTCTCAAATGAGTTTGCAAAGTTCTTGCAGGAGCATGGCATAAAGCAGCAATATTCATGCAGTTATACCCCACAACAAAATGGAATTGCAGAAAGGAAAAACAGGCATATTGGAGAGGTATCTCGTGCCATGCTCAATGAAAAAGACTTGCCAGATTTTTATTGGGCTGAAGCAGTGGCTACAGCAGTCTACATAATGAACAGGACTCCCACTGCAGCAATACATGGAATGACTCCAGAGGAGAGGTATACTGGTAGGAAACCAGATATTTCTCATTTGAAAATTTTTGGTTGCATTGCCTATGTACATGTGCTAGATGAGCTGAGATCCAAGTTGGATCCAAAAGCTGAGAAGTGCATCTTTATTGGTTACTCTCTGCAGCAAAAAGGGTATAGATGCTATAACCCTTCTACTCGTAAGTTTACAGTGAGCAGAGATGGTGTTTTTGATGAGATGAGTAGCTGGTATAAACCACTAAATGTGATTGATGATGTAGATGCACAAAATGGTAATGCTGCACAGAATTCACAGCAGCAGTCACAAAATATTAGTGGACCTGGAGCGTCCTCTAGCAATGGTTCACATTCTTCGCCATGGACAGGTAGATTGAGATCAGGAGAATCTTCTCAAAGTAATGCAGATAGTGGTATGCAGGTATCACGAAAAGGAAAAGAGAAGGTTGCTCAGCCCATGTTTGATGTGAATGCAGGTCACTCTTATGTGGATGGTGAATCCAGTGGCTCAGAACAGAGCATTGATGATGAGTTGGGTATTCCTTCTATTGTTACACCTGGAGTAAGGAAGACCAGGGATGTTTTGAGAGCACCTGGGAGTGAACCCACTTTGCGCAGGTCTACCAGAGTTAGGTATCTTGTGGATAGGCTAAAATATGATGGATTTGCAGCCATTCACTATGCATATATGGTCAAGGTGATACAGGAACCAGAACCCACTTCTTTTGAGCAAGCCATGGGAAAAGAAAAATGGGAGAAAGCCATGGATGAAGAAATGGATGCCTTGGAAGCAAACGCTACATGGGAATTGGTACCTTTGCCTAAAGGTAAGAATGCAATTGGCTGTAAGTGGGTTTATAAGGTGAAGCACAATGCTGATGGTTCTGTGAACAGATACAAGGCAAGATTAGTAGTCAAGGGGTATGCACAAACATATGGCATTGACTATGAAGAAACATTCAGTCCGGTTGCAAGGATGGCAACCGTAAGAGCAGTCATTGCTATGGCTGCATCAAAGGGATGGTCTTTACATCAGATGGATGTAAAGAATGCCTTCTTGCATGGTGATTTGCAAGAAGAGGTCTATATGGAGCAGCCACCAGGTTATGTGCATGCTGTTCATCCTGAGTTTGTTTGCAGGTTGAAGAAAGCTTTGTATGCCTTGAAGCAAGCACCTAGAGCATGGTCTGACAAGATAGGACAGTATCTTGTCACTATTGGCTTTCAGATTTCCAAGGCAGATTTCTCACTTTATGTGAGAAAAACAGAGAAAGGTATTATGCTACTTGTCATTTATGTTGATGATTTGATTATGACAGGTGACAGTGATGAAGATATCCTTCATGTGAAAATGCTATTGAGGCAGAAGTTTGAGATGAAGGATTTGGGAGAGCTGCGTTATTTCTTGGGCATTGAGGTGATTAGATCACCAAGTGGGATACAGCTCTTGCAGAGGCAGTATGGATTGGACATGCTGTCCAAATATGGGATGACAGGCTGTAAGCCTATTTCAATTCCTTTGGAGCAGAATGTGAAGCTGAGCGCAGATGCAGGTGAGCTTCTGGAAGACCCTACTATGTACAGACGCATAGTAGGAAGCTTGATTTATATGACTATTACCAGGCCAGATTTGAGCTATGCTGTTGGATTGGTAAGTCAGTTTATGCAGGCTCCAAGGAAACCACATTTGGATGCGGCTAGACGCATACTCAGGTATGTGAAGTCCACATTGCAGTATGGACTATTTTATGAGACTGGGGTTCAGATACAGTTGCATGGATACACTGATGCTGATTGGGCTGGTAGTATTTCTGATAGACAATCTACCAGTGGATATGTGTTCTCTTTTGGGAGTGCTGCAGTCACTTGGAGCAGCAAGAAACAGCCTACAGTTGCCTTGTCGAGCAGAGAGGTTGAGTACAGGGGTGCAGCAATGGCTGCATGTGAGGTAGCTTGGTTGCATAAGCTACTTTATGATATGCATCAGTCTACAGATGGGCCAGTTGTCATTTATTGTGACAACATGATTAGTATACACTTGGCAAATAACCCAGTCTATCATGCTAGAACAAAGCACATTGAGGTGCATTATCACTATGTGCGAGAGAGGGTTTTACTAGGTCTTATTGATCTAGTTTATGTCAGCACAGAGGATCAGGTAGCTGACATATTCACGAAGGCATTGGGCGCAGAGAAGCTGCGCAAGTTCAGAGACCTGCTTGGTGTGCAGGAATTGGGATTGAGCTCGAGAGGGAGTGTTGGCATATCGAGCTCCACTCGTGATACGCCAGGGTGACCGTTGTGTATTTATGTCACCGACTTGTCAGTTGCAGATGCGGTTGGTACACCGCCCCTGAATAATAGCTACATGATAGCTATCCTTATCTACTCTAGTTCGTGGCTCAGTTAGTATGCCACCTTAGTTAGTTGAGTTTGGTTTGAGACCCATATCTAGGGTTCTTCTATTTCTTTGTACTTGAGTTCTTTTGGCTTCCACAACTAAGAAGAGGAAAACTGTTTTCAGCCTCCACCCTTGTGTGTATTCCCCCATTGTGCAAGCAAGAAAGCTACAAGTGAGACTCCTTCCTTCTCTCCCACAATCTTGACAGGGGGGAGACAAGGTGTGGGAACTCTAGTAGTCTCAATGTGTAACCGGCCTTCCCTTTTTCAAATATCACTAAAATAATAAAGAATAAAGTGATAATGATGGACACCCACCACCTGCAATATCTAGGTGTATATGTACTATCAATGTAACTAATATATGAGTGACTAGGCACAAGTGCCTTTACCCCCAACAACCTCTCACTTAAAGGAAAATGTTCCCCTAGTGAGGAGAGAATGAGAAAAAATTAACAAAGTATAAATGTACATAAGTACAATAGAATGAGGAAAAATATCATCTCATCTAACACCCATTAACTTCCTAAAGATGGAAAAATGCTCCATGAGAGACTTTTGGTGATGAGTAGATTTGCATGATTTTGGTCAATTGAGATCTTGATAAGCTCAATGGACTTGTGCTAAACAACCTCGCAGATAAAGTGGTAATACACCTCAATGTGCTTTGTCTTCACATGGAAGACCGGATTCTTGGCTACTTGGATAGTACTCATAGAATCCAAATGCAATGTAGAAACTGCATCAATAATACCAAGGTCTGCTATTACCAAACGGCCTAACCAGAGAGCCTTCATGCAATATTGATGCAATATACTTAGCCTTGGTAGTAGAGGGCCATTTATTTATATACCCTAGACATCTAAGAAATAGCACCCCCAACAAAGTTAAACACATAGCCAAAGGTGGACTTTTAATTATCTGTGTGTCCTTTATAATCAGAGTCAATGTATCCCATGACTCATGTATCCTAGACACCATAACATATACATATAGCTAATATGCCCTTCAAGTACATCATGGCATCCCAATGTCATCTACCAAGTGTAGCTGTAATATCCCCTGCCACATGAAACGCCTCCCCTTCTTTTTTCAAAACATTCAAAAAAAATAAAAATCTTCTCCCCTACTGTCACCAAATAGGTAGCGGGGGGGAAGGAAGGGAAAGATGGCGCCATCAACTAGATGACGTGAAGGGGAAGTAAGAAGAAGGATGGCAATGATGATAGCTTCAAGGGAGGGAAGGAGGTGATGACGTGGAGGAGAAGGAGACATCAAAGAGGGAGAACAGGTGATGATGACGAGGTGGGAGAAGTAGATGATGATGAAGAAGCGGGAGAACAGGATGATAATGTCGAGTCCACATGGCCAAGCACCCCTCCCTTGGACTCAATAGCCAGTATCCTATAGGCCGCTGCCACCATGGACAAAGACAAGTGGAGGGTGGTGGCACCACCACCACACCACCACTACCCCACATTTCCCCCAAATAATACATCCCCAAACCCTTATAAAAACCCCGCCTCCTTAAGCAAATGGGCGATACCACTTCTTCCCCCTCCCCCTTTCTGCTGAGAGAGAGAGAAAGAGAGAGGAAGAGAGAGGGAAAGGAAGGGAGATGTGAGAAGAGAGAGAGTGTGTGTGAGGGAGGGAGAAGAAGAAGAAGAAGAAGAAGAAGAAGAAGAAGAAGAAGAAGAAGAGGGAGAGAGAGAAAGAGAGTGTGTGTGTGTGAGTGACAGAGAGGCAGAGAGAGAAAAAGAGACCCCCCCAGAAGGGTCTCCTCCCTTTCCCCTCCTAAGAGGGTGGCCAAACGCACCTTTTTTTCCTTTTTCCACAAATAACTATACCTTTTTCCGTGAGATTATCCTCCCGCCGCAAGCCTAATTCTCCCCTCCAATTGGCCCCCTAATCAAGCACAAGGTGTGAAATTCTTGTGCGACTCGCATCTAAGGGAGACAAAGACCGATAATGGCCTCTAAGTGGAAAATATCGCGCACGGATGGCAACCCCACAATGAGCAACGAAGCCTCGGGCGAGGGCACCATTGTCAACCCAACCACGGTATCAGTCAAAAGTAATGTATTTCCAAATTAATGAATGCTCACTTTGATTCACGCATGAGATGCAGTAGACCCATACTAAGCAGCATGAGAAGGGATTATTGAAAAGGATAAATTCATTGCAACATTTGAAAGATGGAGCTTGCGAAGTGCATGTATCAAGGGAAGTTAGTTGCACCTAGTTGCCATGCAACATGTCCATATGTAGCAAAAGCATCATATAGGATCCTAAATCTAGGGCAATATTCTTTAAGGTTCACAAATGCACATGGATGGTACATGCAGGGGGGAGATTATGTGAAACTTACATCAAGATACGTGATCCCTTACCTTAGGAGAAAGGAAGATAAGGGCAAGTTAAAACACTGCATAGTAGGGAAAGGCTAAAGGTAAATGTCACTTAGAGAAGAGGCATAAATGCTCTTACTAGAATGATTATCTCGCATTGAAATGATAGGACTTATGCCTTCTACAACATCTAAAACCTTAGCATATGCCCTACTCAAAGGAAGGGAGTGTTAAGTAAAATCGCTCTTTGATCCCAAGGGCGAGAGTGAATATGCAATGGAAGGTTATCAAGACTATTCCTACAATTTTTGGAAAAGGATACCATTGTTTTGTTGATTGATCAAACAACGTCCTAAGTGTTTTTGCATTAAACTGATTGTTGGATGTGATTTGGATGATTATTCCAAGTTCTTGCGTTTGATGATAAATCTTCTTGCTTGCTTTCTTGTGCTTGTGCTTGAGACAAGGAGTGTGAGAGTGTGAGGGAGTGAGTGTGTGAGGGTGAGGGACCGTGGTGGAGAAGCTCTCCATCCTCTCCTCTCCTCTCCTCTCCTCTCCTCTCCTCTCCTCTCCTCTCCTCTTCTCTTCTCTTCTCTTCTCTTCTCTTCTCTCACACGCTTGGCTATGGAGCTTGAAGGTGGAGGATTGAGTTTGCATCACGAGATCATGGAGCTACTGGTGTGTTTGAAGGAGGAGGGTACTCAATTGGGCATTTAGGTAAGCTCACTGCACTTGTAGGCTTGAGAGCGCGTACACCTATGTGAGAGGTAGCCATTAGTATATGGCTTGAAACGCTTGAGCAATAAGCGGTCCATGGGTCTTGAAGGTCAAACAAAAGCTCCCACATTTTTTCCCATTGTGAGGACCAACAAATTCGAGCCTTGAGTGCTTGTGCACTTCTAATTTAGCATTGGAGGGTTTTTCCCAGTCCGATGATTGAGGTAGATAGGTAGGAAGAAAGGGCATTTGATCTTCATTGCAAGTAAGTGTTTTGGATTTTTGAAGTTTGGATGAGTTGGTTTGATTAGCATTGGCATTTTCTTGTGATTTGTATGGATTTGTATGCAAGGTAGGAAAAAATAGGGGAAGAGAAAGAAAACCACAGTAGGGTTTTGTGTAACAGCATGCCTAAATCAAAGGAAAGTGGGATTGTAATCCGATTAAGAAGAGAAAAAGGCATCCAAGGAGCATTGAAGAGGGGGTCTAAAACCTTGAGAAAGGGATAAGTGAGCTGATTTTTAGTTATGAGCACAGAGAGAGAGAGAGAGAGAGAGAGAGAGAGAGAGAGAGAGAGAGTGAGAGTGAGTGAGTGTGTGTGTGTCTGTGTGTGTGTTGGAGATCTGGGGCAAAGAAGAGATCAAGTGCACCAATTCAGAGGTTTTCGACTACTCTAGGTACACACAAACCTTCCTCTACATCATCTAATCATTGATTCTAAAAGTTTCTAGCACTCAAGTTAATCCACTCAAACACTCACAATACTACATTTGATCGAACATCAATAGGTGGTCTAAATCAAATGGACCCAAACTCAAATGCAAATAACTAGGCTCGGATTGTTTGACTTGGACAACCAACTCGAACAACCACTCAAACTATCCGATTTTCACAGTCGGATAGGCCTAAGATCGGAGTCTGATTCTAGAAATTGGACACACTAGCCAAAACCTGAAGACTGATCAATCGAGCACATCCTAGGCCAAGTAGAGTTCAACTCAAAGGAAGGCAACACCCTTGTAGGCATCTAGACATGTCAAACGGCTCATAGAGCCTCCAAGCTTCAACATGACTCAACCGCCTAGGTAGTGACCTCAAACAAAGCCCCTCAAACCACACATCAACTGAAATGGCTTAAAGGACCCCACCAAACCTATTAGCGTGACCACCTAAGAGAGTGAACTAGAAATGTGCATTGCATCACATTATTTTTGTCACAATCATGCACTACCTGAACAATAACTTGAAGCATACTCAGAAAGTAGAAAGCATGATTTCGCATTGCACATGAAAAGAAGCACCCCACAAACACTTGAGTGCACTTAAATTTGAGGACTAGCTAAACTAATAAGGGACTCACACAAGATAAGTGACCTGAATGAACCTAGTAATAGGAGAAGGCCCTCGAATTGCAAAAGAGTGAGAAGACAAGCGCAATTAGGGACTTGACCTTACCTAAGTTGATTAGTTTGATCAACAACCTAGTGAACCAAGAGGCCGACAAAATGTCATGACCAAGCTCTAACCATGAAAATGACCAATGTAACTTAGGAGAGTTCCCAATCAATATCCAACAAATGATCAATCATTACGACTTACAAACCAAGATGGAGCATCATGGTAGACCAATTGAGGATATCATAGCTTACCTTGAGAAAGAGAAGAGATTGGCCCCAAGAGAGTGTTGTAAGGCATAGCTACTTACAACCAAGATGAAGGATCTAAAAAGCTGAGGCAAGAAATACAAATGTGAGAGGTCCAGCGAGTTTTAGCGCTTGCCAATCGAAATAGGACAAGACCCTGTGCGAAGAGGGAAAGAGTGCTAGAAGCCAATCTCACATTGAGTGGCCTTCTTACTAAGCGACTCATAGACAACACAGCTGAAGAGCTAAGCTAAGCAACCTAGCAACTTCATTGCTATAGCGAGATTAGGAATCACACCAAATTTGAGGAGCCAACCAAAGATACCCATAGTTGCCAAGCAACATGATAAGTACCAGCCTTGTCGTATAGCTTCATAGAGTAGTTCAAGCAAGTGTGTGAGGAAAATGACCTAATAGACCCTACTCAATGTGGGCAAGCCTTCAGTCTTGACTTGGAGATAAAGGACAGATGTGGTACACTAGTCTAGATGATGTCGAATGCAACACTTTCAATACTCTCAAGATCCTTTTCATTAAGAGATTCTATGAGGCGGGGTATTTGAATAACCTTATTGTTTGACTGGTCAAGGAGGACATTAGAGATTACATTACCCACGTGCAGAGTCTCTTTAAGAGAATCCCAATTGTAGAGAGCAACCTAGTGAGCGAGCGGTCTCCACCGTATTCATAAGAAAAATTAAAGGCAAAGAGCTCTACAAGGCCTTGGTAGGCAACTCGAACCTACAAAGGGACATGCTAGCTAGGGTCTTTGAAGAAGCCATACACATAGACAACCTGCTCAACCAGAGAAGCTTGAGAGCCACAAGTGGAGATGGTGTAGCCTCTAAAGCCTCAGAGAGAGCTACCGCTACTTGTTGCAAGAGATCTAGTCAGAGTAACTAAGAGAAAGGAAAGAGTGTTGACCCAAGCCAAGAGACATGAAACTAGAGTTGGCCAAGCTCTAGAACATGATTAGAAGACTTGTGCAACCTCATGTTCAATGTGTCCATTGTGGAGGGAACCACCTCTCAGCTAAGTGCACAAATCCTTGATCTAGACCCTACGCCAACTCTGGTAGGTTCAACCACAATGCTATGCATTGCCGATTACCATATCCATAGCCTTACAACCAACCATACTACTTGGGGAATAGACTGTTGCAATTTGGAAGGGGAGCACCATTAGCTCTCCCATCTCTCACCTAATGATGCCAAGCCAATTGTCCCTAGAATGGAAATCAACCCTATAGGCATACCTAGACCACCTGGACTCTTCATGACCCATCCACGGAGTGATGCTCCAATACATTACGTAGAGGAGCCAAATGAGGATGAGACATACATTAACCCTTATGTCTTCTACGACAATGAGGGAAATCCCAACTTAATAGACTTTAGACTAGTATCGGTGATGGTGTTAGGTTGGGGAAGGGGTAGAGGCCTAGGAGGGTAGAGTCAGGACCCAATCAGATGCTGTGGACTTGTGGCCACCCAAGAATATCTCATCTTGTTGCCACAAACAAGAGCAAGCTAACTAGGAAAAGGTTGATTTGAGATGCCTCGAGTGTGGAATTACTCACTTATATGTCGAATGTCCCAGGTGCAAAATCCATCTACTTGCTCAACCATCGTACCTTCAGTTCCCTTTTGGTTGTTTGAAGTCGAGACTCTTGATGGTGAGGCCACTCCCATCTAGTTGAATGTCATGACTAGGGCACAAACAAAGCAAGTCAACATTTCATTTGTAGGACCTAGCAACCTAGATGCAACCTTGATAGGAAAGAAGACTGCCAAAGGAAGAAGAAGAGGGCTGACACCAAAGTGACGCTAAAAATGGGTAGCACAACCACATTGACAAGAGGGAAGCAAGTTGCGGATGCAAAGGCTGAGACTTTAGCACCTAAACCACAGAGAAGGGGAGTGTCAAGGTTGGGGAATACCCTAAACCAAAGCACCAATTGGAAATAGTTGACAAGGTTAAGGAGTGGGTGAGAGAAGCTCAAGAACATCTGAAGGATGCTGAGCCCATCCTAGAAGACGCGATCGATGAGTTCTCCAATGTGAGCATGCATGTCTCACACTAGCATGCATAAACTCAAGAGATGCATCCACACCCCAAGAAAAACCACAAAGACAAGGCTTGGATGCCATCGATAGCAAGACAAGCGGATAATGACCTTCTTGCAACATTGCTATTGGCTCCTATAACATTGCCAATGGGGGATTTTCTTAGGCAAATCCCTTCATTATGGTGAGAATTCAAGCAATGGATAGAGGAATCTAACAAGTCAAAAGTAGCCAACTTGCATGAGAATGATGCAGCCACACAAATACCAAGCCTCACATTGAGCTCAGTGCCTCACTCCTTGTATGTGAATGCTTTTTGGAAAGGCACAGAGATGCATGCACTCCTACCAATGGTAGCACTAGGAGATGTCATGAGAAAGGGGATCGCAGATACGAGAGCAAGAGTTAGTGTACTTAGCCATGCAGTGTTGCAAGTTTGGGGTAACCCGCTACTCGAGACCGCAAGGTTTAATGTCACACTGGATAATGGGATGAAAGTTAAGCCATTTGGAGTGTTGAAAGATTTACCCTTGAAGATAACAGGTGTCCAATTCTTGCTAAACTTCATTGCTATGAGGGGAGTAGACTAGGATATCTTGCTAGGCCACCGATTGTGGTGGATGAGGAATGTGAAAGTGATCAAAGGCTAGGGTAATGGCCTCATATTCCTAAGCAATAGATTGAAGGCAATGAGAGTTGAGATGGATACCTAGATGACCACACCAGTTGACTTAGATGCCATCTCCTCTATCTTAAAAGGAGACACCCAAGCTAGGAATCTGTGTAGACCATTGATGAAGTACATTGCCTACCCCAAAGAGCGGGACTAGATGCACATATTAGCCACCATCAACCTACCATTTTCACATGAGGAAGAAGATTATAAGCAAGCTACAAGAAAAGCGGGCAAGTCCCATAAAGCCACCGCACCTCAGACTCCAAAGGGTAAGACTCTACCATCAATACCACTGTATATAATGGCTAAAGACCCTAACAAGTAACAAATACCCACCCCTTTCCATGTCTCATATAACAGACTTGAACTAGAGGGGATTCTTGAGTATCTAATAAGGGAGCTAGCTCATCACCCAACCGCTAATCTCAAGCCACTCCAATATCTCATAGATGAACCAAAAATGGCAAGGGACCAAAGTGCATGAGCTAAACCTTAGGTACAATTGGGTACTAATCACAGATGAAATGAGAGTCAAGAATAGAGACCTAGATGACGATGAGTAGCCATCTAGGAGGTAGCGATTTCAGATGACGAGTACAAGGATTGTTGTCCCTCGAATGGAAGCAGTGAAAAAGAGGTCGAGATGATAGAGTACGACACTGACAGCCGAGTGATTGAACAAATAAAAGTAGACCTCAAGCTGAGTGATCGAACAAATAACTGTGCTGCAGAGAGACAATGCATTTAGAATCGAAAGAGGAGTCTTCATAACTAAATGTGATTGCGCTTGGTTGGATCACTTAGGTGTGATGGACTATGAATAAGCAAGGCTAGTCCACCCAAACGCACCTCTCTTTAGGACAAAGTTGACCTCAAACTGAAGATTGTTCCCTTCGATGATTTATTAGACCTACCTACTTAGTCCCTTTCTGAAGAGAGATGATCTTACTCCAACAAATACTAGTTGAATGCTCAGGACTTCCCACGCATGTCACACTTGACATTAGGGAAGTTTCTTAGAAAGTACTGACTGCCACATCACTTAGAACTGAATCTTGATGGACCACCCTATTCAAGGCATTGACTTCCTATCAAGTTTTGTTGCTTCTTTAGGAAACTAACATTGAAAGATATCTATCTATATTGTTTTTTTATCATATCGGTGTAATGCTTCATCATGTCCTTGACTTTGCCAATCATATTTGATGCACTAGACTCATAGCCAAGATCATTCACTTCCCATTCAATCAATCTAACTAGTTGATTAGGGATCACTTACTAATGATTGATTGAAATGACATTAGGGTTCGTCATTTGGCTCCCATTATTTAGTGGAGAAATTTGACTAGCCATCATCACCATAGTCACATTGGAGGGAGCTGGTAGCATAGACACACTTTGCATTATACTACCTCTCCCATTCAAATTGGTCATGGGTATTCCTTAACTTCCACATGTCAATGCCAAATTATTTCCAAGTCCTAAACTCAAATTTAAGTTTTCTCTAGAGGCATAGGCCATTTGCAATCGTGACTCTACCTTCTTTGCTCATGTAATAGCAATATCAATGTTGTCGGCAAGGTCAACACTACTGAATTGCACCTAGATATTAAAGTCTAGCCCATGCAAAAAATATCATAGTTGAGTAGCAAGTGGAATGGGAATATAAGTCTGCAATTTATGAAATACTTCTTTCAGTTTCTTGGCATAGCCTTGAACATTCTCGTGAGATGTGTTACATTAAGAACATGTAGCTAGTACTAATTGCCTCTTTTAGGGGTAAACTCTCTTCAAAAGGCCACAAAAAATAGATCAATCGTGGCTATGGTCCCAATTTCTAGGCTGCTATGGTACCATACTGCAGCTCGTCCTTTCAAAGTCATATTGAAGAACATCATTAGAAGCCCTTCATCTTGGACTCAAAAATTGAACATTAACTTTTGAAACTCATTATATGAAGCTCTGCATCTTCCTCTACTAACCCATTAAAAATGGGTAGAGGGAATCCTAAGGCTATCAGATATATGGCATCCCTATTGGGATTGCAATGGGTTGTGCCATGAGGATGATCAGATTTGCTAAAGGTCCTTGAGCTATGGGAAGTATAACCCTACTCTCAAAGTGGGCTAACCAGCTGGGAGAAGGGAAGTACTAGAGCTTCCTCCTCCTCCTAACTAATAATTTTAGTGCACCATCTACTATTTTCAGCTCTTTCTTGCTTTTGAAGCTCGTTGATGGTCTTTTGGATCTATTTCCCTGCCTTTTGACATACACTAATCAACTAGTCCCCACCAATTGAGATTCCAACACCGTCACCTTATTAGCGTCTCTCAGCAAATGCATCACATCTCTTAGGACCTAAAATGGGCCTGATAACACTAGCTCTAAGTCTCTAGTTGGGCCTCTATGCCGTCACCTTATTAGCGCCTCTCAGCAAATGCACCACATCTCTCAGAACCTAAAATAGGATTGATAACACTAGCTCTAAGTCTCTAGTCAGGCCTCTATGCTCAACCAAAATACCCACAAACTCGCAGAGTGTTTTATGCTACATACATTGATCTAACATAGACATGTGTTTGTATCATTTATAGTCAAGTAGAGAAAGGGTATGATGAAGGAACCATGACATGTCTCCATCTTCTCCAATAATTCTTGCCCCCTCCTCAATCACTACTATCAATTTTTGCTCTATAGATGCTGTCAAGAATGATATATAACAGCCTTATTGCACTATCTCATATATATGAATAAAGAATATGGGCGGTCAGTGTACACGGGCAGGCCCAAGGGCCTTTTACCCCAACAACCTCCCACTCAAAGGCCAATGGGCCAAGGAGTGAAAAAGCAAAGAAAAAAGGAAAAGAGACAAGGTGAGGAATCATGAAATCTCACCCAACTCCCAATTGGAAAGTGAGTTGTGCAATAAGCAGAAACCTCTGTGAAAGAAGAGTCAAGCATCCCCGAGGCCCTGACATCCAAGAGATAAGCAATCCCACAACTCCATACAGTGGAGAAATCCAAGAATGCTTCTCATGAAGCAAGCACAACTCATGAGTGCAAGGCTATAATGCATAAGCATCAAAGTAGCACATAGCATTAATGTGGCCAATAAGAGACAATTGAGAACACATAGACTCTCCAAAGTCAATCATAAAAGAAGGGCCATCATCCCGAACACATGTCAGATGGGGTCTCAAGATAGTATGTGGCCTCAGTGAAGCGGAAGACTGACATACAGTTGTAGTATCAACCATAAAGTGCATTGAATGTGCATCAAGAGGCTTGAGAGATGTCTATGTCTCATAAAAGACAACATGACGTCTGCATATAACCTACTAGGCATCCAAATCCCAAAACCTCTATAAGCCTAAAAGTCACCATCTCCATAATCAAGGAGGATACATCTGCGTGACATAGGCATATCTGGCATACATACAAATGCCTAGTAGCCAAACATCCTCAAGTAATCATAGGAGGGTCTCATGCCACTCTATGCCTCATGTGATGTAATACCCCAAGACACGGCGTCCTCTTAAGTAAGCATACTGGCATCATAAGCTCAAAAGCCATAAGATAACCCAGATGCGGTAAGCATAGAAGTAACCTTTTCCTATAGAGTCAGGCATATGCCATGAGCGATCCTGTAATATTGTGGGCATAGGAAATCAATGCCAGACTGCTAACAATAGGATTGAAAGCTGGGAGAGATAGCATGACTCTCATAACCCATCTGCAAGCACCTAGGCATGCAACCAACAGAATCCATAAACATGTCAAGCATAATTGTAGCATCCTTAATCTGTACTAAGGAAAAAGCCCAAACACGGTGGAACACCATATTGGGGAATATGGGAATTTCCCATAAGTTTGGGATACGTGGTCAAATATTTGGATTTGTTATAACTTGAACACCATAACTCCAAATCGAGCACTCTATAGCTCAACAAATTCCATTTTTCAAGTGCTTTCAAATGATAGGTCACATCATATGGATTTGAGAAACTTATGGGATGTTATCCGGATGCCACCTTTTTAGTATTCAAAAAATGAAAATTGGGAGATTCCCAAACTTACTAATATTGTGTTGTGGGTATCATGATCCACGAAGGTCACAAAATGTGAAGCTCCACCAACTAACTGGGTAGGCATAGGTCCATAAACTGCATAATGGACAAGATCTAGAGGATCATGCCTCTCACGATCACCATGAGCCAAAGGGGCTCTGCAATGACCATAAGAACAATCAAAGAAAGCATCAAGATCTACATGTGACATAGGAAGCAGCAATGAGTCTGAACGAGGAAAGATCTCCATCTCTCTGTGGTGCATATGGCCTAGGCAATAATGCCATAACAATGCATGTGGTATCCGAATTTTTGAGATGACAAGCTCAACACATGCGGACATTAATGATGGACCGCCTGGTTAGATGGGTCCACACATCTGCACTTAGCATGTTGGTGGTCATTATGACTCTCACATGGCCACTGACTCATTACTTATTATATTCAGGTTGTTACACCTATTTATAGCTGGCATAGTTATAGCGCCAGTCGACTAGTGTAGTCGGTTATGCATTGTTTGACTTAGTAGGCCACTTTCCTTTATGTTGTATCTTATCTATACTTTGTGTACATTGTAAAGTGTGTGGAAGAAGAACAAGAAACCAGCAAGAAAACTTTTTGGCCTCCATCTCTCTTCTTGTCTCTTGAGTGAGCTTCTCCTTGTGCATTCTGTGTGTGTTCGGCGCAGCATCTTGAGCAAGTCCCCCCACCACGCGATTCTTGACATGGTATCAGAGCCGCACCACTGAGAGAGGCTGATTTCAAAGGCTGAAGTAAAGGAGAAGAAGCAAGGTTTGAGCAAGCAAGCCACGGGTAAGAAGCTCTCCCATCCTTCCACTCTCTCTCTTGGATAGTGCCTGTGGAGGCACCGGAAGCAGGGTCGAGCAAAAAATCTCAAATTGCTGTGAGATTTGGTGTGCGAGTAGAGAGTACTGTATATTCTACACACTAGCCATTTAGGGCTTTCCTACAGTTATTTTGGGCATCTAAGGCCATTTCACGCCCCGTTTTAGAGCCATAAGGTTGCGGACAACAGTTTCAGGGCATACTGTGATTTCGACTGTATTGACCGAAAGTGGATGCATAGGTTACAGATTGCAAATCTATAATTTTTGAGGTGTTTGCAGGAAGCAAACATAAGGTTTATATGTAAACAGATTGCAGATTACATGTACTGTTGAGCAATCAATGAAAAAGGTTGCTTGGTATATTATTGTGCACGTGTTGTGGAAGATTGCAGAAGACTAGCTTGCTGTGCTATATCCTTGTTTGTGATAATGGCAGAGAATAGTAGAAATCCCATTATTGAGAAGCTCGACAAGAACAACTACCCTTCATAGAAGTTTCGTGTGACGAACTTCCTCATTGGAAACGGCCTTTATGAGTTTGTCTCAGGTGAAGAAAAGGAGCCAGAGCTGGGTATCCCTCTGACTGCAGATGAGTTAAAAGCATGGAAAGAGTGGAATGTGAGCGAAAGACAAAAAGGTGATGTACTGGCTATCTGCAGTAATTGATAATACTATACTGGGACATATCAGGAATGCAGAAACTTCACATGCAGCTTGGACGATTTTTGAGAGTATGTTTTCAGTAAACACAAAGGCACGAAAGATTCAACTCAAGCAAGAGTTGAATGCCTTGAAGAAAGTGAAAATGTCTGTCAATGAGTATGTGTTGAAGGTGAGGAGCATTGCAGATGCTTTAGCAGTGATTGATGCAATGTCGAATGATGATGATTTGGTTTCATCCACTCTGAGTGGCCTTAACAATGAGAAAGCATGGAAATCATTTGTTACTTTAGTATATGTACGGAAGCCATTTCCAGATTTTGATGAGCTGATCTCTCTCATGATTACGAAGAGATCAATATGCAGGGTGATTCATTTGAAAGAAATGATGAACAGGTCCAAGCATTTTACTCGAGTTCAGGAAGGGGACATAGTAGATCCTCTTTGAGAGGTCGTGGTATGGGACGTGCTAGCGATAACCAGCAAAACAGGTTCAATCAACAGTTTGATGAAATGCAAATTTTTGGAGGCAGAGGAAACTTTAGAGACAGGGGGAGCTCTAGAGGAAGAGGTAGATGGTAGAATAGAGGTTCTGGAAATTCTGCTATTGTTTGCCATTATTGTGGCAAAACAAGCCATATTGTAGCCCATTGCTATGCAAAGAAGGATGATATTCGTAGTGGTAAATTGCAGCAAGGGAACTATGCATCGTCTTCACGAGACAGAATGAAGACAAAAATGAGCATCTGTTCGTTATGCAGCATATGTTGAATGCTGTTACAGGAAAGAGAACACATGATGATGTTTGGTATGTTGATTCGGGTGCATCCAATCATATGACCAGCCATGAAGAATGGTTTGAAGAGATGCAAGATTTGCAAAATACAGGTTATGTGCAGACGCGTGATGATTCATGCCACCCAATTTCACACATTGGAAAAGTTCCCTTGTCCTTGCATGATGGTATGACAAAGAGTCTTTCAAATGTATTATATGTGCCATCTATTACAAAGAACTTGGTGTCAGTCAGTCAGATGGTAGAGCAAGGGCTGCAAGTCAGATTTAATGCAAAGGGCTGCTTTGTAGAAGACTTCAATACAAGTGTAGGTTAGTTGCAAAGGGAAGTAGAGTTGGACGTATGTTTACTTTGGATGTTAGAATTCCTACTATGAATGCTGCTATATATGATAAAGGAAAAGGTATTGCTGCAGATATTAAAATTTGGCACAAACAAATTGGACATGCAAATGTACAAAGGCTGAAATTAATGCAGTCCAAAGGGTTGGTTACAGGTTTGCCTACATTTAGAGTTGCAGAATTTCATAAGGTATGCGAAGCATGTCAATTTGGTAAGCAGGCAAGACAACCCTTTTCACATGGCAAAGATGTAAGCAAAAATATCCTTGATGTTGTGCATACAGATATTTGAGGGCCTACACAAAATGTATCTCTTGAATGACTCCTGAAGAATGCTTTACTGGCAAGAGGCATGATGTATTGCACTTGAAGGTATTTGGCTATGTTGCATACGTTCATGTGCCAGATGAGCTACGGAAGAAGCTTGATCCAAAGGCAAAAAAATGTGTATTTATTGGATACTCTTTAGAGCAGAAAGGGTATCACTGTTATAACCCTGTCACATGTAAGTTCAGAGTGAGCAGGGATGTTGTCTTTGATGAAATGAGCAGTTGGTATGCATCTAGTCGTGATGCATTGGATGATGATGATGATCATGACACTCATGTGCATGCTGAAAATTAAGAATCACTGACTCTTAGTGGACCAGAGACATCATCTGGTAGTCCTTGGTCTGGGAGACTAAGGATTAGCCCTACATCTTCAGGTGCATCTAGTAGCACTACAGGTAAACACAAAGGAAAGAATAAAGTGTCAGATGGCATTGATGCAGTTCTTGATGGAGACTCTAGTGGCTCAAAGAGCTTGGATGATGAGCTTGGTATTCCTTCTATCAGGACACCAGGTGTACAGAGGGCTCGTAGTAATGTAAAGACTCCATTGAGTGATCCAGTGGTACGCAGATCTAGCAAGGTCAGATACCCTGTTAAAAGATTTGGTTTTGAAGGTTATGCAGCTCACCATTATGCTTATATGGTGAAACTAGTTAAGGATGTTGAGCCACTTGTTTTAAGGATGCTGTTGGTCATACTCATTGGGATGCAGCAATGGATGAGGAGATAGCTGCATTAGAGGCCAATAAGACTTGGGATCTAGTATCATTGCCAAAGGGCAAGAAAGCTATTGGATGTAAGTGGGTTTATAAGATTAAGCACAATGCAAATGGTTCTATTAGTAGGTACAAAGCTAGGCTGGTTGCAAAAGGCTATGCCCAGACATATGGCATAGATTATGAAGAAACCTTTAGTCTAGTTGCTAGGATGGCAACTGTCAAATGTGTGATTGCTTTGGCAGCAACCAAAGGTTGGATGTTGCAGTAAATGGATGTGAAGAATGCCTTCTTGCATGGTGACTTGTAGGAAGAAGTGTATATGGATCAGCCAGCAGGTTATGAAGATTTAGAGCATCCCACGTATGTGTGCAGGTTGAAGAAGATGCTCTATGGGCGAGTATAGAGGCTAAGTATAGAGGTGCTGCTGTTGCAACATGTGAGGTAGTATGGTTGTAAAAGTTATTGGTTGATTTAGATGTGCAGGTGGAAAGTCCAGTTGTCATTTATTGTGACAACATGAGCGGTATACAGTTGGCTAAGAACCCTTGTTCCATGCCAGGACAAAACATATTGAGGTACACTACCACTTTGTGAGAGAGAAGGTACTAGCAGGTGAGATTGACTTGGTGTATGTTAGCACACAGGATCAGATAGCTGACATCTTCACGAAGGCATTGGGTACAGAGAAGCTTCAAAAGTTTCGAAGCTTACTTGGAGTTGTAGAGATGCAGTTGAGCTTGAGGGGGAGTGTTGAGATGACAAGCTCAACACATGCGGACATTAATGATGGACCACCTGGTTAGATGGGTCCACACATCTACATTTAGCACGTTGGTGGTCATTATGACTCTCACATGTCCACTAACTCATTACTTATTATATTCAAGTTGTTACACCTATTTACAGCTGGCATAGTTATAGCACCAGTCGACTAGTGTAGTCGGTTATGCATTGTTTGACTTAGTAGGCCACTTTCCTTTATGTTGTATCTTATCTATACTTTGTGTACATTGTAAAGTGTGTGGAAGAAGAAGAAGAAACCAGCAAGAAAACTTTTTGGCCTCCATCTCTCTTCTTGTCTCTTGAGTGAGCTTCTCCTTGTGCATTCTGTGTGTGTTCTCGGTGTAGCATCTTGAGCAAGTCCCCCCACCACTCGATTCTTGACACGGATAACTGCAACCATAGAATCTCCCACATGAGAGACATGCACTGGGTAATGAGAACCAACTCTAGAACCCGTAGCCAAAATCGAGCAACCACGAAAGATCTTCCATGACCTATCCTAAAGAGAAATAGAGTAACCTATGTCATGCAACTGACGAATAGACATCAAGCTCTTACTAAGAATAGGAACATGTAATACAACATGGAGCACAAGAGAAGTCCCATCAAGAAAAGCTAGGTGTATGTTCCCTGTACCAACAATAGCATAAGTCTACTCAAGGCCCAAATCAATAAATTTTGTCAACCTCCCTATAAGAAGAGAACCATTCTCTATGAGGGGTAACATGATAAGAGACTGAAGAATCCAACAAAGCCAATCAAAGGCATAGGCTTGATCATTGAGCAAGTAAGCTATAGGGAAACTAGATGACAAGAGGACATACTCAACAGCATCATCATGGATAACTACATATACTTAGCCACTAGAAAGAGTGGTAATACCTACTACATCGCTGACTCTCTGCTCATGTCGAGTCCCGTCTCTGTCTCTACTGCTCCCTAATCTGTCTAAAACAATTGAACATGCCCAAGCTTTCCACAGTGGAAGAATACAACATCTATAACTGAAGAACCTGTAGAAGACAATAAGGAATCCAAGCCATCATGAATAGGGCTATCCATAGCATCCACAGAGCTCAAGGAGTCGAGGGCTGTCCCAACGAAGGGAACTTGCTCATGAAGACAATCATCTACAAGTACATCAATGGTAGAAGCATGCTGCAAAGGCTCATGATGTTGAGATATCGAGCTCCACTCGTGATACGCCAGGGTGACCGTTGTGTATTTATGTCACCGACTTGTCAGTTGCAGATGCGGTTGGTACACCCCCCATGAATAATAGCTACATGATAGCTATCCTTATCTACTCTAGTTCGTGGCTCAGTTAGTATGCCACCTTAGTTAGTTGAGTTTGGTTTGAGACCCATATATAGGGTTCTTCTATTTCCTTGTACTTGAGTTCTTTTGGCTTACACAACTAAGAAGAGGAAAACTGTTTTCAGCCTCCACCCTTGTGTGTATTCCCCCATTGTGCAAGCAAGAAAGCTACAAGTGAGACTCCTTCCTTCTCTCCCACAATCTTGACATGGTATCAGAGCCTTGTTCGTGGTAAGGAGCTCAAGAAAGCAAGTCAAGCTCGCGGTGTTCTGGTAAGAGGAGCAGTGTTGCTTTCATTTTCTATTTTGGGAGCAGATCTCTGCAGGTAGCACAGTCGGAAATTGCAAGAGTGCATTGTCTCAAGTTGAGACGCCCTTCGTCGCGGTGAAGCAAGAGGGCAGTATATGCTGCGGGATAGGGCTTTAGCCCTTGGCGACCTTGTTTTTTTTATTTGAGGCCATTTCAGGGCCTGTTTTGGAGGCGGAAGTATTCTGCATGCACTCAGGAAAAGGCCTTGTTTTATGCTGTGCGACCACTGTTCTATGGGTCGGTGAAAAGTTACTGTAGAAATTGCATCGTATGCCTGTGCGCAGAGACATTGGGAGTTACAAAATCATCCTTGTTGCCTGTTGATGCAAAATCGTCACTAGGAAGTGACTGTGTGCTTAAATACCACTTTCGTCAATTTTGCAGATTTGCCCTTGTGAGGCTGAAGCTGTGTTCTTTGCAGTGACAAAATTTATTGCAGTGTTCTGTAATGGCGTCTGATTCTCTTTCACAGATTGTCACTGAAAAGCTTGACAAGAACAACTTCCAGGCATGGGAGTTTAGAATGACGAATTTCCTTATGGGAAAAGGATATTGGGAATTTGTTGCAGGAAATGAAGAAGAACCAGTTCTTCCTGATGTTCCCAATCAACAGCAAATGCAGGCATTCAAAGCATGGCATGAGAGAGCCAGGAAAGTTATGTACTGGCTGTCTATCAGCATTTCAGACTCTATGATTGTGCATATTCAGGATGCAAGTACGCCAAAGGAGGCATGGGATACTTTGTCAAAAATGTATAGCACAAATACGCAAGCCAGGAAAATGCAGCTCAAGCAAGAGTTGCATAATGTGCAAAGAGAAAGTATGAGCATCAATGACTACCACATGAAGGTGAAGAAGATTGCAGATGCACTTGCTTCCATTAGGTCGCCAGTGGAAGATGATGATTTAGTTTCTGTGACCTTGAATGGTCTAGGAAAGGATTATGCACAGTTTCGGACATCCATTTCAGTTCGTGAAAGATTTCCTGATTTTGAGGAGTTGATTGCTCTTCTAATTTCTGAGGAGCAGAGAAATGGTGGTGCATCTTCTTCAGGAGGAACTTCAAAAGAAGCTGTCTTCTACTCAAATGCTGGAAGAGGTAGAGGCAGAGGTAGAGGAGGCCGATTTGAAGGCCGTGGTAGAAATCAGAATATGCAGCAAACTCAAGAAAACCAGTCTTATGAAAGGACGTGGTAACTCTAGAGGCAGGGGGAGCCAAACAGGTCGTGGTGGATGGCAAAGAGGCCAAAATGCAAACAGCAATGTTGAATGCTACTACTGTGGTAAAATGGGTCATATGGCTAAAGACTGCTATAAAAAGAAGAATGACATCATGAATGGAAAATTGCAACAAGGAAATTATTCATCTTCTAGTAGACAGGGTGATGACAGAAATGAGCATTTGTTTATGGTGTAGCACATGAACAATTCTGTGACAAGTGCAGAAGAAAGCAATGATGTATGGTATGTTGACTCAGGTGCATCAAACCACATGACACGTCATGCAGAATGGATGGATGATGCAAGGAAAATGGAAAAACCAGGATTTGTGGAGACTGGTGATGATACTGCACATCCTATTGTGCAGATTGGACAAATTCCTTTGTCTATGCAGGATGGGAAAAAGAAATACCTGTTAGATGTATTTCATGTCCCGAATATCACCAAGAATCTGGTTTCTGTTGGTCAAATGGTTGAGCAGGGCTTGCAGGTCAGATTTAATCCTCATGGATGCTTTGTTGAGGATATGAAAAATAAAGGTCGCTTGATAGCAAAAGGAAATAAGAAGGGCATAATGTTTACATTGGATGCAGACATGCCTGAATTGAGTGCAGCAATGTTTGCACATGGAACTGGTGTAGTTGCAGATATTGATATCTGGCATAAACGCATTGGTCATGTTAATGTACAGCGACTTAAATCAATGCAGGCCCAAAATATTGTTGCAGGATTGCCAAAATTCAAGGTTGCAGAAATGCATAAGGTATGTGAAGCCTGTCAATTTGGAAAATAGGCAAGGAAACCATTTCCTAGACATGTTCAAGAGAGTGAGAAGCCATTGGAATTAATCCACTCTGATGTGTGGACTACTAAAGCTGCATCTCTTGGAGGCTGTCATTATTTTGTCACTTTTATTGATGACTATAGCAGAAAAGTTTGGGTGTATTTTATGAAAAAGAAAAGTGAAGTTTTTGGGCATTTCAAAACCCTTAAAGCTATGGCTGAAAAAGAAACAGGTCTGCAAATAAAATGCCTGAGGTCAGATGGAGGGGGAGAGTACCTCTCAAATGAGTTTGCAAAGTTCTTGCAGGAGCATGGCATAAAGCAGCAATATTCATGCAGTTATACCCCACAACAAAATGGAATCGCAAAAAGGAAAAACAGGCATATTGGAGAGGTATCTCGTGCCATGCTCAATGAAAAAGACTTGCCAGATTTTTATTGGGCTGAAGCAGTTGCTACAGCAGTCTACATAATGAACAGGACTCCCACTGCAGCAATACATGGAATGACTCCATATGAGAGGTATACTGGTAGGAAACCAGATATTTCTCATTTGAAAATTTTTTGTTGCACTGTCTATGTGCATGTGCCAGATGAGTTGAGATCCAAGTTGGATCCAAAAGCTGAGAAGTACATCTTTATTGGTTACTCTCTGCAGCAAAAAGGGTATAGATGCTATAACCCTTCTACTCGTAAGTTTACAGTGAGCAGAGATGTTGTTTTTTATTAGATGAGTAGCTGGTATAAACTAGTAAATGTGATTGATGATGTAGATGCACAAAATGGTAGTGCTGCGTAGAATTCACAGCAGCAATCACAAAATATTAGTGGACCTGGAGCGTCCTCTAGCAATGGTTCACATTCTTCGCCATGGACAGGCAGATTGAGATCAGGAGAATCTTCTCAAAGCAATGCAGATAGTGGTATGCAGGTATCATGAAAAGGAAAAGAGAAGGTTGATCAGCCCATGTTTGATGTGAATGCAGGTCACTCTTATGTGGATGGTGAATCTAGTGGCTCAAAACAGAGCATTGATGATGAGTTGGGTATTCCTTCTATTGTTACACCTGGAGTAAGGAAGACCAGGGATGTTTTGAGAACACCTGGGAATGAACCTATTTTGCGCAGGTCTACGAGAGCTAGGTATCCTGTGGATAGGCTGAAATATAATGGATTTACAGCCATTCACTATGCATATATGATCAAAGTGATATAGGAACCAGAACCTACTTCTTTTGAGCAAGCCATGGGAAAAGAAAAATGGGAGAAAGCCATGGATGAAGAAATGGATGCCTTGGAAGCAAATGCTACATGGGAATTGGTACCTTTGCCTAAAGGTAAGAATGCAATTGGTTGTAAGTGGGTTTATAAGGTGAAGCACAATGCAGATGGTTCTGTGAACAGATACAAGGCAAGATTAGTAGTTAAGGGGTATGCACAAACATATGGCATTGACTATGAAGAAACATTCAGGCCGGTTGCAAGGATGGCAACCGTAAGAGCAGTCATTGCTATGGCTGCATCAAAGGGATGGTCTTTACATCAGATGGATGTAAAGAATGCCTTCTTGCATGGTGATTTCCAAGAAGAGGTCTATATGGAGCAGCCACCAGGTTATGCGCATGTTGTTCATCCTGAGTTTGTTTGCAGGTTGAAGAAAGCTTTGTATGGCTTGAAGCAAGCACCTAGAGCATGGTCTGACAAGATAGGACAGTATCTTGTCACTATTGGCTTTCAGATTTCCAAGGCAGATTTCTCACTTTATGTGAGAAAAACAGAGAAAGGTATTATGCTATTTGTCATTTATGTTGATGATTTGATTATGACAGGTGACAGTGATGAAGATATCCTTCATGTGAAAATGCTATTGAAGCAAAAGTTTGAGATGAAGGATTTGGGAGAGCTGCGTTATTTCTTGGGCATTGAGGTGATTAGATCACCAAGTGGGATACAGCTCTTGCAAAGGCAGTATGGATTGGACATGCTGTCCAAATATGGGATGACAGGCTGTAAGCCTATTTCAATTCCTTTGGAGCAGAATGTGAAGCTGAGCGACGCAGATGCAGGTGAGCTTTTGGAAGACCCTATTATGTATAGACGCATAGTAGGAAGCTTGATTTATATGACTATTACCAGGCCAGATTTGAGCTATGTTTTTGGATTGGTAAGTCAGTTTATGCAAGCTCCAAGGAAACCGCATTTGGATGCGGCTGGACACATACTCAGGTATGTGAAGTCCACATTGCAGTATGGACTATTTTATGAGACTGGGGTTCAGATACAGTTGCATGGATACACTGATGCTGATTGGGCTGGTAGCATTTCTGATAGACGATCTACCAATGGATATGTGTTCTCTTTTGGGAGTGTTGCAGTCACTTGGAGCAGCAAGAAACAGCCTACAGTTGCCTTGTCCAGCACAGAGGCTGAGTACAGGGGTGCAGCAATGGCTGCATGTGAGGTAGCTTGGTTGCATAAGCTACTTTATGATATGCATCAGCCTACAGATGGGCCAGTTGTCATTTATTGTGACAACATGAGTAGTATACACTTGGCAAATAACCCAGTCTATCATGCTAGAACAAAGCACATTGAGGTGCATTATCACTATGTGCGGGAGAGGGTTTTACTAGGTCTTATTGATCTAGTTTATGTCAGCACAGAGGATCAGATAGCTGACATATTCACGAAGGCATTGGGCGCAGAGAAGCTGCGCAAGTTCAGAGACCTGCTTGGTGTGCAGGAATTGGGATTGAGCTCGAGGGGGAGTGTTGAGATATCGAGCTCCACTCGTGATACGCCAGGGTGACCGTTGTGTATTTATGTCACCGACTTGTTAGTTTTGCAGATGCGGTTGGTACACTGCCCATGAATAATAGCTACATGATAGCTATCCTTATCTACTCTAGTTCGTGGCTCAGTTAGTATGCCACCTTAGTTAGTTGAGTTTGGTTTGAGACCCATATATAGGGTTCTTCTATTTCCTTGTACTTGAGTTCTTTTGGCTTACACAACTAAGAAGAGGAAAACTGTTTTCAACCTCCACCCTTGTGTGTATTCCCCCATTGTGCAAGCAAGAAAGCTACAAGTGAGACTCCTTCCTTCTCTCCCACAATCTTGACACATGAAACCTCAACGGACGGGAGGACATAAGGGCATCAACCAAGGATGAAAAATCTCCCACATGAAGAAGAGCCGTAGCCAACTACATGACATAACCAACCACAATATTGTAAAGCATAAGACATCTGTCATAAGAGCATATGGTATTCAACCATATGAAATCAGCCCATAACCATATGCATAAGCATAGCTCTGCAGTACATGATGCCACTTAGGAACATCCAAGTCAAGTAAAAACCAACAAGTGACAAAGCATCCTGCAAGAGTCAAGCTCCAGGAGAAGCCCAAACACTTGTACAACATCATCCATACAAGTGGCTTTGTAAGATAGACAATAGTAGACCATGTGCATAGACGGGTAAACATGCATAGTATATGCTCTCTAACATGGACGTGCAACAAGAGCCCAACTAGCATAGAAGCTAGACATCAAGGGAGCAAGAAAGCCATAACTGCAACCCAAGCATTGTAAAGTCCACTAATCAACTAGGTATCCCACAATAAATCCAAGTATCAATGAGCAATCACTACTCAATAACCAACTGCCAAGACAAGGAAGCAACACTACTCAATACATGTCTGCATAAAAGTAAATCCAAGATCCATAATCGAGGCATTAAGGGCCAAATAACATCCAAGCTGCATAAGTGATAAGTCGACCAAATGCAAACTGCTCCACAAAATTCTCAAATGCAAGTTGATTCAAGCCCAAACATCTGCCATACTGTAACCAAACCCAAAAGCATCCGCATCAGACATCAGTCCCATAATGGGTAGCACATGGCATAAACCTTATCAAGTGAAATGCCAACTACAAAGAAAATGACAGTGAACTAAGAATTGAGCTCTACTCTTTGCTCAAGAAGCATCCAGGAGCATAAACATCAAAGTGGCATCATCCAAATACATCAACATATCATCCCCAATAGTTGAGAGCACCCGTAGACCATAGGCATAACCAAACTGGAGGTAAAATAACCTATCAACCAAGGTAGCATAAATCCCAATCAACAACAAAGTGTTCGCATCCAAATCGAGGCTCAATAGATCTCAAATAGCATATCCGGGCATAAACCATGATGACCAAGCATCAATACAACCAACAGGACACCCAAATGTCAACAAATAGTATTATGCATAAGCCATCTTTGATAAAACCTTGCTGCCCAAACAATGTACAGCACTAAATCCCTGCATAAATCAAGCTGTTGAAGCTCAAACCAAGTCCCAAAGTATCTCAAAACATTGGGCAAACATCCCCAAAGCATATGGGCATCAAATACCAAGCCTCAAGAGCATCACAAAAGCTAAGAGCATGACATTTTCTTGTTGTAGATCAAACTCAGATCTAGTGCAAAACTTTCTATGATTAGAATTTGGCAGATCTGACATTGCCATTGTGTCTGGAGCATGTCAAAACCCCAAGTTAGACTATTACCTTGCCTAAATCGGATTTCGGATGCTTGAGATATGAGAACAAATGTGATTTTTGAGCCAAATTTTGAAGCATGCGCAAAAAAAAGTGAGTTGCTACAGTGGGGCTTGCTAATTATCCTGAGGATAAGGGGGCAAATGGGGGCATAGAAGGTTCCCAATGAAGCCAAGGAACACCTGCAAAGAGCCTATGAGGGCTGGGGATAGGCGGGAGATGAAATCTTACCTCAGGGGAAAGAAGCCATGGCTGGCATTGAAGCTCCAAGCACTAGGTCTTTAATCTTGGCTGGAGCCAAGCTCCACGATCAAGCTCTGATTCAAAGCTCTAATACAAGTTGAAGGGGATGCAATGGCACTGGAGAAGGAGAAGTGGAAGATGCGGGAGAGAAGATCACACACAATGTAGGTGCTGTCAAGAATGATATATGACAACCTTATTGCACTATCTCATATATATGAATAAAGAATATGAGCGATCAGTGTACACGGGGAGGTCCAACGAACTTTTACCCCAACACTAGTCCCATGGCCACAAGAGAGTTGGAAGCAACCCCTAACTATTGGCACAAGCAGCACAGCCTTAGTACGTATTAACCAATTACGAGTTCAAAGTGAAAAAGGCAAATAAAATGGCCAAGAAGCAAGAAAAGGTGGACAAAAGAGAAAAGTAAATCAAAAGATGGGTATTAATGCAATTCAAAAAATAAATAAAATTTTAGAAAAGCGCAAGCAACCAAAAATGACAATGGATCATGTGTCACAAAAAATGAGAAACATGCTTTTTTTTAAAGAAGATGTAAAATTAAATTTTTCTAAAGCAATCGGCTCACTCTCATGCAAATTGTAAAATAAGGTGCATTTAATAGCATGCGAGTGGACTAAATTAGCTTTTTCAAGGAACTAAATAGTCTAACAGGTCATTGGACCTTGAAGGCAATGACTTGAAAGGGGATGGGTAGTAGGCAATAATGAAAATTAGGTATTGTCCAAGTTTTTAAATGAAAAAATCATATATAAGTTTGAAAAAATCTTAATATAAACATTCCAAATGAGTAATAATCAAAAGTTTATCTATTTTCTCTTTCTTTATGTTGACCTTCACTGAAGCTTTCTCTCTTGCTTATGAGTTAGGCTATGCAGATTGGGAAGTATTTTTGAATTAAGCTTATGACTGTGTTCTCCTACATCTTGTCTATAAAGCTTTTCCATCTCTTCTTCACTCCTACTTGAGCTTTTCCAATTTGAGAGCTAGAGAGATAGAGAGTCTATAAGTGACAGAACCTAAAGAGCTTGAGGGGACGAGAGAGAGAGAGAGAGAGAGAGAGAGAGAGAGAGAGAGAGAGAGAGAGAGAGAGAGAGAGAGAGAGAGAGAGAGAGAGAGAGAGAGAGAGAGAGAGAGAGAGAGAGAGAGAGAGAATCGACTCACTTCATCTTAGAGGAACAAGTAGAGGAGATCAACTTCTTGCATGTGAGGGATGAAGGCGTGGGAAGCACAAAGCTTGCAAGCGTGGTTGATGGGATCACTAGAGCTTTGAAGCTCATCAATAGATATCTAAACTACAATAGTTGTGAGTTCTCTAGAACCAATTATTCACTTAATTTTTCTACTTTCTTGATAGGTTGTGGATTTAGTCCAAGACTAGCCATGTGAGTGGTAGTAGATGGTAGGAGAGCTTGCAAGGTGAGAGGCTATGAGATTTCTCAATTACAGAGGGTGTATGATCGATATGCATATTTCTATCTAGATCAAGTATGTAGGTGAAGTGATTTTACATTTTGGTTCCATTTTTGAGATATGAAAAAATCTCTCTTGTCAAGTCTATTATCATAGACCACAAAAGCTTGAGCAAGATGGGATTTCTCGTCATAGAGAGCTTGATGCAAAACCTCACACATCTTTGTTCAGGAAGGGTGGAAGGGAACCAATCCATGGTTGTTGTTTTTTTTTTTTTAGAGTAGGGTTGAATTTTAGAAAATTTAGAAATTTTACTTTTTTGGTCCATAAAAATATTGAAAATATAAAAATATGACATCACTCCTTGACGGGTATGGTTTGAACTCACATTTTAGGCACCAACAAGAAATCATAGAATGTTGCATGTCTAATGGGATTTGGGTCCAATAAATATTTTATTTTTTTCTAATTTTCCCTTATTTTTAGCATGCATTTTATAAAGTATCATGATTACACCATGGGTAAAACATTAGACAAAAACTAGCTACTTATAGTCTCATTGACAACAAGAAGCAACCCGAAAAGCACAAGTACGGGTGCATGGGTAGACGTTGAGTGCTAAACTTTCAGCATCAAAAAATGAGGATGATTTCAATTTTGAAGGCTGATATTGCATTGAAAATCATGATTTCATGATAATATTCTAAACACATGCAGGAAAGATACTGATAGTTGGACATAGTGAGCATAGTCATGTTGCAAAAAGGTGTATTTGAGTCTACTTAGTTGAGTCATGAAATTATCAAGATTATTATTTTCTATAATTTATTGTGAAATTCCCAAGAGAAAATATACACTTTTTCTACTGATTGAATCAATGGTCATAAAATTCATTCAGGACAAACCAAGTGTGCCAAACTAGCTAGGGTAGCATTTCGACTAGCTAATCTAATCAAGTGCCTATGTAATAGAGCTTTCAAATTTGCCTAAAATTTTCATTTGCATGCCATAGTAGGCCATAAACTAGAAATTTTTGTGAAATTTAAGGTTCTCTAACCACAAGAACTCAAGAAGTTACAAGGTGCATAGAGACAATATCCTAAAGTGGTGACTAGTTCTCTTCTTCTACAGGTGCAAAAAGGGTGCAATATAAGGTAAGACATGAATTATTTAAAAGTTGATTCAACTTGGTTTACTATAATTTTCTAAAAGAGAGGGATTTTGGACCAATTGGAGTTGAAGGTAGAGCTGCAAGCCTATTTAGGCTTTTTGGGATACCTAAAAGGCTAGTTTGGGCTCCCCGCAACACATACTTTTGCTTGAATTGGTATTCTTTCATTTGCATGACCATTTATCACAGAAAATTTAGGCTTTTTAATGAAATTATAGGTTTTTTCACCCTCCATAGCCTTCCCTTACTCATCTATTCATTTGGTATTGATGGGCATCAAGGAAGTGGGTGACTAGACACAGTCTAGCATCTAGCTTACCTTTTTAGTTTTGGGAAAGACAACAAGCACTTGACTTAGCAATATCCTTCTTTATATTAGAGGTCACTGAGCCATTCATAGGGATTCCACCTAAGGTCAAAGGGGGTAGCTTATGACCTTGAGAAATTACTTGGTGATCATGATCTTAAGCTACACCACTCCATAGACCTATCATAGGATATTGGTTAATCACAACGGTCCTACAATCTCATGGTATATACTAATCACAATTTGGGCAAGATTTGGAGCTTTCTGGGACTTCACAAAAGTAGGGCTTTTTCTCTTGGTATTGAGCACTAGACTTGCAATAGCCACCCACATACACAAGCTCAAACTTGAGTAATGACTCCTTAGCCAAGGCAAGAATACATTGAGGTGATACATCATCACAAGGCCCTCCTTTAAGACATAGTTCTCATTATCCCCATGCCTCAAGAGCCACCCACAAGAGGCATCTTTTAACATCTTAGCAATCTAAATTTCCATAGAACCAACATATGAGAGTAGAATATTCAAGAATACCCATAATTAATATCGTAGTTGATGTTGAGAGAAAACTTTGAAAGGACCTCATAAGACAAGTGGCATGGTTCATGAGAAATCAAAGACAAGAAAATTTAAGGAAGGGTGGTTTAGAGTTAGGTCAAATCCAAAGGATCCTAGGCCTAACCAAAGGGATGATAGCTGGAGAGGATGTAGACAAGGCAAAGGCATCCAATGCCAATCTCAGCCCTTCTAAGATCCTTCTCAAGTGGCTATTCAATTGAACTTCTATAGAAATAGGTAGTGTTGCACTGGCCACCACACTCTTGATACGATTAGGAATAGTACTAGGAACTAAAGGCCAAACAAAAATACAAATTCTCATTAAGTAAGTCAAGAGAAATAGGGTGGGAGATGGTCCTTACATCTTTGTTGAGTAGTTTGAGTAGGTATGTGAGGTGAATAACCTCATGGATGCAAACAAAAGGGTGCAAGCCTTCGGACTCTTCTAGGTGAAAAGGGCCGAACATGGTTCACGAGCCTAAACCGTACCAATAAGAATGATTTTAATGTCCTCAAGAACTTGTTCATAAAGCACTTCTCAAAGTGGGATACATAGATAACCTTCTTTTTCAAACTAATGAATGTGAGCCGAAAGAATGAGAAGGAGATGTGAGATTATATCACTCACATACAAATTCTCTACAAACAAATACATGGCCCATTGGACGACCTAACACTAGAGAAATATCCACCATCTTCATCAATGGTATAAACAATGAAGAGCTATACAAGGCTGCAACAAGAAACTCAAGCTTGCAAAGAGACATTTTGGCAAGTGTGCTTGATGAATCTATATGAGTTGATGACCTTTTAATGGGCATCATCACCATTCACAGTGAAAGGTCTACCATCCATAGTGAACAAGCAACATCCGAATCTCATGACAAGTGCAAAGGCCTGGATGTCTCACAGGACATATCTAATCTCAAATTAGAGATAGTTAAGCTCCAAGAAAATCTAGGCCTTTGACATGTGCCAATTGTGGAAAGTATGGTCATGAGGCCATCCATTCCATGATGCCTCAAAGATTGCCTTATTAACAGCCATACCAGCAACAATATCCAATGAGTAGACAATTTTTATTTGGATGGGGAGCTCTTTTAGCTCTCCTAGCTCCTAATGATCAAAGACTAAACCTAGGGCAAAGATTAATACAACTAGCATATCTAAACCCCCTACACTAATTGTAACAATGCTACAAAGTAATGCTCTTGTGCATTAAGTCAAGGAGCTACTGGAGAAAGAGTCATACATGAACCTCTACATCTCGTAAGATGGACTATAGGCCAATTCTAGTAATGCCCCTGAGCAAGGGAAGAGGGCAATGATCGAGAGGAATGCAATCGTAGGAACCGATGACTTGTTATAATTGTGGTCATCATGGACACATTTCTTATCCATGCCCTAAACAAGAACAAGCCAACAAAGACAAAGCTAAGTTGAGATGCCCATAGTGTGGGCTTACACATCTGTATGTAGATTCTCCAAGGAGGAAAGCATCATCTAGTAACACAAGCATACCTTTAGTGCCTCTAGTGTATTTTGTGTTAAATCCCTTGATGACAAAGCCACACCCATTCCACTAAATGTGATGACTAGGGGAAAAGCCAAGCAAGCCGAAGTGTTGATTTTGTGACCTAGTAATGTGGATGTTTTCTCTATTGGTAAAAAGAATAGGAAGAAGAAATAGAAGAGAGAATAGGAAGGTGATAGTACCAATGCACACATTTAAGGAAGGTGAAAGATTGTCCTTAAATTCAATCCTCTACAAAGACAAGTGGTTGAAAATAGAATGAAACTCATTCAAGTGGGTGGACATGGAAGTTTCCTTCTTCATATGAAGATCCATGAGAGCCAATGCATCTAAGAAGCAAGGCATTGTTTATCATAGATATCACAAATCTTCTCCCATAACTACCATGCAGTATCATTTGATCCACCAGCCATCGTGCCAACAAATGAAAGCATAGTATGAGAAGATGGGCTGTTGTAAATGATTGCAAATAAATCCCAAATCATAGCCAAGACAAGGTCTAAATGGAAGGTGAATACCAAAGTGTAGGGATTTCCAATAATAAACTACAATCAAAACATATACTCTCATAAATAATGCATAAACATGCAATTATAGCAGTGTTATAATAAATGTAGTTGTGAAAATCAAGAAAGAAAATCCAATCTCCCACTACTAGATATATATGGCAAACAAGATATGTAAGAGAAACTAGTAGTAAAGATGCATATAGCCAATGCCAAGATCTATTACACCTCAATGTGTCAGTAAATGATACATCTAGTAGGTATGGACATCCTACATGTAGTAGGTGTTAAATGATGTGGATCTAGGACATGACACAAGCTATGGTGGATCAAAGATGTAAACCAAGTTCATAATGACATGGACAAGTAGAGACAAACTATTACACAAGTGAATTAGGTTCCAAGATAGATTAGCTTGGACTCATAAACACAATCTTGTGTAGAATCGACAATGACAGACACTTAACTGAAAGTACAAAGCATCATGATATTGTGTTCATTTCATAGTCAAGTACAATGCTTTATAGGCTTTGAGTTGTTCCACTCTCCTCACTGTGCATATGGGATTCAGGACAGGTCCTCTTGGAGCATACATCATTTGTCTATTTCTCAACACCCCCCCTCAAATGATGAGTCCCTACACTTGCTGGCTTTTGCCCCCCCTTCATGATAACATGGCCCGGAAGACTAGCTCATAGGCAGCCTAGTCAAGTTAAAGCTTGAGACTTTACATCTTGGCAAGGGTTGTACAAATCAAATTCACTAAGGAAAAGAAAGATCCACTATGGGAAAAACATATGAAAGATACAATGAAAGTTCTTCAAAACAATCTGTCAGAGTTGTTGATGGTAGTGGAGGCATATTCTTCTTCTTTTCCTTCTTCCATGAATTGGTTCTGGTGATGATCACTTTGCAATTGTTGGGCTCTCTTCTTGTGGAAACATTCATTGGCTACATGGCCAGTCTTACCACAATAGTGACATGTAATCCGATCCTTGTTATTGTTGTTGATGAATCCTCGACCTCTTCCTTTAGGTCCAGCAGCTCCTTTGGTGTACAAAAGATTGTCCCTAGATGATGAGGCATTGTCTTTTGCATTCTTGGTTTTTACTTTGCCTTCTTCATCGAGTAGTGAGTGCTCAATATCTTTAAGTGTGAGGCTTGGAACATTACTCAAAGTGGACACAAGATTTTCATATGGATCCTTGTTTACACTTGCAAGCAGTACGGCTATTGCTTCATCTTCCTCAATATTCTTTTTAAGAGATGCAAGTTGAGTTTTTAAACTCTTAAACTTATTAATGTGTATGGTCATAGAAGCACTGTCTTTGATATCCAGTTTATAAAACTGCATGAGAAGTTTTACCTTTGAATTCTTTGCTTGAGTACCAAACATTTTATCAAGTTCCTCCCAGGCAGTTTTAGCATTTCTAATGCCAGATATATGATGCAGCACATCATCACTTAATCCCCAAGCAATGATGCCTAGTGCCTTATTATTCATCTTCTTCCATTCTTTGGATTTGAACTGGTCTTCTTCAACGAACCCGTCTTCATCATCTTCCTTCTTGTTATCTGCATCATCTTCAAACAAGTCCCATAAGTCCTTTCGCATCAGGTGGTACATGGTCTTTTCCTTCCAGGCATGGAAGCCTTCTCCATTGAACTTTGCTATTTGCTCAAGTTTTGCCATGTTGAGCAGCTCCAATAATCTGATAAAAGACTAGCAAGGGGGATTTGTGAAGTGTCACAAGGAGGTTAGTGTCAACTGACACTAGTTGAGTATCAATAGATACTATTCTTGAGCTTAGTATTGAATGTCGGTGCTTGATCTTCTTCTTGCTTGTTGATTTCAAGTGTTAATCTTGCTGGGAACTGAGTTCAAACTCAGATAAGAATGGCAGTGTGTGCCCTAAGTTGAAGGGAATGAGAAATTGAAGAAAAAATGAGCTTGCACCTTGATGGCTATGGCTTCCTAGATTAGGGTTTTGACCCAGACCTGGTTTTTTTCAGATATCTAGAGCTAGAATTCATCATTTTGAAAACTTTTTTTATGGAAATGTAGCTTACTCCATGCTCTACAAGAGCCCCATGATAATCGTCAAGATCGGGTACAGCAGTATGCACGCAGATCAGCGAAACATAACCAGGCGCAGTTATGGCAGCGATGTCAAATTTCAGCAATGCCAGGCTTGTAAGCATCCAATGTCAGGCTTAGATGTGATAGACAAAATCTCCTTGAGTAGAAGAACAATCCTCCTGAAGAAAGCACACTGAAATATTGCCTGGTTTGAGAGATATGAGAGCTCAAAGTGAGGTATGTCCTGCAGGCCACAAACTGGGGCTATGGTAGCAACTGACAATAGTGACAATGCTGAGGTCTAGATAGCCAAATCTCATGGATTGATGTGATATAGGGAAGCTTTGTGAGGTGGGGAACAACTTTCCAGAAGGAAGCTCAGAGAGATTTGGTATGTGGAGTGAGATACAGGAGCTTCAAGATGACGGGGTGGTGCTGGCTATGGCTGCCACAAGGTCCAACTGAGATTTGAAGTTGAGACTGAAGATATGAACTGAATGTGGACTAGTTAGAGATCACCAGAGATGAAGGGAGACTAGAGATTCAGAGTGTGAGTTGTGCCATGCCCAACTGGGCTTTGATACCATGTTAAATGATGTGGATCTAGGACATGACACAAGCTATGGTGGATCAAAGATGTAAACCAAGTTCATAATGACATGGACAAGTAGAGACAAACTATTACACAAGTGAATTAGGTTCCAAGATAGATTAGCTTGGACTCATAAACACAATCTTGTGTAGAATCGACAATGACAGACAGTTAACTGAAAGTACAAAGCATCATGATATTGTGTTCATTTCATAGTCAAGTACAATGCTTTATAGGCTTTGAGTTGTTCCACTCTCCTCAGTGTGCATATGGGATTCAGGACAGCTCCTCTTGGAGCATACATCATTTGTCTCTTTCTCAACAGTAGGTCTCACAAATAATAAAAGAGAATTTCCAAAAGCATGGCTGATTGAGCAAGGGTAATGAAGCTCAATACATAGCCAAGCAATGTGTATACATCCACTGATGTCATGCTGACAAAGATAAGTACTAGTGCAAAAGCATAAATAAAATCAGCCCTCTGAAGGTAATCATATCTAATAAGCATCAGGAGAGCATGTAATATTTCAATGAGTCCCACTGTCCCAATAGATTAAGCTCAACTACATAAATCCAAAGCTCTAATTGAATGCAAATTATCCTGTAGCTCAAACTAACTCCCAGTGTGGAACAAAACTGAATGCCAACTGAGTAAGACAAGCTTAATACATCATATATATGACATACAACCACACATGATACATCAAGTACATTAATGGGAGCATAAAACCCAATAATATCTTCAAGCTTGTAATGGTGAATGATCACTATAGCAATTGAAAAATCTCTAATACATGTAACCAAGCTCAAGTGTCACCATAGACAAATCGAGATGCATACATGAATGATAGACACCAATACATCCAAGTGGTATACACCACTTGGTTAGATGGATCTACATGTCTACATTTAGCATGTCACTAGTTATTATGATTATCACATGGCCATTGACTTATCACTTATTATATTTGATTATTATACATGCCTACAACTAGCATAGTTATAGTGCCAATCGATTAGTATAGTCAGTTATGCACTATTTGACTTAGTAGACCACTTTCCTTTATGTTATATCTTATCTATAATTTGTATGCATTGTAATGTGTGTGAAAAAGAAGAAGAAGAAGCTAGCAAGAAAACGTTTTGGTCTCCATCTTTCATCTTGTGTTCTTGAGTAAGCTTCCTCTTGTGTGTATGTTGTGTGTTTGGTGGTGCAACAACTCAAGCAAGTCCCCCAGCCACGGGATTCCTGACATGGTATCAAAGTGACACCACTGAGAGAGACTAGTTTTGAAGGCTTAAGTGAAGGACAAGAAGTAAGGATTTGAGTAAGAAAGCAACAAGTAGGAAGCTCTTCCATTCTTCCCTCTTTCTCTTGGATAGTGCATGTATATTCTTCCACTTTTTCTTCCAATGAGAGATTTGGTGTACTAGCACAACACTGTATATTTTGCATACAAGCCCTTTACAACTTGTTCTCTATTTTTTTGGCTATCTGAGACCATTTTAGGCCACTAGATTGCAAACAAGAATTTCAAGGTATACTACAATTTTGATTATATTGACTGAAAGTAGGTACATGCTACAGATTTCAAATCTATAAGTTTTGAGGTGTTTTCCAAGAAGCAAACACAAGCTTTATCTACAAACAAGTTACAGATTACATGTATTTTTGAGTTGTTATAATGAAAAATACTACTTTGTATATTGATGTGCACTTGTTGTGAAAGGTTACAAAAGACTTGCTTGTTTATATCAATTTTGTGATAGTGGAAAAGAACAGTGGGAACCCCCATCATTGAGAAGTTGAACAAGAATAAATACCTATCATGGAAGTTCCATGTGACAAACTTGGTTAACCCTCGGAATGACACAAGGCCAAAGAAGGCTTAAGAAGGAGCATAATAAGATAGGGAGATGGAAAAAGAAGACCAAGAAGCAAGGGAAAGTTTTTAAAATCAAGAATATGGCACACAAGAGATAAAGCACATTTTATCTCTTTCTAAAACATCTCCAAGCTCCCTCCTATACAAATTGTAAATAAAATGCACATGTAAAGGAGCCATGAGAATAGGAAAGAATATGAAAAGAGTGGAAAAGAGGACCAAAGCCAATAGCCGGTCATGGAAATGGGTTGGGTGCCCAAGGGGAGAAGGGCATGTATAAAAGCCAAAAAGTGAATGGATAAGCTCATTCTTCTTGGTGTGTGTGCAAACTAGCTCTCTTTTTGTTCTTGATCTTGGTTTCTTCTTGTGCATGAGAGAAGGAGAGAGGGAGAGTGCGTGTATGTGAAAGTGAGGTACCATGGAGAAGCTCTTCTTGTCCTCTTTTCTTCTTCCCCTTCTTCTCTTCTCTTTTCTCACACATGTGGCTATGGAGGTTGGAGCTTGGAACATAGAGGTGGAGCTTGCTTGACCTAGCACCTTGAATCATGGAGCCATCGAAGGATTTAAGAAAGAGCACTACAATGATTGGATTCAATGGTAAGCTCACTACATCCTTGTGTGAGACCATGCATGGCTATGTGAGAGGTAGCCATTGCCACTTGCTTGAAATGCTTAACTTGATAAGTAGTCTATAGGGTCTCAGTGGTTATTAGTGATAGCAACAACATTTTGGTTCCATTGTTGGGACCAATATAATCAATCTTGAGTTCTTGCACACTACAAATTGGGTGATAGAGTAGGAGTTCATCTCTGAAATGGTGCTTGGTTTAGGTCGGAACAAAGGGAGTCATAAGGTGTTTGATCTCCTTTTCCATATAGTTTAGATCTTGGAAGATATAATAGCATTAATTAGATCAATGGTAGGATGTTTTTCATTAGTAGGATACATTAAGGTTGAGGAAATAATGAAAAGTAAAGAAAATATGAGTTTCTGTAACAACCAAAAAGCAGAGAAGGAGGGAAAGAAATGAAATGAGATTTTGAATACCTTAGAAGAAAAATATAGAGTAAGGGAAGAAAGAGAGTGAAAGGTGAGAAGAATCGAAGCTTGCTTGGAAGAGCTATGGCATGAGAGCAAGAGCAAGAGAGAGAGAGAGACCAAATGAGAACTCCAACAGTCACAATGTGTGACTGGGCCTTCCTTTATTTAAATTGTCATTAAAATAATAAAGAATAAAGTGATGGTGACGGGGGCCCGCTGTCAAGATTGTGGGAGAGAAGAAAGGAGTCTCGCTTGAAGCTTTCTTGCTTGCACAATGGGGGAAGACACACAAGGGTGGAGGCTGAAAACAGTTTTCCTCTTCTTAGTTGTGTAAGCCAAAAGAACTCAAGTACAAAGAAATAGAAGAACCCTCTATATGGGTCTCAAACCAAACTCAACTAACTAAGGTGGCATACTAACTGAGCCACGAACTAGAGTAGATAAGGATAGCTATCATGTAGCTATTATTCATGGGCGGTGTACCAACCGCGTCTGCAACTGACAAGTCGGTGACATAAATACACAATGGTCACCCTGGCGTATCACGAGTGGAGCTCGATATCTCAACACTCCCCCTCGAGCTCAATCCCAATTCCTGCACACCAAGCAGGTCTCTGAACTTGCGCAGCTTCTCTGCGCCCAATGCCTTCGTGAATATGTCAGCTACCTGATCCTCTGTGCTGACATAAACTAGATCAATAAGACCTAGTAAAACCCTCTCTCACACATAGTGATAATGCACCTCAATGTGCTTTGTTCTAGCATGATAGATTGGGTTATTTGCCAAGTGTATACTACTCATGTTGTCACAATAAATGACAACTAGTCCATCTGTAGACTGATGCATATCATAAAGTAGCTTATGCAACCAAGCTACCTCACATGCAGCCATTGCTGCACCCCTGTACTCAGCCTCTGTGCTCGACAAGGCAACTGTAGGCTGTTTCTTGCTGCTCCAGGTGACTGCAGCACTCCCAAAAGAGAACACATATCCACTGGTAGATCGTCTATCAGAAATACTACAAGCCCAATCAGCATCAGTGTATCCATGCAATTGTATCTGAACCCTAGTCTCATAAAATAGTCCATACTGTAATGTGGACTTCACATACCTGAGTATGCGTCTAGCCGCATCCAAATGCGGTTTCCTTGGAGCCTGCATAAACTGACTTACCAATCCAACAGCATAGCTCAAATCTGGCCTGGTAATAGTCATATAAATCAAACTTCCTACTATGCATCTGTACATAGTAGGGTCTTCTAGAAGCTCACCTACGCAAAGTAGGTTCACTCCCAGGTGCTCTCAAAACATCCCTGGTCTTCCTTACTCCAAGTGTAACAATAGAAGGAATACCCAACTCATCATCAATGCTCTGTTCTGAGCCACTGGATTCACCATCCACATAAGAGTGACCTGCATTCACATCAAACATGGGCTGATCAACCTTCTCTTTTCCTTTTCGTGATACCTGCATACCACTATCTGCATTACTTTGAGAAGATTCTCCTGATCTCAATCTGCCTGTCCATAGCGAAGAATGTGAACCACTACTAGAGGACGCTCTAGGTCCACTAATATTTTGTGACTGCTGCTGTAAATTTTGTGCAGCATTACCATTTTGTGCATCTACATCATCAATCACATTTACTCGTTTATACCAGCTACTCATCTCATCAAAAACAACATCTCTGCTCACTGTAAACTTACGAGTAGAAAGGTTATAGCATCTATACCCTTTTTGCTGCAGAGAGTAACCAATAAAGATGCACTTCTCAGCTTTTGGATCCAACTTGGATCTCAACTCATCTGGCACATGTACATAGGCAATGCAACCAAAAATTTTCAAATGAGAAATATCTGGTTTCCTACCAGTATACCTCTCATTTGGAGTCATTCCATGTATTGCTGCAGTGGGAGTCCTGTTCATTATGTAGACTGCTGTAGCAACTGCTTCAGCCCAATAAAAATCTGGCAAGTCTTTTTCATTGAGCATGGCACGAGATACCTCTCCAATATGCCTGTTTTTCCTTTCTGCAATTCCATTTTGTTGTGGGGTATGACTGCATGAATATTGCTGCTTTATGCCATGCTCCTGCAGGAACCTTGCAAACTCATTTGAGAGGTACTCTCCCCCTCCATCTGACCTTAGGCATTTTACTTGCAGGTCTGTTTCTTTTTCAACCATAGCTTTAAGAGTTTTGAAATGCCCAAAAACTTCACTTTTCTTTTTCATAAAATACACCCAAACTTTTCTGCTATAGTCATCAATAAAAGTGACAAAATAATGACAGCCTCCAAGAGATGCAGCTTTAGTAGTCCACACATCAGAGTGGATTAATTCCAATGGCTTCTTACTCTCTTGAACATGTCTAGGAAATGGTTTCCTTGCCTGTTTTCCAAACTGACAGGCTTCACATACCTTATGCATTTCTGCAACCTTGAATCTAGGCAATCCTGCAACAATATTTTGGGCCTGCATTGATTTAAGTCACTGTACATTAACATGACCAATGCGTTTATGCCAGATATCAATATCTGCAACTACACCGGTCCCATGTGCAAACATTGCTGCACTCAATTCAGGCATGTCTGCATCCAATGTAAACATTCTGCCCTTCTTCTTTCCTTTTGCTATCAAGCAACCTTTATTTTTCATATCCTCAACAAAGCATCCATGAGGATTAAATCTGACCTGCAAGCCCTGCTCAACCATTTGACCAACAGAAACCAGATTCTTGGTGATATTCGGGACATGAAATACATCTAACAGGTATTTCTTTTTCCCATCCTGCATAGACAAAGGAATTTTTCCAATCTGCACAATCGGATGTGCAGTATCATCACCAATCTCCACAAATCCTGGTTTTTCCATTTTCCTTGCATCCTCCATCCATTCTGCATGACCTGTCATGTGGTTTGATGCACCTGAGTCAACATACCATACATCGTTGCTTTCTTCTGCACTTGTCACAGAATTGTTCATGTGCTGCACCATGAACAAATGCTCATTTCTGTCATCACCCTGTCTACTAGAAGATGCATAATTCCCTTGTTGCAGTTTTCCATTCATGATGTCATTCTGCTTTTTATAGCAGTCTTTAGCCATATGACCCATTTTACCACAATAGTAGCATGCAACATTATTGTTTGCATTTTGGCCTCTTTGCCATCCACCACGACCTCTTTGGCTCCCCCTGCCTCTAGAGTTACCACGTTCTCCTCCATAGGACTAGTTTTCTTGAGTTTGCTGCATATTCTGATTTCTACCACGGCCTCCAAAGCGGCCTCCTCTACCTCTGCCTCTACCTCTTCCAGCATTTGAGTAGAAGACAGCTTCTTTTGAAGTTCCTCCTGAAGAAGATGCACCACCATTTCTCTGCTCCTCAGAAATTAGAAGAGCAATCAACTCCTCAAAATCAGGAAATCTTTCACGAACTGAAATGGATGTCCGAAACTGTGCATAATCCTTTCCTAGACCATTCAAGGTCACAGAAACTAAATCATCATCTTCCACTGGCGACCCAATGGAAGCAAGTGCATCTGCAATCTTCTTCACCTTCATGTGGTAGTCATTGATGCTCATACTTTCTCTTTGCACATTATGCAACTCTTGCTTGAGCTGCATTTTCCTGGCTTGCGTATTTGTGCTATACATTTTTGACAAAGTATCCCATGCCTCCTTTGGCGTACTTGCACCCTGAATATGCACAATCATAGAGTCTGAAATGCTGATAGACAGCCAGTACATAACTTTCCTGGCTCTCTCATGCCATGCTTTGAATGCCTGCATTTGCTGTTGATTGGGAACATCAGGAAGAACTGGTTCTTCTTCATTTCCTGCAACAAATTCCCAATATCCTTTTCCCATAAGGAAATTCGTCATTCTAAACTTCCATGCCTGGAAGTTGTTCTTGTCAAGCTTTTCAGTGACAATCTGTGAAAGAGAATCAGATGCCATTACAGAAGACTGCAAAAAATTCTGTCACTGCAGAAACCATAGCTTCACCCTCACAAGGGAAAATCTGCAAAACTGGCGAAAGTGGTATTTGACCACACAGTCACTTCCTAGTGACGATTTTGCATAAACAGGAACCAAGGATGATTCTGAAACTCCCAATGTCTCTGCGCACAAGCATACGATGCAATTTCTACAATAACTTTTCACCGACCTGTAGAAGAACAATGGTCGCACAGCATAAAACAGGGCCTTTTCCTGAGTGCGTGCAGAAAACTTCTGTCTCCAAAACAGGCCCCGAAATGGCCTCAAATCAAAAAAACAGGGTCGCCAAGGGCTAAAGTCCTTTCCCGCAACATACACTGCCCTCTTGCTTCACCGCGAAGGGCGTCTCAACCTGAGACAATGCACTCCTGCAATTTCCGGCTGTGCTACCTGCAGAGATCTGCTCCCAAAACAGAAAATGAAAGCAACACTGCTCCTCTTACCAGACCACCGCGAGCTTGGCTTGCTTTCTTGAGCTCCTTACCACGAACAAGGCTCTGATACCATGTCAAGATTGTGGGAGAGAAGGAAGGAGTCTCGCTTGAAGCTTTCTTGCTTGCACAATGGGGGAAGACACACAAGGGTGGAGGCTGAAAACAGTTTTCCTCTTCTTAGTTGTGCAAGCCAAAAGAACTCAAGTACAAAGAAATAGAAGAACCCTATATATGGGTCTCAAACCAATGTAGCTATTATTCATGGGCGGTGTACCAACCGCGTCTGCAACTGACAAGTCGGTGACATAAATACACAACGGTCACCCTGGCGTATCACGAGTGGAGCTCGATATCTCAACACCTACAAGATGCAAAGTTTGTCATGGAGGATGAGATTAATGAGCTCTCTAGCATGAGTCCACCGATCTCCCCTATGCAGTTGAGATCAAGAGGCACATCAATACCCCATGTAGTAGCACACAAGTAGAATCTAGATGCCATGAACAAATGAACTACCCAAGAGCATTGGTAGAAAGACCTTGAGTTAGAGGAAAAGGAAAAGATTTGCAATTTTCTCACAACACTGATATCAACTCCTGTAACCTTGCCATTAGGAGAATTTTTTAGGCAAAACCCCATGCTATGGCAAGTGCTGAAGCAGTGGGTAGAAAGACCAATGGACATGGAGTGATCGACTTGTCAGACCATGATGTAGATATGCCTATACCAAGCGTAGCCTTGAATCCATTGTCTAATTTTCTACAAGTGAATGCATTTTGGGAGGGCACAAAAATGCACACATTCTTACCTATTGTTGCATTAGGTGATGCCACACAAAAAGGAATTGTGGACATAGAAGCAGGAGTTAGTGTGAGTGACCACATAGTTGTGTAAGCTTAGGAAAATCCACTGGCCTCTAAAGATAGTAGGAATCCAATTATTGGTTAACTTCATAGTCATGAAGGGAGTGGACTACGATATTCTTAGGTAGGCCATGGATGAGAAATGCTCGAGTGATAGAGGATTGGGGTAATGGCCTAATACTCTTGGGTAACAAAATAGAAGTTGTTCAAGTAGAGATAGACACTTGGAAAACCTCACCATTTGACCTTGATGTTATCTCTACAATACTAAAGGGTGACTCACAAGAAAAGCATGAGTGTGGACCTTTAACTAAGTATATTCCTTGCCTCGAGAATGAGCGTGACTAGATGTATGTATTGGTAACCATCCATTTGCCATTCTCAAACGATAAGATGACTATAGGCCAAGCTGTAAAAGTAGCTAGTAAACCCAACGGAGTCAACTTTTGAGTTACCCAAGAATGATGCCACACCATCAGTACCTCTTTGCATGATGTCCAAGAGTCCCATTAGCTAAGTAATGCTTGTCACCGACCATGTACCAACTAATAAACCTGAACTCCATAGAATTGAGCTAGCTAGTAACTGAGCTACAAACTTTAAGCCTCTTAAGGATCTCATGACAAGAGAGTAACAATGGACTAAGGTGCATGACCTAAATTTGTTGTACAATTGGGCCCTCATTGAGGATGAGAAAAGTCCTATGAATGAGAGCCATGAGAACGATGAGTAGTCTGAGTATGAGGATTTGGATGATTAGTATGAATATTGTTGTTCCAATGATGAGAAAAGTGAGGAAGAAGACGAGACCATAGAATACGACATAGATAGACGAGTGATTGAGAAAATAAGATCAAACTCTAAACCCTAAGAGACCACTGCTTTTAGGGTGGACAAAGGAGTCATCAATGTAAATTTCGATCGCACCTGGTTAGAGCACCTAGACATAATGGACCATGAGTGAGTTGGATTAGTTCAATTAGATGCTACACCACTTCTTAGAGTGGAATTATTCTCAGAGCTACGGCCAAACAAGGAAAACTCCTTCTTTTGATCAAGGTTGTGAGTTCAACTTTGAGTCAGAAGATCCATCTCTAAGAGTGATTCGGAAATCCCATGACCACCTAAGACCAAATACACCAAAGGGGACCTCTCGGTCCATCTAAGGTGCAAGAGGCTCAAGGAAGAGAGAAGGAAATAGTCCAAGTCCTTAGAATCTAAACAACTATAATGGGCCATAGGACCCCTCCCCTAAAGGAAAAAGAAAAAAAAATCCAGTAAACTCAAATTTTTTTACTCCCCCCTCTCTCCCCGCCGACAGCAGTCAGGGGAGGGGGAGAGAGAGTGGGAGTGGTGGATTGGGAGGGGAGGCATGCAACCTCAGGTGGAGGGGTAGCCATGCCTCCTATCTCCTCCTCTCCCCTATATAAGGGGAGGGCTTCTCCCCTCCCCTGGAGGATACAGAGAGGTTATGCCCTCGAGACGTCGCTAGCCTTTCTTCCCTGCTGCCACACAGGGCCCTTGGGCCTCTGCTAAAATTCATTCCCTCCCCTGCGATTGATTACGCCAACCCCCCCTGGGGCCTCGTCCGTAGCCAACCCCATTGCCTGGACTACAGGCATTCGCCACCTCCCTGGGCCTTCTGAATGGGGTCTCTTTCCCCCCTTGTGATTGACTACAACAACAGCTCTACCGGCGGCCGTTCCACCACCCAATTCCCACGTATCATCTTCCCTCCCCCCCCCTCGACAACTCGGCATAAGCCATCTGGGCCTTTGATCCTGGTCAACCCCCCCAATCACGTGATGTCGCGGGACCCTCCCTGGGCCCTTCAAAAAAATTAAATGGCCTCCCTCCTTGGTTGTTTGGGCCGTGAGGAGAAAGAGTAGAGGGAGAGGATAAGAAGAAGAGGGTGGGACAAGAGAAAGAAGGTGAGAGAGAGAGAAGAGGAGGAGGAGGGAGAGAGAAGGAGAAGGTGAGAAGAAGGAGTGGGAGAAAGAAGAGAGAAAAGAAGGAGGAGGTGGAAGAGCAAGAAGGAGGGAGAGAGAGAAGAGAAGGAGGAGTAAAGAAGTAGGAGTGAAGAGAGAGTAGAAGGAGGAGAGGGTAAGAAGTAGAAGGAGGGAAGAAAAAGAAGGAGGGAGAGAAGAGGAAAGAAGAAGTGGGTAGAGAAGAAGAAGGAGGTAGAAGAGTAAGGAGAGAGAGAGAGAGAGAGAGAGAGAGAGAGAGAGAGAGAGAGAGAGAGAGAGAGAGAGAGAGAGAGAGAGAGAGAGAGAGAGAGAGAGAGAGAGAAGAGAAGGAGAAGGAGTGAAGGGGAGGGAGTGAAGGAGTGAAGGAGAAGAATGGAAAAAAAAAGAAGAGGAAGAGGAAGAGGGAAGTAGAGGGAGAGTAGTAGAAGAAGAGGAGTAGGAGAGAGGAAGAGAAAAAAAAGGGAGAGAAGGAGGAGAGGAGAAGAAGAAGGGAAAGGAGAGAGGTAGAGGAATAAGAAGAAGAGGTAGAGGAAGAGAGGTGAGAAGTGATAGAGGAAGGAAAAGAGGAAGGAGCAGAAGGAGAAAGAAGTGGGAGAAGGACAAGAAGAGAGATAGACGAAGAAGAGAGAGAAAGGGGGTAACCGCTATGAGACACCCAAACCACTCTCCTGGCAACGAACCACATCTGGTGGTCTTCCCAACTGATCGTGTCTAACCGAAACCGTTAAGGTCAGGACTGCCTAATCTCCGCGAGCCGAATGGCTCCCAAGAAGAAAGTCACGGGAAGCATAGGCGTTCAAGCCACTGGTAATGCTGGAGGGATGAGCGGAACAACCAACGCAGCACACACGAATCAAGCCCAGGTTCCAAGCATTAAAAAATTAATTTAGGACTTAGTTCTCATGGAAGGGATAATGTCGTGCATAAGGTTTTGTTTATACTAAGAACTAAGTTGCATGCAATGGTAGGGTTGAATTCGCATAAGATTTTGCTCACATAAAATGCTAAGGTTATCGCCTTACCTCACATGAAATGATAGCTTCTACACACATAAAATGATAGGGTTATCGCCTTGTTTCACATAAAATGATAGCTTTTTAACCAATTCAGTGCATGAATAGTCATTTAGAATCCACGTTTCGCAATCATGGTTAAAAGAAACACATGAAATGTTAATTTCTGTTCATAAGATACACTTGCATCGTTAGAAAAAAAAAACCTTAGACTTCCATAGACACAAGTCACATGTGATCCAGTGCATTAGAGATAAGTACTCATTACCAGGAATAAAGAGAGATAAAAGCCATTTAAGGGGACAACTATACTAAACACACAATGTGCATTATGGTTGGGAAATCCTGCATAGAACCGCACTAAGAGAATTGGACGGATCGCATGCATCTAAACCGCATCTTGAAAGTTTAAATAAGAAATCATGTGTTGCCATGTGTGTCAACTGAGCTTGGCTAGAATTAGAGATTAAAAGACCCTAGGTTGGGTTGCGAATAAGGCATGTCCATTGCCTTGACTGACTAGCTAATGCTTGAGGAGGGACTAAGATACCCTAAGGTGAAACCCAAGGAAGAGGGCAAGTATAAGTCAACTTGCCAAGACCATTTGATCTTGTTAAAATTATTGGAATCTCGCCAAGTCACGAAAAGACCAAAGATCGAGTGATGGGAGCATTCGAGAAAAAAAGAGAGTCACACCTTAGCAAGCGACTTCTAAAATGTTCGTGCTTGTACTTAGATGCATTATTTGATCTCTTTGCTCAAGGATCTAATTCAAGGAAAAAAACTTAATGCTTCAGGTTGAAAGCCTGGACGAAGAGGCTGGAATAGTTACCTCAGATTGTCTGCCTGACCCTATCCAAGGGGGTTGTTAGCCGCATTGGGTATATGGACCTAACCCACCGCGAGAGGTCTCTCCATGGGTACTGCTTGGAGCGGGAGGACGCTTGGGTATCAAGGGAGGCTCTGGTTGTAAATCCCTTGCCTCCGGATCCCGCACAAGAGGCCAATGTGACTCGAGATGGGATCTCAAGGCCCGTGTACTAGTCTATGGGAAGAACTTGGAGCAGTGATCCTGTAGATTGCTGGATGGCCTTCGGGCATGATGTTGGATGTAATCCAGAATTATGATAAATAAAGAACAGATGTTTGAGAAAAAGGAACTTGCTTGACATTGTTTTTGTGTTAGTGCCTAAGTTACGTGAAGGAACCCGTGATTAATTTGTTTAATTAAGGGAGCTGATTTTGCATGTCAAAAAGTAATGTGTTATGTAATTAGATAACTAAAGCAATCTGAGGAAAGTGCGATTGACGTGACTTAGGTCCGCCGTCCTATGGAAGGGTGGTCCCAGTTAGCTGGGAACTTTTCTCAAATGATGAGTTGATAAGACATTGAGGACCTAGAGACTTGCCGGTAGGAAAGGAACACCCTGACCTCAGGTCGATCCCAAGTGGACTCTTCTGCTCGGGGCAGACTCGGGAAGACCTAGATCACAAACCCAGTGTCGTTCCCTACAAGTGCCAGGCGGAGCCTTCTAGACCCTCCTCTCGATGGGCTGCTAAGACATGTCCCGCAATCGGACAACAACAAAAGAAATTGCATGACTTACCCAAACACTTCACAAAGTATAAGAAAAGCAATTGCATAGTGGTGTTGGTAGGCACCAAATGAGAAGGACAGGTTAGTGAACCCATTGTGAAGGACCCACTAAAGTTAAGGAGGTCAACTTGGCAAGGGAATGGGACAAGTCTCGACTCATGTACATACCTGATTACTTAACTAAGCAAGAGGTGGTCAATCTCATTAATCTTTTACGAGAGTATGTAGATGTATTCACTTGGTCCTTAAAAGAGCTGAAAGGAATCAATCCAAGTATTGTGACTCACAACATTCCTATGAGCCCCAATGTGACACTAATCAAACAAAGACCATATGCAATGAATCCAAAGCATACTCATGCTATGAAGGAGGAAATAGACATGCTATTGAATGCTAGTTTCATTTACGATATTGAGCACACGGAGTGGGTATCACCCATAGTGATTGAGCACACAAACTAGATATCACCCATAGTGATTTTCCTAAAGAAGAATGGGAAGATTTGAGTGTGCATAAACTAAAAAAAGGTCAATGCAGTGACAAACAGAGACAATTATCCATTACCATACATTGAGCACATGCTTGAGAGAGTGGCAAGAAAGGAATCCTAGAGTTTATTAGATGGCTCCTCTGGCTATAACCAAGTGCAAGTGCACCCAAATGACAAGCATAAAATGGCATTCACAATGGAATGGAGTGTGTTTGCCTACATAGTCATGACATTTAAGCTTACTAATGTGTTTGCTACCTTTTAGCATCTTATGTATGCCATTTTCAGGGACATGCTTAGAAAGTGGCTAGAAGTATTCATTGATGATCTATGTATTCATTCCACTTTGGGAGGAGAACCTAAGAAAACTCCACATAGTCTTTGAACTGTGTAGACAATACGTTCTCTCTCAGAATCCCTTAAAATGCCTATTCTGGGTAAAGCATGGATGTATCCTAGGACACATGGTCTCAGGAAAAGGAATTGCTACTGACTATTCCAAAGTTAGAGTGATTCTTGATTTACCACCACCAACCAACTACAAGGGATTTCGATGCTTCCTTGACCACACAACATACTATCGACGGTTTGTGTTGAATTACGCACTCATTGCACAATCATTTTACAAGCTGTCGATTGTTTTTTAGTGGATTGAGGAGTGACAATGCACTTACAAAGATTGGAAAAAAGTTTAATGATCGCACCTATTCTATGAGCCCTAGATTGGTCCATTACCTTCCATGTGCATATTGATGCATCAAAGTTCACTGTGGGAGCAGTTTTATGCCAATTTGGAGAGCATAACTTGGATTACCAGTGACCTTTGCAAATAAATAACTCATTGACATGGAAATGAACTACTCCACGATAGAGAGGGAAGGGCTAGCTATGGTGTTTGCGGTTCAGAAATTTTGACATTACCTTCTAGCTACACCATTTACTTTCTTTGTTGATCATCAAGCATTGCTTTATCTTGTGAACAAACCTTGCGCAACATGACACATTGCTCAATGGTCACTTCTGTACTAGAATTTTATTTCTCTGTGATAGTGCATAAGGGCAAACAATATTACATGGCAAACCATATGTCTTGCATAACCACAGGAAAAGCAAGTAGGCAAGGAATTGTAGATGACCTACCTAATGCACATCTATTTAGAATGTCCAGCGAAAGAGATTTGTTTAGAGTAGACCTTACATCTTATTGGGCAGATGACATAGTCTACATACTAGAATATGGATTACCTAAACGTCCAATTGAGAAGACTAGGCTAAAATGTCTCATTCTAAAGATTCAACCTTATCAATTAATTGTTGACCAACTCTACCAATTAGGACATGATGGACTATTAAGGAAATTTGTCGGTGAGTATGAGATGCATGATGTGCTTGTAGAAGCTCATGGCAAAAATTTTGGAGGACAATTCACTGGGGACACTATAGCACGTAAGGTGCTTCCAATCTCAATTGTAGTGGCCTACACTATTCCACAATGTAGCTAAGTTTGTGAAGCATTGTGACGAGTGCCAATGAACCAAAGTCCCTCTTCATAAGGATAAGATGGAGTTGACCCCAGTGATAGCATGCCAACCATTTGAAAAATTGGGGATTGATTTCATCGATCTAATTAGTCCTGTAGCACCATATTCACAAGCAAGGTACATAATCGTAGCCATAAACAATCTCATCAAGTGGGCTAAAGCTCAAGTAACTCAAAAAAACAATGCTAGGACCACTACCAAATTTCTTTAGGAGCAAGTGATCTCACGGTTTGGATGTCCCATCAAATTAGTCAATGATCAAGGCACACACTTCATCAATGAAGTGATTGACCACTTATTATCCACCTTCTTGATAAACCATAAAAAATCCTCACTATATTACCCACAAGTTAACGAGCAAAGCTAAAGCCACAAATAAAATCCCAGTGACTATCCTAACCAAGGTGGTCTCTAACTCCCGCAATGTGGCTGGGACAATAAGCTAATGGTAGCATTATGGTCTTACATGACTGATTACAAAATGGCTATAGGACAAACACTATTCAAGCAAATCTATGGAATCAAAGCAGTCATACCAGTACAGTTCTTCATTCCAAGCTTGAGAATAGTAATCCAAAAGAGATGTGATGGCAAGGAAGCATGGACAAATCACCTAGTAGAACTAGAATACCTATCTAAAACCCAGCTCATTGCAACCCATGCCCTAATGTATGAGAAGGCATGATGCAAGAGTTGGTTTGACAAGCATGTCAAACAACACAACTTTGAACAAGGAGAATTAGTATTGTTGTACTTTATAAAGAGTCACAAACAAAACATGAAGTTTAGGGGGCTGGGACCTTTCAAAGTTTGTAACATTGGTAGAACTAGAAACATGGAGCTTAAAACCCTAGAAGGAGAGGGTATAGGATTTTTCAATGGAAAACGCATCAAGAAGTACTACCCTCCATCACACCCACTACACGAGCCTCCAATGATAATACCACCCGTGAACATTTGAGTGGCAACTATCATAAGCATAGAGGTTGAGGATGAAGAAAAAATAGCACCAACCTACTTGTGCCTAACGATAATCTCCCAAAAGGCACACATCTTGGATGCATCAATTGATGAGGGAGCTGACAACAACATCCTCATATATGATCATTTGACCCTCATTAATTAGCCCCAAGTGCAAGTCACTAATGCCAAACTCAACCCCTTTGGGGAGCAGTCCTATCCACTACTAGGGAAGTGCAAAGTAATGGTTTCTATGGAGACTAAGACCCTCCCGATCATCTTTTTGTACTACCTAACAAAGAAGGTATTGGCAAGGAATCACTTTTGGGTAATGCTTTCAAGAAACAGACTCACTGCAATATTGACTATATGACCCTCAGTGCATCCACCTTACCATAGGCAACATCTTTTAGCAAGGGTACCGTGGCTTCACCAAAGCCCATAGCACCATTGGTAGTTAAATGTCAACCCTAAGGAGGGGGTAGTGAACCTGCATAGACATCCAGTGTGAAATACTCACAACACTTAGAATCCCCAACCAAACCTGCAATCCAAATAACCAAGTGGGTTCCCACATGTAAATCACAAGATACCAAGGGTACATCCATAAGATCTCATAGCTCTTGTGTCCTATACACTAGACCTAAAACAAAATGTTGGTGTAACATGAATAGATAAAAGACCAAATTGTGATGGGTGCCAAAAGCCCTATTGCTCACCCAAGGCTTCTATGATGGCAGCACCCTAGTGTGGTTTCCTAAATCCACAAATGGCACACCTACCTATCCATCCCAACCTCCCAATCAGCATACACATATTTTTAATCCAGCATGAGGCAAATTTTAGAGCAAGCAAAAAGATGCTCAACACATGAGCACTCAATGGGTATCCCCCAAAAGTCAGACCCACTCTATCATTAAGCCTTGCCCTAATACCTCCGATGCACCACCCACTATGCAAATAGAGAACCACCCATCCCCTAAACCACAAGTTCAATCATAGGTGACAGATAACAAACACTCTAATAACCACCTCATAATGGAGGTAACCATAACTAAGCAGTCTAGTCGAGTCAGTCAAAACCATAGTCGCCCATAGGCCTTAAACAATATTAGCAATGCTGATCCATTCTCAAATTGGCATCCGATATGGCCATGAACATAGGAGATGACTTAATGACCTATATTAAATGGTTAGACTCAATTTTCATTCTATTTGCTAAAAGCTATGAACACTTGGACCTAGGCAAGCTTGACAAACAAATAGCAAATGATGTATGCTCTTTGCCTTGTTCTTCAAAGAATTTGAATTCATATTCACAAAAACTCCCATGATTGCAAAATACTTGATTTCCACTAAAATCTCTCGAGAAAAAGTCTTAAGCCAATGATTAATCACGTCCTTCAAGAAAAGGAGAGTTCCAATGTCATCCAATGAGCTTGATGAGCTAAAAAAGCTAGTGAATCTGAATCCAATTTCCTACGAAAATGGTACACTCTCAACATCCAATGGGAACAAGAGGGTTGTCAAATCATGACCAATGTAGAGCAAAGATGCACCATCAAGACTTTTGAATATGACCCCACTTATGTGGCCCAAATTTTTTGAGAGTATTGGCCATGACACAAAACAGACCATTAAAAGATAATGTCATGTTTTATCCATACTTAGATAGGACCCTAACAAAATAAGAACTTTGTGTTGCTAGTAGAATTAACTCAAGTGATCTCTTGACCAATGTCTTGATCTATATCACACATGTGGGAATTCTCCCACAAGACATGAAGGATCGCCATGCTACATTGGAGTATAACCCAACTTCTACAATTGGCTCTTGAAAAACTAGAGTGCACCAAGAGCATATCAAATGCCCTTACCCCTCCATTCTCCAATCCTAGGAAGGATGCTCATCATTCCAAGAGGGGAGGGAGTAAGGTGAAAGGTGAATATGAATTGGAGAATAATGATAAATTGAATTTACATATAGTGAAAAATTATTCATGAGGTTCTTGCGTGGAATTTATGGTTTGATTGATATAAAATAATTTCATTCCTTGTCTTATACATTTCCCTATTTGATAATGGTCCATCTAATCACTCTGCTTGCTAGGCAAAAATTGTCCTTCAAAGAGAACTCATTGTGAGCTAGTGTTATGATAGGAATCCAAATGTTAGGCCTCTCATTTACCAAGGAAGAATCAAACAAATATCACTTAACCACAAAGATGCAGCTAGTTACAATATCGAAGTGTATGCAACCTAGGAAAACTTGTGGCAATTGAGTATGTGGCTGGCAGATTGTCGAGCAATGCAATCTAGCCAAGTACCTTGAGAAGGTTGGCTAGCAAATAGATCATGACAAGTGCACAAAATTTCTTAGATCCTTTGGTGCTAAGAAGAACAATGGTATAGGGACGGTCAAACAAGGGGATGTAACCAAGAGGATGGAAGTTGCACTTAGCCAAGAGATTTGATTGAGAAAGCTCTAGGGTTAATGGACAAATCACAAAAGAGGCCAAAGAGAGAGGTGTATGGCATGCTAGGGATGAATAAGCAACAAGTATACACAAATGATAGAATCAACCTAGCACACATCCCCAAGCCCCATTGTCAACTTGCAAGCTAAGATGGTGCATGCACTCTTCTTGAGCCAAAGGTACAACACACTCATGAATAGAATAGGGATACCACTACTCAAGAGCATTGCAGCCAAGGCACTCGATGAAGTGAATCAAAACTCCTATGTCCTAATGATAATCCAAGCATTGTCTATGCTATTGGCATCAACCCTAAGAGTCACATGTGGAGAATTCTCAGCAAGGATGAAGACCGATTCAAAAAGGAAAAACCCACATTCAAGGCATCGAACGTAGGTTTTAGAGGAGTAATATAGCCCTAATATAAGAGGCCATGGGGGAGATGGATAGAGAAGAGGAAGGGGAGGAAACACTAGAACAATCTCCAATCCATGAGCATCATTTACCCATTCCAATGAGCCCTCTAATCTCTTTCTCTATAGGGAAGCTTCGAGAAGAAGAAGCTAACAGTGTTTAACTAGAGGAAGTAGAGCAAGTAGCTAAGAAGAGGGAAGGTGATTTCCAAACTCAACAATGAGGAATTTCAAGCAAGATAAGGGGGAGCAAGGCTCAACACACCATCTAGTCAGGGAGAGAGGTGAAGATTTAAGCTAAGGATTCCCATTAGGAATACTAGAACCACCAACAAAGAAAGCAAAGACTTGTAGAGGGCTGAAGAAGAGTCAAGGAAACTTGAAGAGGAACATAAAAAGAAACAAGAGGAGGAGGAAGAAAGGTTAAGATGAGAAGAGAAGGAGCACATGGCCATTGCCATTAGAAGATCCCTAGAACAAACCTCTCAATCCCAAGAACTATCCATGATGAGCCCAACACATGAAGATGTGTCTAGCGCAAGTGCTATCTTAGATGGAGGCTAAAAAAACCAGTGGTAGAGGGTAAGGGAAAGGCCCCCATCAATACAATAACATCAGTCATGGTTACCACAACCCCCCAATACAAGGAGCCACAAAAGAAATGGTCAATGAAAGTAACGTGATAGCATGGGTGCAGTACCTATTGGGAAAAGTGCATGAGCTAGCACCAACAGGATCAGAAGAGACCCCAAAAGTAGGAGCCAAGAGACCAGTAGTAGTCAATGCAGAATCCTGCCAAGGTCCTTAGGTGCCACGCCTTGAGGTATCAACCACTTCAATATGGTCGGTAGCATGCAACACAAAGGATTATGATGAGCTAGTGAAAGAGCTCCAAAGTCAATGTGAGAGAATGAATAAGGAGAGAAAAGACACACTTGCCAAAAACTTTTGTAGCTTTTTTGACAAGAAAAGACAAGGCAAATGATGATATTCACAAGGGAAGTGATGGCACTAAAAGAGGCCTTGAAGGCAAGACAAGGTGATGAGAATTTGCGAGATCTATAAAAAAGTGAGTCTATAATGGCTAAAGAAAAAGCAAAAGTGATAGAGATGAGAATGCTAGCAGAGCAAGAGGCCTTCTTAAACATTGTACTGCATATTACTTAGGCAGAAGGAGAAGAGCAATCGATAGGCTCAAAAGGAAATTAGAACTCACAAAGAGAGCATTAAGATACCTCCATGAAAAGACACCCAGAGCAAGCATAGCCCAAGTATGGAAGAGCAAACACAACATCTGATCAAGGCAATGTTGTCTGACCTACTCTAGGGTTTGGGGAACAAGAATGCACAAGCCACAAAAGAGGCCAAAGAAAGACGTGTACGGCATGCTAGGGATGAATAAGCAACAAGTGTATACAAATGATAGAATCAACCTAGCAAACATCCCCAAGCCCCCCATTGTCAACTTGCAAGCTAAGATGGTGCTGTTAGATATGATCAATGCCCCACCCTCATAAGGTGCCACCAATGATCCATGGAGCTCAAAGTTGTAAGCCCCCCATTATGAGGAGAAGCCAAATGTGAGCACAGACATTGGTTGAGTCCTAACTTGTATATCAGATGAGGTCTATGTGACCGAATAGAAAAAAGGTGACCATTGTGGGTCTAACCTTTGGGTTGGACTGAGTAGTTGAGTTGGTAGAAACTTGAGGCACATTGCATCGAGTTGCGGGGGGTAAGGGAGTTAAAAGGGACCCCTATTTTGGGGTCTGGGGTAAAGGAAATACTCCTTGGCTGACTAATGGAGGCTCATATGGTAGGTCAGTCATGCCAACCTAACCGCCTTCATGGGCTATAAAAGCTAAACCCCTTCACAGCCATCGATCATCTATCTTTCACCTAGTTAGAGCTACCCTTAAGCTCTTCACCTATCTTCTATCTAGATCTCCATCGAAGCTTCACTCTGGAAGCACATGGGTGCACAGAGCTATCTCTGTATCAATTGTTTGAGCTAAAGAAATTTTCTAATTCTCCTCTTATCTATTGCGTACTCTCTATCTCTAGATTCTGTTCATTGCACTGTGTAATTTTTACATGGTATCATAGCCCAAGGGGCTCTAGGGATCGAAGAGTGCACAAGAGGCAAAGGCTTCAATAGCAAAGAGGAACAATGTCATCTTTAGGAAGCGGTGCAAGAGGTGGTGTTGCTGTACCAGCTATTCAGACACTAAGGATTCGTCCACCAACCTTCAACGAAGGAAAGTTAGATGGTACAAACTATCCCTTGTGGAAGTTCAAAATTACAACTATCCTTGATTCTTATGTAGAACCACAGCCTATCCCCGACCCATCAAATCCTAGTGTGATGATTCCTCCGAATGCAGTTCTTCTACGAGCTTGGAAACAAAGGAATGCAGATGCATTGTGTGCCTTAGTTACAAGCTATTCTGACAATGTTTTGACTTTGATTCAACATACAACCAAAGCATCAGAGGCTTGGAATGTACTGAGGAGTCAGTATGAAACGTGAAACCAAAAAAGGATTCAAAACTTGGAGAATCAACTAGCAGCAGAGAAGTTTGTTGAAGGAGAGACAGCTGAAGCATTCATCACTCGGATTAAGAATATGCGCAAACAGATGGCTGGTGCTAGGATACAAAATACTAGCGAGGAGCTAGCGAGGAGGAGTCTTCGGATTTGTCCACAAAAGTTTGATAAACTAGTAACTTCCCTTAATACTTAGGTGAGACCTCAAGCTTTGAGTTTTGAGGAGTTTTGTGCATTATTGCTGGAGAAGGAGTTGAGGCTGAAAGCCCAAGAAGGAAGCAACAATGGAGATGCTGCATTCTCTACCAATGCAAAAGGCAAAGGTGGTTCCTCCACCAAAAATGATGGTGACAAAAAGAACAAGGGCAGTAAGAAGAAGTTTCAAGGAGAGTGCTTCTACTACAAGAAGAAAGGACATGCAATCATAGATTGTCGTGTCAAGAAGGCAGATGAAAAGAATGGTACCCTTAAAAGTAAAGGGAAAGAGACAGCCAATACGGCTGAAGCAGAGTTGGAGAGTTGGAGTTATTTATGGCGACCATTGAGGAGGTGTGCTCCTCGACCCAAGAAGAATCTACCACTGACTCATGGGTGTTGGATAGTGGGGCCTCCCGTCACATGACCAACAAGAAAGGTCTATACAGTTCTATGCAGCCTCTACAAGAATCCATCACTGTGACGGTTGGAAATGATGCTAAATGCCCTGCTATGGGCACAGGTACTATTTCTTTTGTTGCTGCAAATGGTGAAGTCAAAAATCTTTCAAATGTATTGTATGTACCCCGAAATCAGGAGAAATCTCTTATCAGTTGCTACCATAACTGATCTTGGTCATGAAGTGAGGTTCAAGAAGACAGGTGCAGAAATTATTGATAGTGCTGGCACAATTGTTGGCAAAGGAGAAAGAAGGAACAACCTGTATAAGCTAAGTGCTCTTACAGCCACCGCTGGAGTGCGCACAAGTAAGCTTTGGCATGAAAGGTTTGGACACATCGGATTTGCAGTATTGAAGGAGATGCAAAAGCAAGGTATGGTTGCTCACCTACCTACAATAACTGAATTGAAGGAACCATGTGAAGCTTGTATGATGGGCAAGCAATAGAGAAAGGTATTTCCACAAGAAAGCAAGAATAGAGCACAGGCTCCTCTAGAGTTGGTGCATGCTGACTTGTGTGGTAAGATGCCTACACAGGCCTTGGGGGGATATTCTTATTTTATGTTGATTGTCGATGACTACAGTAGGAAGATGTGGGTATACTTCCTTCGTGATAAGGCTCAAGCTTTTGGTAAGTTTAAAGAATGGCTAATACTTGTTGAGAATGAAACAGGGAAAAGTGTGAAGAAATTTAAAATAGATGGTGGTGGTGAGTTCAACTCAAAGGAGTTTGAAGGCTTTTGCAAGAGCAAAGGGATCAAGCGTCAATTGACGACGCCTCACACACCTCAGCAGAACAGTGTTGTGGAACGCAGGAATCGCACCATTGTGGAGATGGCAAGATGCATGCTAAAGGGCAAGGGATTGCCTAACCATTTTTGGGCTGAAGTTGTTAATACTGTAGTCTACATTCTAAATAGGAGCTATACAAAGGATCTCAAGGGAAAAACACCTCATGAGGCTTACACTGGTAAGAAACCATCTGTCTCACATTTCAGAATTTTTGGATGTGAATGTTATGCACATGTTCCAGATGAGAAGAGAAACAAGTTACAACCAAAAAGCAGAAAATGTATCTTCTTGGGTTATAGTGATGAGCAGAAGGCTTACAAATTATATGACCAAGAGGCAAAGAAGATCATCGCGAACCGTGATGTGGTGCTCAAGGAGGAGCCGCATACAGTGGAGGAGGAGAAGGCAAGTTCTTCCACTTTATCATCAAGCGAAGAAGTAGTCCACTATGAACCTTTCCCGAGAGCTATCCCTATCCTTAAGGAGGAGGAAGCATCATCTTCAGATGATGAGGAAAAAGTTCACCAACCTGACATCACCCCACCGGAAAAGCCATTGCCGCGCTGGGTGAAGCAGCTCTATGACCACAATAATCCTATGCCTGCATCTGTTGAGGAGAAGGCAGACGGACCAAGGAGGTCTCAGAGAATAGAGGAGCAAAGGAGGGCTTCTGATCACATAGTCAATATGGCCTTGATGGTTGAGATTATAAGAGAAGTAAAGGAGCCAACTAACTTAGAAGAAGCACTTGCAGATCCATAATGGAAGGCTGTTATGCAGGCAGAGTATGACAGCATAATGAAGAATGACACTTGGGAGCTAGTGGATCGACCAGCAAAGCGGAAGGTTATTGGCACCAAGTGGATCTAGAAGGTAAAGTACAAGGCTGATGGTACCTTAGAAAAGTACAAAGCTAGACTGGTTTTGCCGAAGGATTTTCACAAGTTGAAGGGTTTGATTTTCAAGAGTCATTTGCCCCAACAGCCAGAATGACCACTATTCGCACGGTACTTGTAGTGGCTACCCACAAGAAGTGGCCAGTGTACCAAATGGATGTTAAGTCAGCGTTCTTAAATGGTGACCTCAAGGAGGAGGTGTACGTGGCTCAGCCACTAGGGTTTGAGGCCCCCCATTCTGAGAACAAAGTGTGTAAACTGAAGAAGGCATTGTATGGGCTGAAACAAGCCCCCAGAGCATGGTACCAGCGGATAGATAGGTTCTTTTTAAACCTAAACTTCAAAATATGTGCCTCATATGCTAACTTGTATGTTTACAGAGATGGTAAAAAGTCTGTAGTGATTTTCCTATATGTGGACGACCTTCTTATTACAGGTGACTATGAAGATATGATCAACCAAGCTCGAAAGGCTTCTGAGTTTGAAATGACAGACTTGGGCTTGCTACACTATTGTTTGGGGATTGAAGTCTGGCAAGAGCCAGGAAAGATCTTCATCTCTTAGAAGAAGTATGCATGGGAGATCTTGAAGGCATTTGGCATGACCGAGTGCAAGGAGATAGCCACACCTATGAAGGTGAATGCAAAGTTATCCGTCGAGGATACATCAGCACTAGCAGACATTGGGAGGTATAGGAGGTTGGTCGGCAGTTTGATCTACTTGTGCAACACCAGATCAGATATCAGTTTTGTTGTTGGTGTTTTGAGAAGGTTCTCAAACAAACCTCATGAGAGTCATTGGAAGGCTGGGATGCGGGTGCTCAGATACTTGAAGAAAACTCTTGACTATGGTATCACATACAGTTTCGGAACTTCTCTTGTGGGGAACTGTGACTCAGATTGCGTAGGAGACATTGATTCCAGGAAGTCAGTTTCTGGTTATTGTTTCTCTTTGGGTTCAGGAATTTTCTCTTGGATTAGTAAGAAGCAACCAACAGTGGCATTGTCTTCTACCGAAGCAGAGTACAAGGCAGCTTGTTTTGCTGCATGTGAGGCCATATGGTTGAGAAGGATTCTATGGCATATGGGAGTGCAGGATGAAGAACCAACTGTGCTCAAATGTGACAATCAGAGTTGCATCGCCATTGCCAAAAATCCAGTGTTTCATGCACGCACCAAACATATAGAGATCCAGTATCACTATGTGCGTGATTTGATGGAGGATGGGATAGTGGAATTGGTCTACTGTCCAACAGAGAAGAATGGAGTAGATATCTTCACCAAAGCACTTACGAAGGATCTACTTCACAGACTCGGCATTGGGCCGAGGAGATAGTTCACCTATGGGTGGACATTGGGGGGGGTGTTAGATATGATCAATGCCCCACCCTCGTTAGGTGCTACCAATGATCCATGGTGCTCAAAGTTGTAAGGCCCCCATTATGAGGAGAAGCCAAATGTGAGCCCGGACATTTGTTGAGTCCTGACTTGTATATTAGATGAGATCTATGTGACCGGATGGCAAAAAGGTGACTGTTGTGGGTCTAATCCTTGGGTTAGTAGACGGAGTGGTTAAGCTGGTAGCAAGTCGAGGCGCATTGCATCGAGTTGTGGTGTAAGGGAGTTAAAAGGGGCCCCTATTGTGGCTTAAACTTCAAAAGATGTGCCTCAGATACTAACTTGTATGTTTACAGGGATGGTAAAGGGAATATTCCCTAGAATATTCCATGTCCGACTAGTGGAGCCTCATATGATAGGTCGGTCAGCAGGCCGGCCTAACGACCTTCGCGAGCTATAAAAGCTAAACCCCTTCGCAGCCATCTTTCACCCAGTTAGAGTTGTTGTTCCAGCTAGCCTTAAGCTCTTCACCTATCTTCTGTCTAGATCGCCATCTAAGCTTCACACAGTGAAAGCGCACGGGTGGACAGAGCCATCTTTGTATCAATTGTTTGAAGTTAAAGAATTTATTGATTCTCCTCTTATCTGTTGTGTACTCTCTATCTCTTTCTCAGATTCTGTTCGCTGCGCCATGTAATATTTTACACAGGAATCGCACCATTGTGGAGATGGCAAGATGCATTCTAAAGGGCAAGGGATTGCCTAACCATTTTTGGGCTGAAGTTGTTAATACTGCAGTCTACATTTTAAATCGGAGCTACAAAAAGATTCTCAAGGGAAAAACACCTTATGAGGCTTACACTGGTAAGAAACCATCTGTCTCACATTTCAGAATTTTTGGATGTGAATGTTATGCACATGTTCCAGATGAGAAGAGAAACAAGTTACAACCAAAAAGCAGAAAATGTATTTTCTTGGGTTATAGTGATGAGCAGAAGGCTTACACATTATTTGACCAAGAGGCAAAGAAGATCATCGCAAGCCGTGATGTGGTGTTCAAAGAGTAGCTATATACAGTGGAGGAGGAGAAGGTAAGTTCTTCCACTTTATCATCAAGCAAAAAAGTAGTCCACTATGAACATGTCCCGAGAGCTGTCCCTATCCTTAAGGAGGAGGAAGCATCATCTTCAAATGATGAGAAAAAAGTTCACCAACCTGACATCACCCCACCGAAAAATCCATTGCCGCGTTGGGTGAAGAAGCTTTATGACCACAATAATCCTATGCCCACATCTGTTGAGGAGAAGGAAGACGGACCAAGGAGGTCTCAGAATAGAGGAGCAAAGGAGGGCTTCTACTCACATAGTCAATATGGCCTTGATGGCTAAGATTATGAGGGAAGTAAAGGAGCCAACTAACTTAGAAGAAGCACTTGCAGTTCCATCATGGAAGGCTGCTATGCAAGCTGAGTATGGTAGCATAATGAAGAATGACACTTGGGAGCTAATGGATTGGCCAGCAAAGCGGAAGGTTATTGTCACCAAGTGGCTCTAGAAGGTAAACTACAAGGCTGATGGTACCTTAGAAAAGTACAAAGCTAGACTGGTTGCACAAGGATTTTCACAGGTTGAAGGATTTGATTTTCAAGAGTCATTTGCCCCAACTACTAAAATGACCACTATTCACACAGTACTTGTAATGGCCGCCCACAAGCAGTGGTCAGATTACCAAATGGCTGTTAAGTTAGCATTCTTAAATGGTGACCTCAAGGAGGGTTTGAGGCCCCCCATTCAGAGAACAAAGTGTGTAAGCTAAAGAAGGCATTGTATGGGCTGAAACAAGCCCCCAGAGCATGGTACGAGTGGACAGATAAGTTCTTTTTAAGCTTAAACTTCAAAAGATGTGCCTCAGATGCTAACTTGTATGTTTACAGGGATGGTGAAAATTCTGGAGTGATTGTCCTATATGTGGACGACCTTCTTATTACAGGTGACTATGAAGATATAATCAACCAAACTTGAAAGGCTTTGAGTTCTGAGTTTGAAATGACAGACTTGGGCTTGTTGCACTATTGTTTGGGAATTGAAGTCTGGCAAGAGCCAGGAAAGATCTTCATCTCTCTGAAGAAGTATGCATGGGAGATCTTGAAGGCATTTGGCATGACCGAGTGCAAGGAGATAGCTACACCTATGGAGGTGAATGCAAAGTTATCCGTTGAGGATACATCAGCACTGGCAGACATTAAGAGGTACAGGCAAATAGTTGGCAGTCTGATCTACTTGTGTAAAACCAGGCCAGATATCAGTTTTGCTATTGGTGTTTTGAGCAGGTTCTCAAACAAACCTCATGAGAGTCATTGGAAGGCTGGGATGCGGGTGCTCGGATACTTGAAGGAAACTCGTGAGTATGGTATCACATACAGTTTCGAAACTTCTCTTGTGGGGAATTGTGACTCAGATTGGGGAGGAGACAATGATTCCAAGAAGTCAGTTTATGGTTATTGTTTCTCTTTGGGTTTAGGAATTTTCTCTTGGATTAGTAAGAAGCAGCCAACAGTGGCATTGTCTTCTATCGAAGGAGAGTACAAGGCAGCTTGTTTTGCTACATGTGAAGTAGTATGCTTGAGAAGGATCCTATGGCATATGGGAGTGCAAGATGAAGAACCAATTGTGCTGAGATGTGACAATCAGAGTTGCATTGCAATTGCCAAAAATCCAGTGTTTCATGCACGTACCAAACATATAGAGATCCAGTATCGCTATGTGTGTGATTTGATGGAGGATGGGATAGTAGAACTGGTCTACTGTTAACAGAGGAGAATGGAGCAGATATCTTCACCAAAGCACTTACAAAGGATCTGCTTCAAGTTCATCTTCAGAGACTCAGCATTGGGCGGAGGAGATAGTTCACCTATGGGTGGACATTGAGGGGGGGTGTTAGATATGCTCAATGCCCCACCCTCATAAGGTGCCACCAATGATCCATGGTGCTCAAAGTTGTAAGGCCCCCATTATGAGGAGAAGCCAAATGTGAGCCCGGACATTGGTTGAGTCCTGACTTGTATATCAGATGAGGTCTATATGACCGGATGGCAAAAAGGTGACCATTGTGGGTCTAACCTTTGGGTTGGACTGAGTAGTTAAGTTGGTGGCAACTCGAGGCACATTGCATCGAGTTGCGGGGTAAGGAAGTTAAAAGGGGCCCCTATTTTGGGGTCTGGGGTAAAGGAAATATTCCTTGGAATATTCCCTAGCTGACTAATGGAGGCTCATATGGTAGGTCGGTAATGCCGACCTAACTATCTTCACGAGCTATAAAAGCTAAACCCCTTCATAGCCATCGATCATCTATCTTTCACCCAGTCAGAGTTGTTCCAACTAGCCTTAAGCTCTTCACCTATCTTCTGTCTAGATCGCCATCTAAGCTTCACTGTGAAAGTGCACGGGTGGATAGAGCCATCTCTGTATCAGTTGTTTGGAGCTAAAGAAATTTTCTAATTCTCCTCTTATCTGTTGTGTACTCTCTATCTCTATCTCTTTCTTAGATTCTATTCGTTGCACTGTGTAATTTTTATAGGTGCATGCTCTCTTCTTGAGCCAAAGGTTCAATGCACTCACAAATAGAATAGGGGTACCACTGCTCAAGAGCATTGCAGCCAAGGGATTGAAGGAAGTAAAACTAAAATCATACGTCCAAATGACAATCTAGGTATCATCTATGGTATTGGCATCAGCTCTAAGAGCCATGGGTAGAGAATTCCCAACGAGGATGAAGGCCAAGTCAGAAAGGAAAGAACCAACATCCAAGGGCATCAAACATAGGTTTTGGAGGAGTGCTAATAGCCCCAATACAAGAAGCTCTTGGAAAGATGGATAGAGAAGAGAAAGGGGAGAAAATAATAGGAAAATCTCCAATCCATGAGCATCATTTACCCATTCTAGTGAGCCCTCCCATCTCTTTCTCTACAAGGAACCTTGAAGAAGAAGAAGCTAGCAGGGTTCAGCAAAAGGAAGCAAAGCAAGCAGCTAAGAAGAGGGAAGCTAACCACCAAAGTCAAGAATGAGGAAATCTCAAGCAAGAGAATGGTTAGTGACAGAAAGGGGAGCAAGGCTCAGCACCATCCAGTTAGGGAGAGAGGCAAAGAATTATGCTAAGGATTTCCATCAGGAAGACCAAAACCACCAATGAAGAAAGCAAAGACTTGCAAAGGGCTGAAGAAATTCAAGGAAACTTAAAGATAAATATAAAAAGAAACAAGAAGAGGAGAAAGACAGGTTAAGTTGAGAGGAGAATGAGCAAGTGGTCACTGCCATTAAAAGATCCCTAGAACAAACCTCTTGATCTCAAGAACTAGCCATGATGAGCCCAACACATGAAGATGTGCCTAGCACAAGTGCTATCTTAAAGGAGGCTAAATAGAGACCAATTCTAGAGGGTAAGGGAAAGACCCCCATGAATGAATACCATCAGTTATGGTTACCATAACCACCCCTATACTACAAGGTGCCACAAAAGTAGTGGTCAATAAAAGTAACATGATGGCATGGGTGTAGTATCTATTAGGCAAAGTACACAACAGCATCAAAAAAGTGGCCCCAATGGTAGGAGCCAAGAGACCAATAGCAATTGATGCAAAATCCTGCCAAGGTCCCAAGGTGCCACACCCTTAAGTATCAGCCACTTTGGTACCCTTGGCAGCAAGCAACACGGAGGAGTATGATGAGCTAGTGAAAGAGCTCCAAAGTCAGTGTGAGAGAATGAATAAGGAGAAAAAAGACACACTTGTTGAGCTACAAATGGAAAAGGACACTTTTGCAACCTTCTAATTAGAAAAGACAAGGTAAATGACGATATTCATAAGGGAAGTGACTGCACTGAAAGAGGCCTTGAAGGAAAGATAGGGTGACGAGAACTTGTGAGATCTGTACGAGGAAGAAAGGGAAAGCTGCATGGTTTTAGAGAAATTATGTGCCCTTAACTCTAAAGAAAACAAATTCTTGGAGTTAGAAAACAAGGAGTTGAAGTGGCAAAGGGATGAATTGAGACAAGAGCTATAGGCCACAAAGATGTAAAAAGATGAAGAGGCTATGAAGAAGATGGAAAATATGAATAATCAACTCCAAGAAACACTCTATGAGCATGGCATCCTAAAGGAGCAAGTGGAATACTAAGGCCAAGACAAAGAAAAGATGCTTGTGATATGAAAAAAGCAAGGGCAACTACTAATCATCCTCTCACTAGAGAAAAACCAAAATCTTGAATAGATGAAGGGGATAGCTGAGGGGTGGGTAGAAAGGAATGATGCTAGAATTGGGGATTTAGCAAAGTACTTGGCGCTATCAAAAAGTGAGTCTATAATGGCTAAAGCGAAAGCGAAAGTGATAGAGATGAGAATGCTGGCAGAGCAGGAGGCCTTCTTAGACATTGTACTACATATTACTTAGACAAAAGGAGAAGAACAATCGATAGGCTCAAAAGGAAATTAGAACTCACAAAGAGAGCATTAAGATATGGCCTCCATGAAAAGACACCCAGAGCAAGAACCAGTCTAAGTATGGAAGAGCAAAGGCAACATCTAATCAAGGCAAGGTTGTCTAGGCAAGAGTTTGACTTGCTAGGATTTGGGGAACAAGAGTAGCAAGTACAACTCGTTACTACGAAGCTTGTAGAGTCAAATCCTTAAGAAGGGCTTGATTTTGGGCAAGAGGATGATGAGGAAGAGCAACGTAATGTGCCAAGTCCACCCGCACAACCAAAGTCGCAAGCAGAAGTAAATGGTGAAGACCCCACTACCCCAAAGAGAACTATGGAAATGAGGCACAGAAGGAGGGAATTGGCAAAGCTCATGTAGAGAATTGACCCTATGGGAGCAATATGAAAGCCGCTACAACCCATTTGAATTCATCTTTTCCTACCCCCAATCACTTGATCAAGTACTGTCACCAAGGGTGGTGGAGGAGGTGATCAAGCTTTCAATGCAGCTGGGGAAAAAGGTGTTTAGAGGAAAGAGCAAGGCAACCAACATTGTGGCATAGGGAGCTAGCTAGATATTGGGAGAATAAAGTGATGGATGAGTCTAGGGTAGTTAAGGGCTATGAAACATAGCCAAAGTGGAGAAGGAACATATGGGATGGCAGTATGGATGCGTGGATGGCTTTTTGCAATAAATTGCCATATGAAAGGGATAATCCAACCTACATGCCCTAACCAAGGAGATACAGAGTAGATTTTGATCCAGAGGCGCATGGAAGGTATTATTTCCCTCAAATTTACTATGTTAATACCGTGATCCCCGAGGAGTGCATGACCTTCACTAAAAAAGATATTCCCCCATCCATTGCGCACTTCCTCAATGAGTTTTCTTCATGTCCAGATCTGGCATTTATCACCACTTGTAACTATCTATGTCTCCTAAGAATCCTTTTTAAGCAAAAGCTCACTATAGAGGAAGAGTGACTACCGCCCCTCCTTTTTTATATAAATGCGGGCATAGATAGTTGTGCTATGACTAGACTCGTGATTAGAGTTATCCTATTGCTAACTTTTTTTATGAACCTACTAGAGGACATGAGTGATAGTCAGTTATTGAGGTGTAAACACCCATTTTTTCCCTCTATACCTCTGAATGTGAGAGTTAACTTAAAAGACTATATACTAAGACAATCCTTTCTAAGTGAGTCACTTAAACCTCTAGCCAGCTCTGCCCCTACAAGAGAAAAGAATGCAATGTAGTATTATTCTTGCAAAAAGGAGGGGGCGAGAGAAAAGGAAAACAAAATTGTTTGTAATGTATGAGTGTCACAAATATTGCATCTAGGGACCATTAAATCCTTAGTTTCTCCCCACTTCATGCACTTAGGGCACATCAAGGGGCTGTGGACATTGTGATAGACCTATCTCCTTGAGTTATGTATAACACCTCCCCCTTTCATAAACTGGGTCCTAAATTGTGGGAAACACCTCAAGCTTTTCAACCCATCTCCCAATTCCACCACCACTTGCACAATGCACTGCACGGTAAAGCAAACACTCCCCCTAGGTAGTGCACTAATTCTGTCTTTCCAAGTACATTCTACAACTGTGCAGCTAGCCAATAACTCCAAATGCCCTCTTCAATCAGTCAACATATCTTCAGCACTACCAATCTCTCATCAAACCACCCTCAACATCTCCAATCCATACCATCTAGTGCCATGGAACTAGCATTTAGCTAGGAGGGGGGTAATGTTAACGCTTGGAATGACACAAGGTGAAAAGAAGGGTTAAATAAGGAGCATAAAAAGGCTTAATAATGAGATAAGAATATATCTTGATGGAAAAATAAAACCAAGAAGTGAGGTAAATTTTTTTAATCAAGAACAGGGCCCACAAGAGATAAATCGCATTTTAGTCCTTTGTAAAAGAGTGCCAGGCTTTCTCCTGTGCAAGTTATAAATGAAAAATGCACATATAAATGAGCCATGAGAATAGGAAAGAATAGGAAAAGAGTGGAAAACTGGACCAAGGTTGAATGGTTGGTCATGGAAATGGGTTGGATGCCCACCATCAAGGGGAGAAGGACATGTATTAAAGCCAAAAAGTGAATGGATAAGCTCATTCTTAGTGTGTGTGCAAACTATCTCTCTTCTTGTTCTTGCTTTTGCTTCCTTCTTGTGCATGAGAGAGAGAGAGAGAGAGAGAGAGAGAGAAAGAGAGAGAGAGAGAGTGTGTGTGTGTGTGTGTGTGTGTGCGTGTGTGTGTGTGTGTGCATTTGTGTGTGTGTTTGTGTGTGTGATTGTGATTGTGATTGTGATTGTGTGAGAGTGAGGGACCGTGGAGAGGCTCTTTTTCTCCTCTTTTCTTCTTCCCCTTCTTCTCATGTCTTTTCTCATGTGCATGGCTATGGAGCTTGGAGCTTGGAGCATGGAGATGAAGCTTGCTTGACCTCCAAACTGAGTGACTTTGTGACTATAAAATAATTAAAGGTGTGGAAAGAATGTAATGCAAAAGACAAAAAGGTGATATATTGGCTATCTGTAATCATTGACAACACTATGTTGGGACATATGAGAAATGCAAAAACTTCACATGCATCTTGGATAATTTTTTAGAACATGTTTTTAATGAATACAAAGGTATGAAAGATTCAACTCGAGCAAAAGTTGAATACCTTGAAGAAAAGGAAGATGTCTGCAAATAAGTATGTTTTGAAAGTGATAAGGGTGGGAGATCTCTGTTGTAATTATCCCTTTGGTGCATCTATGCTGCAGAAGCTCTATCAATGCAACTATTTGAAGCTTTCTATTCTCTTCTTCTATTCTATTATATTGCCTCCATTGTTGAAAATGAATGAGAGAGAGTGAATGAGAGGTATGTTGAGCAAAGAACTAAGAGAAGATGAAGCTCTTCATCGTTTTCTTACTTTTCTCTTCTTCTCTACTAGGGTCTCCACTTGTTGGTGTGCTTGGTGTTGAGTGTGGAAATGATTTTTTTTCTAGGTTGATTTTTCATTGTTTTTGTTGCTGAATGGTTGATTTTGGTGATTGATTATTTGAATTTGAAGATGTTTTGAAGTGTTTGGAATGGTTTGAGTATGTTTGAAGGGTTTATGTTGGTTTTTTATGAGGATATGTTGTTTTAAAGGGTTTCGTGATTCTCTCTGTTTGGTTCTATAAGGTCTAATTTTCTTCTATTTTATTCTATTTTTCTTATGTATGAAATATGGATTGATGATTGATGGAAGTTGAGGTCTTTTGAAAGCTCATTTAATGGTTTATTGATTGTTTGGAATGGTTTTAGTATGAGTTATGAGGTTTTGATACTTTCTATTGACCTTCTATAACCCTTTGTTGAGCTTTTTAAAACCTCTATTCCTGTTTTGTCCCTGTTCTGTTTCTGTTCTATTCTGTTCTATATGCTTTTGTATGTGTTCTGTGGAGTGTATGTATAATTTTGGGAAATTTTTCCAATCTTGGAAAGAGGTGAATGTAAGTTCAAAAGAGCTAAAGAAAGTGAAAAAAGTAGCTGCTGAAGACTCAAGAGAAGACTAGAGTGAAGCGACAGTGATGAGCTGTGAAGAGTCACTGTGGTGGCTCTGGTGACCTTTCATATCGTACACACCTTTTGGAAGGGTCATTCATGACCAAATAAGGATTATTATGAGTGATTATTGAGTATTTTAGTGAGGTTTTTGATGTACTATCGCAAGAGACATCATATGCAAGAGATAGCTGATTCTATGAAAAACAACGTATCTATCTATGAGAGATTGAGAAAGAAAACTATGAAGATAATGAAGATGAATGCCATGTGATCTTATTTCCATTCAAAGTGGTGTTTCTTTTGTGTTCTCTTTGTTGGTTGATGAATTCTATAAAGAAAATGAAGAGAATGATGAATTTTGTTGAAGATACAACCATGGGAGAATTGTTTCTATAATGTTGCATAAAGATTTCTTGCTAGTGGTGTTCTTTTCCTTGTTGTGGTTCTGTAAAGAATGAAACAAAATATTATTTATGTTAAAAGTTAGATTTTCTTGCAATAGAAACCCCTTTTCCTTGGTGTCTCTCTTGGGGCTCCATTTTTTTGGTGCGTAGTCGGGGAATACTACCATCAACAGGCACAAACAGGGGCTGAAAATGGAAGAAGTGACACTATTGAAGAGAAAGAAAAGCAATGGAGAGTAAAGTTATTGTCATTGAAGAATTGGGAGCTTTCCTTGCTAAGGACACATTCTACAAAAGATTTATACCCCAATGCAGAAACCACAAGGCCATTTTGATGCAGTCCCTCTGTGATGGTCTGTGTCCACTACCTTCTGAAGCTACCAAAACTTGCATCACAGTAGCAAAGTTCCTCCCACAAAACTGAAGAGTAAAATAGAGAGAATGACCATCTATGGAAGATTTGGCATTTATCAAAGAATTTCCAAATATCATCAAGTGTAAGATAGTCAAGAAGCTTCAGCAGTCGTAGTCAGTGGAGGTTCATGAAAACAAGAAAGAAAAGAGCTGGAATTTATTCATAGATGCTCAATAGCAGAACACGTGGAATTCCGGGTGCACTGACAACCTCCTATTTGTTCAATTAGCAACCCACTGAAAGTTGGTAGACAGAGTGTTCTTCACAATATACACTATTGAAATCATCAGAAACTGGCATTATTATGATAATGGCACAACAATGATTCTCAGAAGAATGAGTTTTGATACCTTTGGAACAGAATATCTCCCCCTCTGTAGTGATTTGAATGTTGACTTCAAAGACATCAAAAAGAAGAAAGTAGAAGAGATGTTGGTTGGAGAGTCCTCCAGAGACTGAAGCCCCCTCTAATTCTATTCTGTTGAGTATAGATTAACTGATTGGAGCCAACCCCCTAATGAATGATGCAATCAAGAGGCAAGCACTAGAACGAGTCCAGAGGTATATGAGAAGAGGGAAGGCAAAAATCAAGGCGGAGAACGAGCTTGCAGCAAAAGCCTCCATAGAATTGCCTCATTCATATCTGATAGATTTCTGAATTGGATGGACAGTAGGTAGCCCTGTAAATTGTGAAGAGGAACACCTTCATAAAAGAGTGGAACAAGAATGTCAATTCAGCAAACTCTCTGATCAATCTATTTCTGAACGATCAGTGAGGTTCTCATCTACGAGCATCTCACGATTTGAGAAAGAAGGCTTGAGAGAAATCTTCAACATACCCATATGGACAACAAAGGCCCTCTTTACATTGGGGATTTTGGCTACAATAAACAAAACTTGGTTCAATGGAGCATCATGCAAAGCCTGAAGCACTGACCAACTTGATCATCTCTCCCTAAAGTTGCTCCATCTAAGCATAATCTTAGGTATGCTAGTGGTAGGGCCTAAAATAAGAGGTATCCTGGTGGCAGGGCCTAAAAGAGGAGCATCGTGCTGTAGAGCCTGAAGCATGTGCACAGTCTGATAGAATAGGCATTGAGATATATAAATATGTGCATCACTAGTACCAGGGGGCATTTCCTTCTACAGGCATACATTTCTGAAGTTCAATTACCCTCAGCAGATGAGCCTCCCAGTATGCTTGCATTTGTCAAAGGACATGGGCATTTGTCACTACTGTCTGGCAAGCTATAGGAGCATGAATCATCACCACCTATTTTTACTGCAAGATATTGTTTGCAGACTTCCTTTTTCCCTTTTTTGTAATGGACAAATCTGAGCAACTCGCAAAAGACATTACTCTCTGCACCAGAGCAATGTATAGTATCAGATAGTCAAACACAAGAACATTTGTCAGATTTTCCACACGAGACATACACGAGCTTTAAGAATTTGTGCCTCTCCTGCACCGTGGAGTAATATGTGTGTAACTTCTAGATATGTTCAAGAGAGATGTGCATTACAGTTGTGGAGGATGTGGTTATCCTCTTAACCTGAGTTCCTCCCAATGAACTTTATCAATCATTGATTGAGACTCTACGGAGTGAACTTTATTAATCATCGATTCCAAGGCTCTGCGGAAAGGACGGTCGGTAAAGAGATGAAAATGCAATCAAAAGCTCTACCACAAAACAGAAAATAGACGAGAAATTTTGAGAAACTAGATTTCTTTGCCACAAATGAGAAGGAAAACTAAAGATGTAAGGGGAAGAATCAGTTTCCTTTGCCACATAATGTAGGAAGAAGAAAGACAATAGTGCACAGAAGTAGGAAATTTGAGATTTCTTTATGATAGTATAGGCCTAGAACTGCAACAAATTGCCTTACTAAGCAACAAGTGGAGAGCCTAAGGAAGCTCTAAGAAAGATCTACTCAATCTTATCATGAGTATCCTTAAGGCTTCCCTTACATTTTGAGCTCCTTGAAGGATTCGTAAAAGAGATAGGGTTGTAATTACAAGGACAACATTCTAAGTTTGTCTAAAGTCTTCTAAAGCTTTGTCTTCTTCTCCAAAGGTCTCATATTCAAATCTGATGTTGGTGTTGAATGTACAGGTTTCTTTACTGCAGCAAATCGTGTTTGAATGGTCTAGAGAGCTTAATGAAGCTCTAAGAAAGGTTACTTAAGATTCACACAAAGTGTTTAGCAAGCACAACCATACACAACAGCCTCCTGCATATTCACAGTAGTCTTTACAAGTTTCTCATCAAGGTTTAGCACAACAACAGTATGCACAATAGCATTTGATGGGAGGAACTTCCATGGTGCTTCAGCAAGCAAAGTGCTAATACTTTAGCTGCATCTCTGCATCAAGCTTCAAGTGTTGGGCAGCATCCAACTTCTCAAGTCCAATTGCGGCAGCCTCAAGCTCAGCCACTTTCAAGTGGACACCTAGGTGCCGACATCTAGGTTGCATGTGGTATAGTCTGTACCACAACAGTAGGTTGCAATGTTTGGTGTGTAGCAGCAACAGTGGCAGACGATACCTCAATCTGCTATACAATAGCAGTGTTCTTGCAGCAGCTGATCAGTGGTATCAACAACAATATCAGTAGTACTATCAACAATATGAACAATATCAACAGTACTACTAGCAATATGAACAATATCAACAAATTCAAATTCAGCAGCGGCAACAAGGTTGCAAAGTTAGTGGAGCCAAGAGCTCAAAAATATTTGAATGTAGTTCTATTAGCACATAGCTCACTGAAGTTCTTGTTAGCATCCCATTGCTACAATTTTTATAGAGACAAGCATTTTTGGACTCACATTGGTGTAGGGTAGCTCAACAAAAAATGGATAAGACTGATAAAGATCAATATTTTGTTGTCAATACTACACAATGTTGCATGCAACCAAGATGACTATTTAGTTTAATATGTTAAAGGCAACAAGGAAATACACGATAGATTCACAAAACAAAAAGTGTACAAGAAGCACCTTTAGTTGTAGCACATGCATGTCCACTTGTGCAGCCTAGTAAGCCTGCATAGCCATAATCCTTTGAGCAGCAACAATTACAAACTGTAGATAGAGGTAAGGGCATCTAGCCAATATCTACAAAACATCTAGATAGATATTCAATGCGTTGAATACATATAATAGGTATCAACATGGTGCTTTAACATGAATACTAGAGAATCATGACTTCCTTGATATTAACATGCAGCCTCCCCAACAGCTGACACATCATGAGACATATAACCTCAAACTTAAATAAGGCCTACAACATCAATTATACCATAACAAAATCAAGTCAAGTAATTTAGATCCCGTCACCAAGAGCCATGAAGTAATTCAAATCCCATCACCAAGAACCATGATTGTAATCACTTATTGAACTAGGAAGCATTCCTTGATTTTAATCATCTAATTGATCTAGCAAACATTCCATGTATTCTTGGGAAAGGCTAGTAAATGGGTTTCGCATAGCACAAGGCATAAGTGAAGTCCCACTCAAGAGTCCAATCAGTGATGTAACCCCATTTGGTAGTGTAGTATTCACTCCGCTCTGAAAAAAACAAGGAAGGGACTCAAGAATGGAAACACCATTCAATCCATGAGCACCATCTAATACCCTAGCTTTGTGATAGATGATTTTTGACACCAAGAACTGCTTAAAAATAGCCAAAAATTTCGAATTTTAGGGGAAAAATAGACTTCGTTAAAGGCGGCAGCTACAATCAGTATGATTTTAAGCGGCAATGCCCAAAAGTGCTTTAAAGACCCACGAGATGGTGGTTGGTGAATTTTCATAATTTTTTGGCATGTCAGACGGGACTTCTAGAGATGCCCAGTAGTGGGAGACTTTGAGATGGACGCCCATGAATTTTCAGATCGTAATTCGGACGCGGGACGCGAGAGGAGTGCCAAAATTTGGCCAAACAATTGAGAATGAAAAGGGTATGACCCTCCCCTCAATTTTTGATTTCGTTGGGGGGGCGGGGAGGGGGGGGAAGGGGGGGTTGCTATTTTTTGGGCTAAAAAAAACGGCATGAAGGCGCCATGGCAGAGGACGACGATTTGTGGAAGGGGGGGACTATGGACGCTAAAAGCACCCTCCCCCCCCAACTGATCAGATGCATGATCTACACTCTTCCTACGCTTCTAATCACTGATCTTTGCTCCTCCAATGGCTGGCTCGTTGCTGAGATACAAATTTAGTCTTTCTCTCTCCTCCCTCTCTCTCCCCTTAAGAGGTAGTTCATGCCCATGAAGAAGATTGAAGATTGACTGAAGAACGCTTGTCTCGCATGGTACCGGATCACTCTCGGATCAGTGGAGGACTAGAGTTGGCTGTTAAGAGGTGGGCTAAGCCTTGAATGAGGGCTAATCTACAATCCCGCATCAGATTTTGAAACCTGCAAAGAAGGAAAAAAAATGGTAATTCTATTTTACAAAGAAAATTTGCTTGTTTTTTACATTTGATTAAGCCAATGTTGTTCTTATGGAGTGACAATTGGTAGATATGTTGTTTATTGGTTGTTCTACACTTGCATGATGAAAAAATCAAAAAACATAAAGTCAAAATGTTGGAAATAATTTTTAAAAACCCGTAAAACATTATTTTTATGAGAAAATGGGGTTTTTGGTGTTTTCGGGTGGGATAAACCAATACACATGGGATAAAATGATAATAAAATCTATATTTTTGCTATTCTAAGAATCAAGAGCCACAGCTCTGAAAATATATCAATTTTTTATTGAAAAAATAGAGAAAATTTGAAAAAAATAAGAGGAAAATAGGAATATGCCTTAGAAAAATATGAAAATATATAATAAGTGGTTGTGAATGTAAGGTAGGGCAAAGCATGAGGTTTGGCCTCAGTTTGCCCTATCTTTTTGTTACAGTGTGTGATTTATTGCTCTTTATACACTAAATCATGACAAAATAATCTCTATACACCTATGCAACGAAGCAAAGGTGGAGTAGGATTTTGTGCAATAGTTTGAGGGCTGAAATAATATAAATTATGATTGGTTTTTTCTATGAATAGCATTTAGAAAACGGCATATTTGGAAATAAGGGATCTAGTAGCATAAGGTCCGCCTTGGTGCTAGGTTCTTGCAACGAAGCATATATGTATTAGTTGGAATTCACGGAAAGACTGTTTGCGTACTAGCCCATATGCTGATTTCAAAACATAACTGTTTGTGCACAATGAGACATCCACTATTGCATTGGTCATATATGTGGTATCAACTCTTGGAAATTCATAGCAATTGTTTGAATTATAGTTGACCCATGCTTGAGAGGGTGAGATTCCCCTTGCCGTAGGTTAGTTGTTCATTTCTTGGGGGAAATTAGTGGTGAGGGAACATGGTATCTCCTGGATCTCGTTGAAAGAGAGGAGTCTTGTGCGAATGTATTTATATGTAAAAGCAGCACATCGAGGGGCCAATCCCCAAGATGTAGGAGAGCTACAGTGGGGCCACGGCAATCAACCAATGGGGTGCCTCCTATGTCTATGATACGTGGTACTTATTACCAATATGTGTGGGATACCCCTTTGAGAGATTTTGGAAAAGGTGCTGTTGGACTCTTATCCAACTACAAACTCAATATTAGAAGTATGTAGTGTGCATTTAGTTATTACAAACCCTCCTGGCCGAGGCCATGTGGTGGTGGAGGTGTCTATTATGTGCATGAGATCTGGCTAGTGCCATAGCCAGTGTCGGCCCATTTTTGGTCCCATCAGTGGTGCGTCTACCAAGAGCCTCCTCAAAGTGGTGGTTTTGAATCTAGGGTCTTTTGGGATCTATTTGTTAGTTGATGTCCTTTGAAGAGATCTGTCAAGCCGAACTCCAAAAATAGGAGAGAGTCGAGAGGGCTAGATGGAGGGTCGAAATCAATAGGCATTATTCTCCTAAAAGGAGTAGTCTTGAACCTATTCAAGGGCAAGGTCTTAGTAACCTTAGCCTGAATCCGTCAAGAGGTGGAAGTTCTAGTGCTTCCCCCCTCCCAATTAATCTGCCCACTTCGAGTGGTGTGACAGCTTTGCATGTCCCGATTCCATTAGCAAATCCAATCATTGCCATGGTGCAACCTATCGCAATTCCTGCGGGAATGGCATATTTGCCAACCTTAGATTTCCCCCTGCCCATTTTTAATGGGTTAGTGAAAGAGGATGTGGAGCTTCATATAAGGGAGTTTCAAAAGCTTATGTCTAATTGCCGCATCCAAGAGGAAGGGCATCTAATGATGTTCTTCAACATGACCCTAAAGGGAAGGGTAGCTATATGGTATCATGGCCTTGAGGTCGAAACCATAACCACATTGGACTTATTTAGCCTTCCAAAGGGAGTTTGCCCCTGAGAGGGGTGGCCAATATTGGCTACGCATGTTGAATTTGACACGCCAAGAACTGCATGAAGATATACGAGCGTATGCCAAGAAGATCAAAGAGGTTTTCCGTAAATTGGATGTCTCTATCCCTATCCCACATGCTACCCAGTTACAATACTTCTTGCATGGTCTTGATTTTAACATCCAAGTGCAGTTGAGGAGTGTCGCCTTGGTGAATATAGACAGTGCCATTAGACAAGCATAAGAAATAGAATCTCGACTACAAGAAGCCTATGCTTCTTGAACCAATCCCAATATGGGCCTAGCGTTGGGAAATAATTCGCAACCGATCAATGGCAATGGAAGCCAAGGGATGGGGATGTCCAACCCTAACAGGAGAGGGAAGGTGGTGCTTAATGTGCCTTTATTGCCAGCTCCACCTAGTGTGACTATGCCTATGGCTAGTCAGATGCATCCAAATGTGGGAGGCCAAGCAGTGAACCCTAGCGTCGTTCCTGTGGGTCAGCAACCAATGCAACCGGTGCCTAATCAAATTGTGCGACAAAGGGACCGACGGATAGACCATCAAGGCTATGAGTCGAGTGCATCAAATGTCCTTAGCAAAGTCAAGGACATGATGAAGCACTATACAGATATGATCTCTGAAAAATATCAGCAAATAGCCGTTGATGTTAATTCCAAATTGAATCAATAGAATCTGATAGGGAGTCGACGACCCAAAGAGGGTGCACTCTGTAGATTCAATTGCAAATGGTGTGGTGGGCAACATTATCCACGTAATTGTCCAAATGTCAAGTGTGACATTTGTGGGAAGTTCGGCCATTTAGTAGCCACCTGTTGAAGCAAGATCGATTCATCTCTAGCAAGGCATTCAGCAACTAGGGCCTATTAATCATCATGCACAAGGAAACAATTTTTAGTAGGATGATAGGCCGAAAAAAATACTCCAAAGAGGTAAGGCTACTGTCAAAGAACTACCAAGCGGCAGTGGGGTGAGTCTCATCGAGGCTATGCAGGTTAATGGCACTAAATCTTCTAGCCTACGTGCCATAGCAAGAGGCCAAAAACATAGAGAAGGCGACAAAGATAATGTAAAACCTGTCAACGGAAACCCTAGGCAGGGTGATAAAGGAACACAAGTTCTAAATCCTAACGAGGAAGGGGGACCTCTAAAAGCCCGTAGAGAGTAAGGCTAACGCCAAGAGAGATAAAGAGGTATCGAGAAAGAAGGTGAGAGTTAAAAAAGAGGCAATAAAGCCAGTGCAATGTCCTAAAGAGCAGATGGTTTGGCACGAGAAGCAAGCTTTAGCGAATTATCACGAATTTTATTTAGCTAGCTCCCTTTGCGATGTTAAACCAAACGTGAATCTCTTGCAACTAATCAAGCTATTTCCAGGAGTACACAAAGAATTTAAAAAAATATTGTGTACAGATTATATCGTAGACGGAATAGCACGGGTAGGGGATGCTGAAAAGCACTGTCCAAGGGTTGCAGCCTATGTTGATGGGATTCTAGTGGATAATGTTATCATCGACACACGATCCTCGGTTAATATTATGAGTTTTGAATTGATGGAGAGGTTGGGTCTTGCAATTCAAAAAGATGCCTCCACAATCCTTCAAATGGCTAATGATAATCTGAGACAACCGAAGGGCTGTATTACTAAAGTCCACGTGACAATTGCCAACATAGAATGCATGTTGGACTTTAGGGTAATTCGATTTGCAAGGTGTCCGGGTTACCAAGTATTGCTTGGTCGACCTTGGATTTTACAAGCAGATTATCAAGTAGATATACCCGTTGGTAGATTGATATTTGGTAGAGGTGCTAGATGGGCGGTAGTTGATGCATATCCTGAATCACCTCAAAGTGAGCAAGCTCCCATGTCTTCTATAGAGTTAGAGATAGTGGAAGATGTGTCTGTAAGTGTGACATCATCGACTGACAAATCCAAAGAGGGATCGACACAGAAGATGTCTATCAAGTAACGTTGAATGAGCCATTAGAAGCTCAAGATAGAATAAGGGACGCATATGTTATTGAGCTAGACCTTGGTACGCCAGACGATGAGCAGCCAATAAAGCTAGGGTCCATGCTTAGTGCAGAGAAACAAGAGGATTATGTCACTCTGATCCAAGATTTTCACGATATTTTTTCTTGGTGAACTTAGGGGCATTTCTCCCAACCTTGCTATCCATACAATTCCGTTGAAGGAAAGAAACCATCCTGTGCAACAAAAAGTCAAGTGTATGTCGTTTGAGTTGCGGGATGGGCTGTTTGAGAGGAGTTACAGAAATTATGAAAAGTAATTTGATTTTCCTTGTGCAGCACACTGAATGGTGTTCACCAGTTGTGACGAGGAAGAAGAAAAATAATCAAATCCGGCTGTGTGTGGACTTTCGAGAGTTGAACAAGTAAACAGTTAAGGAATACTACCCACTACCTTTTATTGACCAGATTCTGGATCAATTGGTGGCGGGTAGGGAGATATATTCATTTATGGACTATTTTGTAGGCTATAATCAGATGGCGATTGCAAAAGAGGATAAGCTCAAAACAATGTTCATAACAGTCTTCGAGATAAGACCTTTGGTGACATTTTGCTTGAGGAATTGAAGGTATTTATTGACGATTTAGGGGCAGCCACCATGAGGGAGAGGTAGTTGATTATTTTACAAAAATGTTTTGAGCAATGCAGACAAATTTGCATAGCTCTCAATTTGAGGAAGTGCATTTTTGGCTTACCTTATGGGCTCCTGCTGGGCCATGTAGTTAGCTCGGTAGGGATTGCAACAGATCTTGAAAAGATCAAAGTACGGGGATTCACTAGTAGTAATAAGGAGACGTCACCTACATGCAAGAAATATATGAAAATACCCCTTATCTACCCCCTATTTATGGGACCTTACCTTATAAAATGTACATTCCTTCCCTTAAATAACCCCGCTCCCTTACACTTATGTGGTACCATACGGAAAACCATAGTGGACCCCCCGAGGATCAAAGCTATAGTCACCACATGCCCCCAAAGAAGTCCACAGCTTTATATCATCAATTGGATATTATCAACAATTCCGCTTTGGCAGAAAGAATGTTGCCATTGACAAATCTGTTACCCTTCAACTATTTGTTTACGTGGAGTGACCCTTGTAAGGTGGATTTTGAGGATGTAAAGCAGGAACTCGTAAGAGCACCTGTGCTGAAAGCACCAAAGAGGGGTGAAATTTTTTATATCTTTTCAGCAGCTACCATGCATAGCATTAGTTATTGTTTAGTGCAGATGTGGAAAGAGAAGTGGTATCATCCGATTGCTTTCGCCAGTATCCAAAATTAATCATACTTATATGGAAAAGTTGTGCCTTGCGATGGTCTTTGCGACTAAAAAGTTCAAGCACTGCATCCTTTATGAGAAGGTTGTCCTATGTACGAAGGCAGAAGGGCTATGACTGTTGATGAATAAGCTACAGCCGCTTGACAGTTTGGCAAAGTGGTTATTCACTTTGCAGGAATTTGACTATGAGGTTAAGAGCACACCACCCAGGTTTCATGGTATCGTAGAGTGCCTTGTGGACTTTGGGGAGCCAAAGAAAGCTCTGGCTGAAGGCAGTGACTGGGACTCATTGTTCAAGATTGACACAACATCTATTCCCTCCTGGTATGCGGCAATAACGCATTATTTGTCGACGAGAGAGACTGGAGCTGGTGTATCAAAGTTAGAAAAGCGAAAGATCAGGCAACAGGCTTTAAAATTCACGATAATCATCAGCACGTTGTATTGACAAGGGGTAGATGATATCTACT